>NC_090996.1:3600000-3928750 GCF_041146395.1 Eulemur rufifrons | reverse complement strand
AGGATGGCTAACCACCTCTTCCCTTTCCCGCCTGTGTTTGACTCGCACAGATGCGTGGGAGCCTTGCTCCCCCAGCCCTGGGAAGGGTTGGCTTACGGAAAAAAATAGCAGCTCTGTGTTTGCAGCTTCCCAAAGTGGGATGCTGGCTTGAAGGGAACAGTTCTTCTGGGATGTCTTAAGCCTGCTTAAAAAAAAGGTGAAAGTTGACTGTAAGGAAAAAAGAGAAAGAATTCTGAGTATTCATGGTGGATCAGGATCACGAGGACAGGTTTAGTGGAGACCCCTCAACTGTGCCCTTGGGGGGCAGCTGCTAGCTCTTCCAAAAAGGGCCTCCTTCCACAGCCCCATGACCCTGAGGACTCTACTCTGGGGGTGGCCCCAGAGGCTGCCAAGCCACCAGCCTCCAGCCACCAACTCTTGGGTTGAATGGGGAGAAACAGGGTGAATGGGAGATAGATGGTCAAGAGGGTGGGAAGCAGCTGGCGAGCAACAGGCGAGCCTTCGGGAAGCTGAGGAATACTTGTCACACCCTACTGACGTGGCCCCTCACCCTCCTTTCTGCTGGAAGGACAGGCTTTTTGAGGCAGACACCGTGAGGGGAGGATTTGTTTATGGAAATCCACAAGGAGGGTGGATGAGGCTGGCCAGGGGCCCTCCCCTCATGTCTTTCTGGAAACCCTCCCCACTCCCGGGAGCCCCTTCCCTTCCAAGAACCTCCCAGAACCTGGATTTCATTAAATACCAAGGAGGTAAAACACTGTTTAATCATCTGCAAGACTTGAGCTGTTAAAGGCCTACATCAGTGGTTGTCAAAATGCGGCCCCTGGACCAGAACCATCCACGGCACCTGGGGCTGTGGGGAATGCAAAGGCTGCTAAATGCACACTCAGCATCAGGGATCAGAAAGCATCTCTCCTCCCCTAGCAGCTAGCTACGCCTGCCGATGTCCCGGTAAAGGTGCCCTTGTCCTTAGGAAGCAGGGACAGAATCAGCGTGGAGGTCAGTGCCTCGCATAACCCCTCTCGCTCACAGATGAGGAAACTAAAGTTCAGGGAAGTTCAAGGACTTGCCTAAGACCACCCAGCCGGGAAGCAGCGCAGCCAGCAGCACTGCAACCCGGATATGCCGTTCTCTAAACACCGGGAGTAGAACAATCGTTTTCAAATGTTTTGGTCTCAGGACCTCTTTATGCTCTTAAAAATTATTGAGGACCCCCAAAAAGCTTTTGTTTATGTGTTTTATATCTAAGTGATATTTACCGTATTAGCAGTTAAAGGTGAGAAATTCTTAAAATGTTAATTCATTTTAAACAACAATGAACCCCATTACACGTTGAACATAAATCAGGCGCTTTAAGAAAACACAGATTTCCCCAAACAAAAAAATTTAGTGAGAAGAATGACATTGTGTTACATTTTTGCAAATCTCTTTAATATCTGGCTGCATAGAAGACAGCTGCTTCTCAAACGTGCGCCTAATCTGTTGCGATATCCCACAGCGTGCAGCCTCCGGAAAACTCCGCTGCACGCTTGCGAAGGAAATGAACGGATGTGAATGAAAAGGCCAGTGCCGTGCTGTGTTACTGGAAAGTAGTTTTGCCCTTGCAGCCCCCCGAAAGAGTCCTGAGGACCCCAGAGCTCTCCAGACCACACTTTGAGAGCTGCTGGACTGAGAACTTGCTGAGGGATCACCTGAACTCGAGGGCTCAGGGTGCCCACTTTCATAATCCGTCTTTCGAAAGAGACTACTAGACAGATCGGGGCCCCCACTCTGGCTTCAGCCAGGGTTCACCTGCAGACTGAGAGGTGGGCTGGGGCAGGGGGAGAGGAAGCAATGTGGGAACCAGCATGTGCCCCTGGAACTCTGGACTAGGTCCCTCCGGTCACACTAAGGAAGCGTGGGTCGCTGGCCCCCGGCTTGGGACTGCCCCAGGCCTTCCCCGGGGGGTGCTGTCTGGCGGGGGAGGATGCCAGCCCCTGCCCGTGAACTGCCAGGGCAGCACAGCCCACGACTCATCTCTGGCCTCAAGTTCACCACATGGTAAGAGCGTGTGGTAGAATCATAGCCTCTGAGGTATTCAAGGTAGGTGGGACCCACAAGTGGGGAAACTGAGGCCCAGAGATGCCACAGTACTGTTCCTGGGAGAGCTGAGCTGAAACCCGAGTGCAGCCTTTGCTGGCTGACCTCCTGGACTTGATTTTCCAGCTCAACAGATCCTCCAAGGGTGGCTGTTTGTCCAGGGGAAACTGAGTCAGAGGAGAGGGAAATACCAGCCAGGGGCTACAGTGAAGATGTTATAGATCAAGGTTACCTGTTGCTCAGAGGCTGTTTTCCTTTCTTTATATTTTAACAGAGACTCTGGGAGCAAACTGTCACTTCTACAACCAGCCATGTCCTGCACGTCACAGGGACTGTGGCGGCCACGCTGGACGTTGTCAGGGCACAAAAGCGGAGAAGCACCAGGCCACCTGCCACAGGGGTCTGGGCTCTGGTGCTCCTTCCTCCCGGCACCCGCAGGGCCCCAAGGCCACATGGAGCCCAGGGGTTCTTCCTTCTTGGCTTCCACTGGGCATTTGCAGTGTCCCTTCTGCCAGGGGCGGCGCTTATTGCTGGGGGCACTCACAGTCCTCGCCCTTGAACTAGGGGACCATGTCAATAGGGGGTGATCGATATTTCTCAGGGCTAAGCATATGTGAGGAGGAAATGGATGCGGACAAGCGCTTAACCAGCCGCGGGAAGTGGAGGGGCTCCGGACGCTGGGGAGCCCCAAGGTCTGGGCGTGAAGCCTGTGGGGTGGGGGCAGGGGGAGTAGCTGGGGGTGAGCCTGGGAATGGGGGCGTCACACTCACTCTCAAGGCTTCTGGAGGTAGCTCGCCTGCTGGGGCTCTAGGACCCTAACACCTGCAGCAGAAGAATTAGGTGTGGATGCCCTGAAATTCTCGCAGCCACAGACAGGCGCCATCTGTCCCACCCAGTCGTTCCTGGTTAGGCAGGGACCCTTCTGGGCTGGGTGGGGCTGACGGCCAGCCCAGTTCCAGGCAAGAGACAAGAGGAGGGACAAGCCGGAGAGGGAGGGCAGGCTGGGTCCCGGAGGAGGAGACCGAGCTGGGCGTGGCAACTGTCTCCGGGTTAATCAGCACCTCAGGACGCGTCACTGGGTCTGAGCAGCGTGGCTGCTCCCCGGGGCCGGACTCAGGCCTCCCCTGGGAGTTCTGGAGCCTGGGCAGGACGGCAGATCCTCACCAGGCTCCACATCCTGCAGTGCCTCTTTCTCTCCACTGAGACATCCCCCCTCCCTGCAGGCAGAAGGGAGCTCTCGTCCTGAGCCCTCTCTGTCAGAGGGGCTTTTGTTCAGTTGTTTTTAGAAGGCAGCCTTTCTAGAGACAAAATTGTCTCTAGAAAATTTTGATTAAAAAAAAAAAAACTTATACAGTTGTAAATTAAAATTGTGTAAATTTACCCTGTTTCGAAAATCCTCCTTGTGTTAAGACGATCACAGATGACACGTATTTAGAGAAGAAATGCCCTGAAATCCCTGCCATCGCGTTGCAGAAACCTTGAAGTTCAAGGGCGGGCTGGGCTGCAGCTGAGAGTGTCGGGTGCCCTTGAGGACAGTGCTGGGTCATGGGCAGGGCTGGAGGGCGGATTCGAGATCGTGTTCATCACCTTTGTTCTCCCCATTCACAGGCAAAAGCCGAAGTCCCAGGAGGCTAGGTGAGAGGTCCACGCTCTGATTGAGAAACGGGATTGCGAGATCGTGGTGGGAATGGACGCGATTCACAGATGGCTGCTGATCAGAGACGACAGAGAGGTCTCTCAGTGGTCCTTTTGCCTCTGGAAGTCTCCAGATACCTGCAGGGACTGAGGGGGACCTGCTGGCGGATGCTCCAGGGCGTCAGGACGGCTCTGATTCAGGATGGAGGTGGCCCAGCACGAGGAGTCTCTCCAAGGTCTGGGATGAATTCTGTAAAAGAAAAATCTGAGGCACAACAAAAATTTGAAGGGTATATTTGAATAACAAGCAATTGATGAATTGGGAAACACCAAACTGAAAGAGATGCAGTGTTCCCTGATGACTCTTGGTGGGCAGGTGCTCACATGATGGGCTGCGATTACACAGCTGCCCTGTTTGGTCTGGCCCATTGGAAAGTCCTTAGGCATATCATTATTGAACTTAAGTTCTGTTTTTCTCTAATATAGGCATTTATAAGAAATTTCTCCTGTTAAGCTTAGCTTCCATTTGCAAATCAAGCAAGGTTGAGATTGCTAACAAGACCTAACTGGTTTTGTCTGCTCAGAGATTCCTCAGGTCTGGTTTTCATTTTCATTTATTTTAGGAGTTCTTACCAGAATGAGGAAATCATCGTCTAACAGCGCATGCAGCACGAACAACCTCGGCTGCCATTCACTGATCCCCCGCTATGTCCCAGACACACTGTCTACTGTCCCTAAATACTTGACACACATTGTCACCATGATTTCTCACAGCCCCATTTCGCAGCCTTGGAAACTGAGGCATGAAGTGGCTACAAGAGTCCCCAAGGAGCCCCCATCCATCCAAGGGATGGAGCTGGAGTTTGAACCCGTGTTCATCTGACCCCAAAGCCCCGCTGATGGACGGCTCCTACCCGAGTGCCAACGAGTGACGGTGACTCCTGACCACACTGTCTGGGATGCCCAGGCCCTTCCCACCTGCTACGGGGACTTTGAGACCATTTAGACTTTTCACACCACAGTAGCTTGTCACTCACGGTCCTCCAAGACGCAGACACTAAGACGGGATTAGACGTGCAGGAGATTTACTGGGGGAAAGGTGTGAGAGGAAGGGGGAGGGGCAGGAGCAGGCTGGCGGAGCCTCTGTGACAGAGGAGGGAGGAGGCGACAAAGGTCTCAGACTGCAGTGCGGCTCTAAGACCAACCTGGCAAAGCTCACCGGGACTCCTTGAGCCAAAGTCATCCGTGAGCAGATCCCGTATCTCACAGAAACAGGCCTGCCTGCGTACCCCAGGGTGCTCGGTCAGCTGGGAAGCACAGCCCCTGTGCAAACAGTGCTGCATCTCCGAGCGCACCGGCGGGGGCCTCGGTCCGTCTGGAAGGTGTAGGTCCATGGCTGCCCCAGACCCCCACAGGGCAGCACCGTAATTGGTCAGAACTAAGGACCTTCTGAATTTGATTCACAAGGACAGCAAGACAATCCAGCTGGCACGAATGGGTAGATACAAGTGACACTGCTGAGGAAATACTGGCTGTTATGTTTCCTCGTTTTCAAGCTTCGGTCTGATTCATGTCCTGGGAAGCTGCTTGGAAGAGGACGGTTGTTCTGGGCAGGTGCTGTGAGCTGTCATGGGCGACAGGCAGGGGAGGAGGTGGGGCGGATGCTGGGCCAACCACAGGTCGTCGAGGAAGATCAGAGAGAAGAGGCTAGAGCCACACCCAGGTGACTAGAGCAAGCAAAGGTAGGGCAGAAGTCTAGGCATACAGACAGGCTGAGCCAGTCCCCAGAGAGACAGGATTAGACGGCCTGGAATTGGTTGTTAGAACTGGGAGTCACATGGTAACAGAGCTGAGGTCCCCGGACAAAACAGGCTGGGAGGCAAAGCCAGGCTCAGCAGAGGGAGACACCAGGACCCCCAAGACGGGCCAGTGCGCCCTGCTCAGGCGCGCATGCTGGAGGGGAAGTGTGGGGAGGAGCCTAAAATTAAGGCCCAATATTGTGTGCTGCCCTGACAGCTGGCGCAACCAGGAGGCCTCACGTGGCCTAACTGCAAGTTCACCTCCCTGCTCTGCCTCTACAAAGAAGGTCCCCTTGGCAAGCAGCCCTCCTTATCAAGGGGAGCAGGCACAGTCCCGGCTTATCCTGAGTAGCTGGCTCCAGTTCCCTGCCAGCTCATGTAGTTATCCAACCAGCCAGTCACACCTTCCTGTGGGCATGGGGGCCATCCTGCGATCTTGATACCACAAAGCCACCTCCCACAGCCCCTGCTCGTTCACTCTGCTCTGAGTGCGACCCTCGTGTGGTCCTGCGTGGCATGCAGTGTCCTCGGCACCCCCATGTGATGAATGAACGGCTGTGCACCTCATCTGCCCAGCGTTGGGTGTTGTATGTTCAGCCAACCCCGTAACCTTAGGGCAGGAATCCCTCCCTCACACGTGGCCTGAATAAGAGGCAATTCGCACAGGAACACACCGTGCCCGCGAGGGGTCCAGCTGGAAAGACAAGACATGAAAGATCACAAGTGTTAAGTGACATGCAGAGACCAGACAAGAAATATCAGCCACTCACTCATTCATTCATTCACCAGGTAGGATCTGATCCCCACCGCAGGCCGATGCTGCCGCAGGCTCTGGAAACGCAAGAAACCAGATGCAACCCCTCCCCCCGCAGAGATTCCGTTCTGTGGTCAGGGAGGGAGGCTGACAATGGGGTTATGAGGAAAAGCGAGTGAGGTGCAAGCCACAGGGAGCTAGGCATGCTGTCTTGTTGACAGGCGGGCGTGGAAGTTGTCTCTACCATGGAGATATTTGAATAGGGCCTTAAAGACTTGAGGGAGCAAGCACATGACAATCTGCGGGAAAAGCACTTCCAGCAGAGGGAACAGCCTGGGCAAAGGCACCAGGCAGGCGAGGATGGAAAGGTTACTGTGTACCAGGAGCTTCTAGAAGATCTGAACAATGGGCAGGTTTCGACCAGAGGAAGCTTGTGAGATTCCATGTTGGCCTTTTCCACTGGCCTCTTTGCATGTTGTCCAGGAGCTCAGAGACCTGGAGAGAGGGGCTGGCAACACCAGGACCTAGAGCCCAGACTGGAGCCTGAGAGCTGTTCTGCATACTCCCACTCTACCCCCATTTTGTAGGACTGAGACATGTACAGCTTATGTTAGCTCTAGGCCTGGTTCCTCCAGTGACAGGACAAATCAAAGCCCATGTTAGGGGCACAGAGGTTTGCCTCAGTGTTCCTGTCCACTCTTGTTGAGAAGCAAACCTCTCCTTCCTGCTGCCAGCAGTGTGGGGCTGCCACTGTTCCACAGCGGACACAACCTCCTTCCTCTCCCCAAGAGCAGAGCGACTTGCTTAAAGTCATGAAAAAAAAAAACCCAAAACATCTGAGCCTTCTGCAAACCATGGGGCTCTTAACAGCCCTCCTCTCTTCTTGTCGTTTATTTATTTAACAATTATGGAGGTCTTACGGTGGGCAATTCGCTGTGCTAGGTGCTAGGGAGACAGAAATGACAAGACAGACAAAGAGCTTGTACTCGGCACAGGAGGGTGACTCTTTTATCCAGCCTGACAAGGCCTCTTGCACTCCGGTTACAGCTGTTCTGGCCGCCCAGGCTTGACTGAGCTCACTGAAGTGCCGAGCGCCATCACTGGGAGCCGCAGCCCCGGCCCCCAAGCTGGGTTGGAAAGCCACCAGCTTAGCTCCTCCCCAACCCAAGGCAGACATCGTGCTGTGGACACGCGCCATGACACCCGTGCACGTGCAGACAAACACGTGCACACGCTACCCTCCCTACATGGGATTGCTGCCTTTGAGACCAGCCCCACTCCCTCCCTTTTTCTTTAAGTATCTTTGGAGTTTCATATGCACAGAGAATGCATAGAATGTATATGCACACAGCGAAGTATTTACGATGTAACACCTGGAATTGGCTTTAAAATGTCCCATGCTCTCCAAAATTGGGAGGCGTGCTTAAGTGAAACAAAAATAGCAAAATGTGGATCATCATTACCAGCTGGGTGTATTATATTGTTGTTTCTACTTGAGGGAATGGTTGAAAATTTCCAAAATAAAAAGTTAAATAAAAATAAATAAGCATATACATTCAGATTAGCAAATAATTATGAGGCAAACACTTGGATGGCCACCACTCAAGTCAAGAAGTAGAAAACTGCCAGCCCCCTAAAAAAAGCCCCTGCCAGCATTTATTTCTTTCCAATTTCTTATTGTGTTAAAATACACATAACATGAAATTTACCATCTTAACCATTTTTAAGTGTACAGTTCTGTGGCATTAAAGTATGTTCATATCCATCATCCATTTCCAGAACTTTTTAATCTTGCAAATTGGAACTCTATACCCCTAAACAATAATGCTTCATTCCCCTCCCCCATTCCCTGGTGCTATGGTTTAAATATCTGTCCCCTCTATAACTCAGGTTGAACTGTAATCTCCAACGTGGCAGTATTGAGAGGTGGGGCCTTTAAGAGGTGACTGGGTCATGAGAGCCCTGCCCTGATGAATGGATTAATTCATTCATGGATTAGTGGGTTCATGGGCTATCTTGGGAGTGGGACTGGTGGCTTTATAAGAAGACAGAGACCTGAGCTAGCATGCTTGGCTGCTTCACTGTGTGACTCCCTATGCTGGCCTGGGACTCCTCGGAGAGTCCCCACCAGCAAGAAGGCCCTCACCAGATGTGCTCCCCCAACCTTGGACTCTTAGCCTCAAGAACTGTAGGAAATAAATTTTGTTTCTTTAGAAATTACCCAGTTTCAGGTATTCTGTTATAAGCAACCGAAAATGGACTAAGACACCTGGCAACCACCATTCTATTTTCCGTCTATGAAGTTGGCCATTCTAGGTCCCTCATATAAGTGGAATCATACGGTATCTGTGTTTTGTGACTGGCGTGTTTTACTTAGCATGATGTTCTCAAGGTTCATCCATGCTGTAGCATATGTCAGAATTTACTAACTCTTTAAGGCTGAATGATGATCCATTGTATGTATGTACCGCATTTTGCTTATCAGCCTAGCTTTTGGGACAATCATTTTCTTGGTTTCTTTATTGTTTTGCTACCTAGGCAAGCATTCCTAAACAAGACAATTTAGTTTTGCCTGCTATTGAGCTATGTAAATGGAATCATACAAATACCTTTTATGACAAGGTGGCGAAAGATCTGAAAATCTGGGGGAAGAGCATGACTAAGCTGGGAAGAGTTTTAGTCTGTCCTTGTGTGAATGAGAAACCCCAGGCCCAGAGGTGGAATTCCTGCCCCAAATCCCACGCGAGGCCGAGGCTGGTCACAAGGTCTCCGGACTATCAGGGGAGATCTATTCCACTCCCCTAACGATTTGTTCCAGGCCACAGAACCAGCAGCAGGTACTGAGAAGAGGGCCATCGCAGTGGCTTGAGGGGACGTCATGAGAACTCTTGGCCACTGGGCAGATTTGCACAGGAGGCTGATTGCTCAAGGTGGACTCGGCTCAAGGGGGTTTATCTTGTGAAGGACCGAAATAGTTTCTCCCAAGACAGAGTCAAACAGAAGATAGTCCTGGGGGAGCAACTCCAAGCTCAGTGTCATAGGGAAGAAGGGCTAGTGACTTACTTTATGAAAATTTATGTGAGTATGTGGGTAGGTGGAATAATGTCCCCCCACATGTCCGTGCCCTAATCTAGAACCTCTGACTGTTACCTTATATGACAAGTGCTTTGCAGATGTGATTAAGTTAAGGATCCTGAGATGGGGAGATTGTCCTGGATTATCCTGGTGGGCCCTAAATGTAATCACATGAGTCTCATAAGAGGCAGGTAGAGCAAGATTGCAGACAGAAGAGGAGAAAGCAAAGTGACCAAGAAGGTGGAGATTGGAGTGATGCAGCCACAAGCCAAGGAATGTCAGCGGCCACCAGAAGTAGGACAAGCAAGGAACGGATTCTCCCGTGGAGCTTCCAGAGGGAGCCCGGCCCTGCTGATATCTTGACTTTTGTCCAACAAAACTGATTTCAGACTTCTAGACTCCAGACCTATGAGAGAACAAATCTATGTTGTTTTAAGCTAATCAGGTTTGTGGAAATTTGTACAGCAGCCATAGAAAAGTAATACAGATGCATTTATTGAGTATTTACGGTCTGGGAACTTGGGATAAAAAAATAAATAGGACCTAGCCTGTCTTAGTCTGTTTGTTCTGCTATAATAGTATACCTGAGAATGGGTAATTTATAAAGAACAGAAATTTATGTTCTCACAATTCTGGAGGCTGAGAGGCTCAAGATCAAGTCACCAGCAGGTTCGATGGCTGCTTGCAGGATGGTGCATTGAGTGCTGGGTCCTCATGTGGCAGAAGGTGGAAAGACAAAAAGGGGCGAACTCCCTCTGACAACTAGTCTCCACCCTCATGACTCAGTCACCTCTCAATACTGCTGCACTGGGGATTATGTTTCAACATGAATTTTTGGAGAGGACAAAAACATTCAAACCACAGCATAGCCCCTGATGTCAAGAAGTCACAATAGTCTGAGGGAAGGGGGGATACATCAAGGAAGGCTTCTTAGAGGAGGTACTGCTTGAGCCCAATCCAAAAAAATGAGCAGGAGTCAGCCAGATGAAGAGAAGGAAATATGTGCCAAAAAGGGGAGGAGTATCAGCTATATAGCAAGGAGCTCAAAACAACTCTGGAAGGATCTGAGAGCCATGTTCAGAGGGCAGCAAATACGAGTGATGCCCAAGGTTGCATTGTACAATGGCTCCATGGAGACACAGCTGCCACTGCGTGAGGCTTGTGACTCAGGAATCAGGACTGGAAGTGCAGCCGCCATGCTAGCCGCAAAATGACCTTGTGTGGTCCCTGCGTCTTCACATCTCTGACTTCCAACTTGGAGTCCAGGCAGGACCTTGTGGTCAGCTGATCCAGGTCATGTGCCCATGCCTAGCTGCAAGGGAGGCTGAGAAAACGAGCATCTTGCACTTTTAGATTCTGTATTAGGGGTGGGCTATTTTTCTGAAAATATTAAGAGGGATCCGATGCTGCCAAATAGAACAACAATTATCACCCCACGAGGAACGGAAACGAGGGGATGGACTTAAATGACTTTGTAGACTTCCTCGGAGAGAAAGTGCCTCAGCTACTGAAGGAAATTAAGAAACCCTGATGCCCGGCCATTATGATTTTATTAACTCCTAAAGAGAGACCCTCACTGCCTAAACGGAAGCTTTGGCCCTGCAAATTGAAAGCGGCTCTCTGTTGTTGCGTAGTGTTTTATGATTACAGTACGCGGATGCTGTCCTTTACGAACTGCCATCCATTACAGAAACAGCAGGTGTTTCAATTGCTACTTCTCTGATCAGCCCAGTTTGACATTTCAAGTGTTTTATATTTCAACCCAGAAGGCCATTGTTAATGTCTTTATCCTGAGCACGGCAGAAGGCTGGAGAGACGATTCTGCGGGGCTACTTCTTGCCTAACAGGGACTCAAGAGCCTCCCCAGCATCTTGGATTATTCAATCTTTGCTAGGGGGCCCGGCTCCTCCTCAGAGAAATATTCTCCCTGGGGCTGAATCTTTTCTTGCTTCTCCTTCTGCAGGGATTTCCACAAATGCAGACACTTTGGAAAGACTCCCCTTTTTCCAGAAAACTTGAACTCGTTCATTATTGTCATCACTGTTACAATAACTAATATTTTTTGGCTCAGCAAGGTCATCGCTTCCCAGCACTAAATGCTGCAACAGCTCTCTGAAGGTACACATAATGCTTCGCATTGTATGTGATAAGCATATGTCGGATATACTAATTCACAGTTCACAGACAAGGAAATGGAGTCAGTGAGAGATCAAGTGATTCATCCATATTTGGGTAGAGAGGGAGCCAGGTTGGGAACCCAGGTGGTCTGAAACCACAGTGTTCTCCCCTCCCTACAGATCTTGCATTTAGCCTTAGCTTTGGTCACTCTCTGGAGAAGTAGAAGAAGCACTTCACACTTTAGACCCTGCTACAGTGATGTAAAGGAAAGTTCTGGAAGGTGATGAGGAAGTGCGAGGGTCTGCAGCAACTGAAGATTCTGGTTTGGCCCCAGGCAACGCCCACCTGAGAAATGGGAGAATCAGCTGTGTGGTGGGAAAAGTCAGCAAAACTGTTGCATGACTGAGAGCTGACACAGAGTGTGCGGCCCCGACGTCGTGAGTGGCCGTACAGCCATGGCTCCAGGCCGTCAGCCCCCTGGACCTCAGGGTAGGAGCTGGTCAACAGAGACGGGACAGGGCACAGTCAAGGGCAGGGGCAGCAGTGCCAACAGCTACAGGAGCCTGCGTCAGGCTGGAGGGCTCGGTGCCCGTGCCCTTGGGCAGGAAAGCATCAGCGAGCCCTCTTGTACCTACAAGTTGGCAGCAGCTGGGGGCACTTGGGTTGCCCCTGTCACCCTCTCCCCATTGGTCTGTGCCCACGCAGGCCGCATTCCTGCCACATTGCTTGCATTTATCTTGGCTGCTCCCCCTGCGTGGTGATCACCACTTGACCCTCTCAGATATAAACATAATGCCGTGGGGAGTGGTTATTAATAGCTCAGAGTTGTCACGTGGCTGATTTAGGGGAGATAAATGGCTTTGCAGCTCTCATCTTCCCCAAATGAAAGAGAAAGAGGAAAAAAAATTGCAGGTGCCAAAATAGATATTTTTGGATAACAGCTCCTAACATGAGAATAATGCTGCGATTCCCATTTATTTTATATGCTATGAAGTCAAATTGTTTTCAGGTAAAAACAAAAACATTACTGAATTAAAAAAAAAACACCCACTCAGATTATTTTAAAGCAGCAACTCCTTTATGTGTATCTGGCAAATTAATTGAGCTAAAAGAATATGGGGGAAAAACACGATGACGTTTATGTTTCAGAGGATGCTGGGATGGATGGTCTCCTTTGCATCTAGAATGCACCCAGCCACCTACATGACTCCCAAGCCTCAGCCTACTCTTTGGCCAGTCGAGTCATCACCTGCCCCAAGCTGGGCACTAAAGAATCTGGCAGGATCTAAGAGTCTTGCCATGTGGAAGGGACCTGCTAGAGGCTCATCCTTTGAACACTGCGTGCCTCAGTTGCCACTGGGGAGAATATTTTTCCCTCCAAGAAGTAAATCAATGCACACGTGCTATGTAAATCCACAAATGACCCACATGAATTTGTTACTTCTCGTTCCAGTGGTGGCCTTCCTGTTCTTTCTGTTCCCAGCTTGTTGCTGTAGGCACTGTGGACCACTTAGCCCACCTGCTCCATTTGCTTCCTAGCAAAATAATTTACTCATCAAAATGAGAGACAGAAAGAACGGCTACGGCCAGTGAGGCACCAATAGGAAGCAAACCGGGTTGAATGGTTGATTCGTTTCTGAAAGTAAAGATGTGCATGGCCACATTTTAAACACAGTGTTGCTGGGTCAGGAGACAGAAATCGTTGCTGTCTTACTATTTAGAGCTTTTTCTGTACGAATGCGATGTGCTCCAGACGACTCACTTTAGAAAGCAGACAGAGGGGCTGGTGGAGGACTTTTGTGGGCAACTGGGTTCCTCGGGCATCCTGTGATCTGTGCAGTGAGCAGTCTACACTGCCGCAGGCTGGGTAATCACCTCTCTGGGGTCTTAGCCGAAAGTCTTGAGATGTGAGCCCGTTTCAGACGCGCCTGCTATGGGAGCCAATTCTGCCAGAGCAGATTAAAGGTGTGAGTGGCAGAACAAATCTCTTCCCCTGTTAAAGCCATCTTATCCTTGCCTTCTGAAGATGACATGGCCAAGCCACAGCCATCAGCATGTAAACTAGGAGCTGTTTCCCAGGAGTGGAGAGGGATTTACCCCGTTCTATTCACATGCTCTGGCCCGCTGCTTTTGCAAGGATTATCAGGCACCTGGCCAAGGTCGGGAGACTGGGACTCAGCAGACTGGCTGGGGAAGGAAGTGACGCGGTGACGCCTTGTGCCAGCCAGGCTCATCAAATCCCAGTGGTGGCGGCAAAGACCGGGAGAGGGGATGGCCCTCTAGATGTGCTTCACTGCGGAGTTCTCACAACCATTCGTTTTAATCACAGCAGTAAAACTCTATGCAGTTTTTAATCAATGGCCCTATTCTTCCGTTTAATAACATCCTTAGCACCTTCTTTGGTGCGAAAGCTAAAGAGATCGAGGAATAGAGAGAGACATTACGATGCTGCTGACTGCACAAGACAGCACTTGAGAAATAAAATAGGTAGATAAACAAACAAACTGGCGCACACACACACCACGCCTCATTCTACAGAGGCTCCGAGAAGGCATACAAGAATATAAGTATCTTGATAAATAGGAAAAGAAGTGTTAAATTATGACATAGCAAAACAGAGACATAAGAGAGGGCTACATCTGGTGGAAATCCAAGAGCTTTATTTGGTTCAATAGGGCAAAAGGATAGGTATTAAATCTATTACTATAATTGGGGGAAGGATCCTGGCCACCAAAATGAAATCAGATATGCGATTTATTACAAATACCCATTGTTCTTGCTCCCCCTCCTTCAAAGTATATTTATTCTTTAGGATAAATCAAATTTTTTTGGACTTGTGGGTCTAACATTTTTTCTTTCACGTGGGGCATCCTAGAAAGGACGAAACAACAGCTCCGACAGCTTCAGACCTGCAGCCGCCAGTGCTGCGGGAGGAGCGCGTACAGCAGTTTCTCACAGCACATCCCTCCGTGAGGGTGGAGGGGCCGGTCAGGGAAATCTCTTCTGTTGCAGGAGCTCAACAATACAGAGCTCCCCAGTGATTGGGTCTAATGGTCCTCAAGCTTTGGTATGGATTAGAATTATTTGGGGAACTTATTCAAATATAGAAGCTTAGGTCCCTCACCATAGAGTCAGATTCAGTGAATTGGAGTGAGCGTCTATATTTTTAATAATCTCCCCAGGAGATTCTTGCATCTGCCAAAGCAATTGGTCTGAAAACCACCGGTCTCTTCTGGTCCCCAGAATTCCATGAGCCTCGCCACGCCCTGGGATCCATCAGCCAGCTTCCTTCTCTGGGGCTTCTTTGTAGGTTTGCTTACCATGCTAAGGTACATTAGGCAATTGCTTGCAGAGATGCCCCACTGGACTGCCCCAAGTAAACAACCAAATCAATAATCTCCAGACAGTTAAAGCTTTATTTTTATATACCAGATCAGCAAGTGCAAGGAAACTTGCCTCATGTCTTGGGTTTTTAGCAGATTTCAATTGCATAGCACAAATTAAAGTTGTATTCATTAAGCACCAGGAAGGTAATTATGTTTGGGAAGACGTAAGTGCTTTCCCCTGTGGCTAGGAAGAAAGGCACATTAGCATCTCTACTGGATTCATTCCCCTTTCTCCTTGTAACTTTTCACTTCCTGGGATGTTTTGTTTGTGTCTACGTGAGGCTCCTAGTTCAGCAATTTTGCCAAAATATCCAGTTGAAAATGGGTCAATTTGGTTAACAAAAAGTTAACTAAACTGATGATATTAGCAAGATGACAGAATAAGACTTTCCAGCTTTTGTCCCCTCACAGGAACATTAATTTGAACAACTATCCGCATGCAGAAATACCTTCACAAGAGCTAAGGCAGCCAGGTGAGAGATTACAGCACCTGGGTATAGCACAGTAGTAAGAAAAGGCACATTGGAGAGGATAAGAAGGACAGTTTTATGTTACCCACATCACCCCTTCCCCAAGCCCAGCAGCACAGCATAGAGAGAGAAGTACCCTCCATGTGCGGGAAGGAGAGTGACGTGAACACCAGACTTTGCCTCAGACCCCAACACCGGCTCATCCAGCAGAACCCCATGCCAGGCAGCCCCCATAGCCTCAGGCTCCAGGCCCACCCCACCACCAGGCTGGCTCCACGGCTCCAGCCTGTCCCACTGCCAGGCCAGCCCCTGAAGCCCTAGGTTTCAGGCTAGCACCCACGGACTGAAACTCTACACCTGCTTCAATGCCAGGCCAACCCCCAAGACCATAAGCTCAGGATTGGTGCCCCCCGACACCCAGACTCAGCTTCCAGGCCCATCCCAGTACCAAGCTGGCCCCAAAGACTCAGGCTCCAGGCCTGCTGAGGAATCCAGGCCCACCTTCCACCAGGCCAGCCCCCACAGTAGCAGACTCCAGGTCAGCACCCACAGACCCAGCCTCCAGGTTGGCACCTGCAGACCCCAAATCTAGGCTGGCCTCCACAGACACAGGCTCCAGGTCAGCCACTGTGGCTCCAGGCTCCCACAGACCCAGCCTCCAGGCCCACCCCAGAGCGAAGCCAGGCCCCTTGCCCCCAGGATCCACACCAACCCTCATGGATTTAGTTTCCAGGACAACACCTGCACACCTAGCCTCCAGGCAGGCCCCAGTGCCAGGCCAGCCCCTGTGGACTCAGGCATCAGGCCCAAACAAAGAATTCAAAACAATTATCTTAAAGAAGTTCAACGAGCTGCAAGAGACTACATATGGAAAAGCAAACAAAATCAGGAGAACAATACACAAACAAAATGAGAAATTCAATAAAGAGATAGAAACAAAAAAAATAAAAGTAACCAAACAAATTCTGGAGCCAAAGAACACAATGACTGAACTAAAAATTCAACAGCAGACTTGAAGCAAAAGAAAGAATCACTAAGCTTAAAGATAACATCATTTAAAATTACCCAGTCAGAGGAACATAAAGAAAAAATGACAAAGAGTGAGGAAAGCCTAAGGAATTATGATATACCAACAAGTGAACCAATATATGTACTCTGAGTGTCCCACAGAAAACAGAGAAAGAGAAAGGGGAAGATAACTTACTTAAAGAAATAATGACAGAAGAGTACCCAAATCTGAAGAGGGAAATGAACAATGAGATCCATGAAGCCCACAGAACCCCAAGTATAATAGATTAAACATAAAGAGAACTTCACCAAGACACGATATAATCAAATGCTCAAAAGTCAAAGACAAAGCAGAAAAAGAAAAGCAACTCATCACATAAAGGGAACCTTCATAAGATTTTCAGGGGATTTCTCAGCAGAAACCTTTCAGGCCAGGAGACAGTGGGATGAGATATTCAAAGTATTTATGGGAAAAAAATTCCAACCAAAAATGCTATACCTGGTAAGTCTGTCCTTCAAAAATAAAGGAGAGATAAGGACTTTCCCACACAATCGAAAGCTTTGGGAGTTTATTACTACTAGACCTGCCTTACAAAAAATGCTAAGGAGAGTTATTGAAGCTGAAGAAAAGGGCACTAATTAATCACATAAAAACATATGAAAGTGTAAAATTCCCTGGTAAAATTATTATACATAGTAAAATTCAGAAAACTTTAATACTATATCTATGATATATAAATAACTTATATCTTTAGTATGAAGGTTAAAAGACAAGACTATTAAAATAATAGCTACAATAATTTGTTGAGGGATACATAATATAAAAAGATGTAAATTGTGACATCAAAAACATAAAATGTGTGTTTGTGTGGATAAAAGTGTAGAGGTTTTTTATGTGATCAAAGTTGTTATCAGATTAAAGTAGCCTGTTATAAATGTAAGATGTTTTATGTAAGCCTTCTGGTAACCACAAAGCAAAAACCTATAGTAGATACACGAAAAATAAAAAGTAAAGAATCAAAGCATACCACTACAAAAAATCACAAAGGAAGACAACAGGAGAGGAGGAAAAGAGCATTTAAGAAACAACCAGAAAATAATGAACCAAATGGCTGTAATGAGTCTTTACCTATCAATAACTACCTTAGATGTAAATTGATTAAATTCTCAAATCAAAAGACATAAAGTGGATTAAAAAACAGAACCCAATTACATCCTTCCTGCAAGAGACTTACTTCACCTTTAAGGACACACATAGATTGAAAGTAAAAGGATGAAAAAAATATATTCCATGCAAATGGGAACCAAAAGAGAACCAAGGTAGCTATATTAATATCAGATAGAACAGACTTTAAGTGAAAAGCTATAAAAAGAGACAAAGTGGTCATTATATAATGATAAAGGGGTCAATTCTTCAAGAGGATCTAACACTCATAAATACATATACACTCCACATTGAGGGCACCTAAATATATAAAGCAAATCCTAATAGAACAGAGGGGAGAAATAGACTGCAATGTAGTATTAGTAGGGAACTTTAATACCCCACTTTAAACAATAAACAGACAATCCTGACAGAAAATCAATAAGGAAACATTAAACTTGAACTACACTTTAGACCAAATAGACCTAACAGACATATACAGAACATTCCACCCAACAACAGCAGAATAAACATTCTTTTTAGGTGCACACAGAGCATTCTCTAGGATAGAATCATGTGTTAGGCCACAAAACAAGTCTTAACACATTTGAGAAGATTAAAGTCGTATCAGTGTATTTTCTAAATACAATAATATAAAACCATAAATAAATAATAAGAACTTCAGAAAACTCACAAATATGTGGAAATTAAACAATATACTCCTGAATAATCAGTGGGTTAACAAAAAAATTAAAAGAGAAATTAAGAATTATCTTGAGACAAATGAAAATGGAAACACAGCACAATATACCAAAACTTATGAGATTTAGCAAAAGCAGTTCTAATAGAGAAGTTATAGCAATAAACACCTATATCAACAAAAAAGAAATATCTCAAATAAATAACCTAACATTACACCTCACGGGACTAGAAAAGAACAAGCTAAACTCAAAAATAGTAAATGAAAAGAAATAATAAAGATCAGAGCAGAAATAAATGAAGTGGAGACTAGAAAAATGACAAAGAAGATAAACAAAATTCAGTTGGTTTTTTGAAAACATAAACATAATTTACCACCTTTAGACTAAGAAAGGGAGAAGACTCAAATAAATAAAATCAGAAATGGAAAATAAGGCATTATAACTGAGGATACAGAGTTACAAAGGATCATAAGAAGCTACTATGAATAATTATACACCAACAAATTGGATAATCTAGAAGAAATAGATAAATTACTAGAAACATATAACATAGCAAGACTGAATCACAAAGAAATAGAAAATCTGAACACACCAATAATGAGTAAGGAGATTGAATCAGTAATAAAAAATCTCTCATCAGAGAAAAGCCCAGGACCTGATGGCTTTCAACGTTTTAAATGTTTGACCAAACATTTAAAAAACTAATACCAATCCTTCTCAAACTCTCCCCAAAATAGGAGGGAATACTGCCAAACTCATTCAATGAGGCCAGCATTATCCTGATACTAAAGCCAGACAAGAACACTAAAAGGAAAGAAAATTACAGGCCAATATCCCTGATGAACATAGATGCAAAAATCCTCAACAAAAACTGAATTCAATAGCACATTAAAAGGATCATTCACCATGATCCAGTGGGATTTATCTCTGAGATGGAAGGATGGCTCAACATATGTAAATCAATAAATGTGATACACCATATTAACAGAATGAAGGACAAAAATCATATGATCATCTCAATAGATGCAGAAAAAGCTTTTGACAAAATTCAACATCCTTTGATGATAAAAACTCCCAGAGCATTAGATATAGAAGAAATGTATCTCAACACAATGAAGGTCATGTATGACAAGCCCACAGTTAACATCATTCTCAACAGTGAAAAATTTTCCCCTAAGATCAGGAACAAGACAAGGATGTCCACTTTTACCACCTCTGTTTAACATAATACTGGAAGTCCTTGCCAGAGCAATTTGGCAAGAAAAAGATATAAAAGGTATCCAAATTGGAAACAAAAGTGAAATTGTCTCTGTTTGCTCATGACATGATCTTATACACAGAAAACCTAAAAGACCCCATCAAAAAATTGTTAGGAGAGGCCGGGCGCGGTGGCTCACGCCTGTAATCCTAGCACTCTGGGAGGCCGAGGTGGGCGGATCGTTTGAGCTCAGGAGTTCGAGACCAGCCTGAGCAAGAGCGAGACCCCACCTCTACCAAAAATAGAAAGAAATTATATGGACAGCTAAAAATATATATAGAAAAAATTAGCCGGGCATGGTGGCGCATGCCTGTAGTCCCAGCTACTCGGGAGGCTGAGACAGGAGGATAGCTTGAGCTCAGGAGTTTGAGGTTGCTGTGAGCTAGGCTGACGCCACGGCACTCACTCTAGCCTGGGCAACAGAGTGAGACTCTGTCTCAAAAAAAAAAAAAAATTGTTAGGAGAAATAAACAAATTCAATAGAGTTACAGGATACAAAATCAACATACAAAACTCAGTAGTGTTTCTATACACTAACAATGAACTGCTCAAAAAAGTAATCAAGAAAATAATCCCATTTGCAATAGCATCAAAACCCCAAAATACTTAGAAATAAAGTTAATCAAGGAGGTGAAAGATCTGTATACTGAAAACTATAAAACATTGATAAGAGACATTGAAGAAGACACAAATAAATAAATGGAAAGATATTCTCTGTTCATGGACTAGAAGAACTATTACTGTTAAAATGTCCATACTACCCAAAGAAATCTACAGATTCAATATAATCCCTACAAAAAATTCCAGAATTTTTAATGACAGAAATAGATTAAACAATCTCAAAATGCATATGGAACCACAAAAGACCATAAACAGCCAAAGCAATCTAGAGCAAAAAGAACAAAACCTAAGGCATTGCATTACCCTATTTCAAAATATACTACAAAGGTATAGTAATCATAACAGCATGGTACTGGCATAAAAACAGAGACATAAACCAATGCAACAGAATAGAGAACCCAGAAATAAATTCACACATTCAATGTCAATTGATTTTTGACGAAGATGACAGAGCACACAGTTGGGAAAGGACAGTCTGTTCAATGAATGATGTCAGGAAACCTGGATATTCACATGCAAAAGACTGAAATTAGACACTTATCTCACTCCCTATAAAAAATCAATTCAAAATGAGTTAAAGACTTAAACATAAAACCTGAAAATGTAAAATTACTAGAAGGAAACAGGAGTAAAAGCCCCATGACATTGGTGGTGGCAATGATTTTTTTTATATGACCCCAAAAGGACAGGCAACAAAAGCAAAAACAAACAGAAAAGAGGCATTGTGTCAAACTAAAAAGCTTCTGCACAGCAAAGGAAATAATCAAAAGAGTGAAAAGATCACCTCAGGAATGGGAGAAAATATTTGAAAACCATACATCTGATAAGGAGTTAATATGCAAAATATATAAGGAACTCAAACAGTCAATAGCAAGAAAACAAATAACCAAATTTTAAAAAGGGCAAAGAACCTGAATAGACATTTCCCTAAAGAATACATACTAATGGCAAGTAGGTCTATTAAAAAAGGCTCAACAGCACTAATCATCAGGGAAATGCAAATTATAATAAAACCACAATGAGATTTCACCTCACACCTGTTAGAATGACTATTATCAAAAAGGTGAAAAGTAATAAGTGTTGGTGAGGATGTGGAGAAACGGGAGCCCAGGTACACTGTGGGTGGGAATGTAAATTACCACAGCCATTATGGATAATACTATGGAGTTTCCTCAAAAAATTAAAAATAGAACTACCATATGAGCTTGTATTAGGCAGGGACCAAATCTGCAGGTGGCAGATACAGGCCAGGAGCGCCGTTCTTAGGGGCAGAGAAGCCAGGGAAGGGACTGCAGGAAAAGGAAGCTAACGACCGCAAAGAGTAGGAACTTGAGGTTTGAGGCACACACACCTGTGGAGCTGCAACTTTGTTATAAGAACACCTGTCAGTCATGTATGTCAATCACCTGATAACCTCCCACAACTCCCGTAACCCTGCCCCCAGACCAGGCCAATAAAAGGAAACCACCTGGAAGTCCTCAACGTCTTTCTTCACTTGTGGAGACTGATCTGTTCCTCTGTGGAACGTTCTCCAGCTTTGTGTATCTCCTTGCTTTTGTGCAATAAAATCTATGTGGAATTGCTTCCTGTCTGCGGTCACTTTGTCACACCAGCCCTGCTTGTGAATTTTCCAAGCAAGGAACCAAAGAACCAGGACAGCTGCCCGCCAAGAGGCTGGACCTGACAGTAGCAATCTTACTACTGGGCATACATCCAAAGAAAATGAAATCAGTACGTCAAACAGATTTATATACTCCATGTTCATTGCAGCATTATTTATGACAGCCAAGATGTAGAATCAACACTAAGTGTTCATGAATGGATGAATGGGTAAATACAGTATGAGATATCTACCTATGTCTCTCTCTCTGTATATAAAATGTGAATACTAGTCAGCTTTAAAAAAGTAGAAAATCCTGTTATTTGTGACCACATGGATGAACCTGGAGGACATTATGTTAAGTGAAATAAGCAGACACAGGAAGACAAACACTGCATGATACCATTTATATGTGGAATCTAAAAAAGTCAAACTCCTAGAAGCGGAGAGTAGAACTCGGTGGTGAGCAGGGCTGAAAGTGGTGGTGCGGGGGAGGGAGACTTGGGGGATATTGGCCAAGGATAGAAATATCAGTGGGACGGGAGGAGTAATTTCAAGAGATCTACTGTGAAACATGTTGACTAAAGTTAATAACAACGTATCATACACCTGAAAATTGTAAGAGAGTAGATTTTAAGTGTTCTCACCACAAATAAATAAATTGAAAGTGTGTGAGGAAACACATGTTAATGAGCTTGATTTAGCCATTTCACAATGTATGCATATTTCAAAGCTTCATGCTGTGTGCCATAATTATATACAATTTTTATTTGTCAATTAAAAAGAAATAGAAATAGTAATAACAAAAAAGTTAATTAAGTTTATTGCTTATTAATTAAATAAATACATATATGTTTAACAAAAACTGGTCTTATCAGTCTATAAATTTATTTGCATATATGCACAAAAATTATTCAGTGAATCATTAAATATTAGCAAAATGCATTTAAATGTCCGTGAATGAGAGAGGTGGCTAACTAGATTATGTTACATCCACAGGATGAACTACTGTGCCATCATTTTCACCATAAAAAAGAATGAAGTACTGATATGTGTGACAACATGATAAACCTCCAAAATATTACGCTAAGAGAGAGAAGCCAGACACAAAAGGTCACATATGGTACGATTCCACACATATGAAGTGTTCAGAATAGGTAAACCCATAGGGCTAGAAAGCAGATTAGTGGTTGCAGGAGGGGGAGTGACTGCTAAAGGGTGTGGGGTTTCCCTTTGGGGCGATGATGATGTTTTGGAACTAGACAGAGGTGACAACGGGACAACATGGTGAATGCACTAAATGCCCCTGAGTGGAATGCTTTAAAATGATGAGTTTTACGTTGTGTGAATATCACCTCAATTTAAAAAAAGTAAACCATTCATTTCATTTAAAAGATACCAATCGAGGACGTCTTATGTGTGAAGTACTGGGGTTGACATGAGAGGAGAAAAAGACAGACATGGTTCGAGCCTAAGTGAACTGACACAAAAAAGTCTCCAAGTCATAAGTGAATAAAAGCAAATCTCTGTGTGGTCCCACTTGGCATTGCTCTCTGTTGAGACAAATCCTGCTAGGTCAAAATATAATCTCGATCAGAGAAGCCTGAAATACAAGGTTCTCTTCTTTGTGCCCACATGGCCCTGTGCTTTTCTAAGGATTCATACCATTTGCTTGTTGTGTGGATAATCATCTCTCTTTCTCCCATACTGTGGGTTCTAAGAGGAAGCAGCTGGGTTTATGTGACTCCTTACTGTAGCTTCAGCACAGTTCTTGGCACATAATAGATGTTTAATAAACATTTCTTGAATAAATGACTGAGTGATTTCCTTCTGTACATCTCCAGTTTAGGCTATTAGGTCTGGGGTCCAAAACTTTGTGGCTTTGACTCCCCTCCCCCATCGAAACAATAACAACAACAACAATAACAAGCAGACAACTAACCCCCATTATTTTATTGAGTTGAGTATTTTGCCAACCACTGTGCCAGAGACCTGGGGTTAGAGATGATATTATTACCAGGTCACAGGAAACTGGTTTTACAACCGAAGCTACAAGACCCAGATCAGAAGGATAAAAACCCAATTTTCATGGGGAGATTTGGTGGCAGAGCACCTGGAGGTAGAGTCAAACCCCTCTACAAAGCTTTTCAGGAAACCCAGAGTCTCTAATGTCCAAACAGCTGGCTCTTCCCACGGGCTCCAGGGCAAACTCCAGGATGGCCCCTACGCATAACGAACAATGGGCACATTGGCTGTAGATCACTTCGATGTCTTTTTTGATGTCATGTAGAAACAGACTAAAGTCCTTCTGGGATATAGATTCCACAGCTTCTCCCTGAGAATCCTTGGAGGTGCTGAAATACCATTCTCACCTGCCAGGTTCTGTCTTGGGGCCTGGGAAGATCCTCTGAAAGCCAGGGTCCTCACCATGGCCACCCAAAGCAGAGATGAGCCTCCAAAATCCTTCTGTCCTTGTTTCTTAAAGGGAATGTGGACTTGGAAAAATATATAAGGAGTGGAACTCACCACAGAGGAAGAGTACTGCATGGGAAGTGTATTCGAGTTCTCCAGAGAGACAGAACCAACAGGGCGTGTGTGTGTGTGTGTGTGTGTGTGTGTGTGTGTAACAGGAATTGGCTAATGCGATTACGGAGGCGGGGTCCTATGACCTGCTGTCTGCAAGCTGGAGAACAGAGAACCAGGAACGTGGGTTCTGTAATTCAACCTGAGTGCAAAGGCCCTAGAGCCAGGAGCTCTTACGGGCAAAAGAAGACAGAAAGAGAGACCTGGCCCTTCCTCTGCTTTCTTGTTCTATCTGGGCCCTCAACAGATTGAGTGATGCCCACCCACATCAGTGAGGGCAGATCTTCTTTATTTAATCTACTGATTCAAGCGCTAATCTCTTCCAGAAACGCCTTCACAGACACACACGGAAATAAAGTTTTACCATCCCTTAGCCCAGTCAAGTCGACATATAAAATTAACCAGCACAGAGAGTCCGGTGGCCTGGGTTCTAGAAAAGCAATGAACCACTGCAGGCCTTGGTTTCCTTTCTTGTAAAATGATACAGTTGGAATAAATCATCTGTAAAATTTGCTCTTTCCAGAGCCAACCTGTGATTCTACTCCATTGTCCAGAGTGTCTGGGCAAAGCTGACCCTGACTTGGTCCCTTGTCCCTCTCCTGCACCCACTGGAGCTGAGAGGCCTGCACGTCCCCAGCAGCAGCTGCCACGCTGGTGCCTGAGCCTTGCTCCATTCTCTGGGGTGTGCTGATTTTTTGTTCTTTACTACTGTCCTTAAGAGGAGAAGAGCCCATCGTTTGATCAGACAGCCCTTGCTCTGCTGGCCCCAAACCTGCTGCCTGGACAATCACAGGCGAAGCCCCTGACACACCATTGGTGTGAGCCAGCAGGCTGCTGTTCAGCCCCAGCTTAACGGGGGGGGGGGGGGGGGGGGGAAGGGTGTAATTTGCTCGAAGGCACACACTCTCTGGCAGAAGAATTACTTTGCAACCCACACATTTTGGGGGGCCCAGAATTCATCTGGAGCCAAACACGGCCTTCTTTGTCATTTTCTGTCTGAAGAAAGACAGCAGCTCCACAGTCAGGGATGGCAGTGTGAGAAATGAATGGGAAAAGAAATGATGCCAGGAGGAAGGATGATTTTTGTATCATTTGCTGCTCAAAGGCTTTCGTTCCCGACCCTTTTCTTTTGGGCTGAGTTGACATCCGCAAACTTCATTGTTTTGGACTTTGGTGCAAGCCCAAAGAGGAGCCCTCCCCAGCCAGGCAAGGCGGCTGGGCAGAAGGAAAGTGCTGGGGATGGAATACGAGCCCTTCCTCCGCACCTGTGTGTCCCATCCTGTTGGACTGTGCTTGGGGTTCCTGTCCCACCCTGGTCTGTTTCCACCTCTGCTCTACACTATGAATTAGGGCTGGGACTCACTGTAGGATTATGAACTCACAATTAGGAGCTGAACTCGCCACAGAGGAAATTGCTCTGCATGAAGAGTGAAGGGTCCTGTCTCCTGGTTCTGATGGCTGACCTTGGAAAAGCAATTAGCCACTCCAGGCCTTGATTTCCTTTCTTGTAGAATGATGAGGTTGGAATAAAGGTTCTGTAACATTTGTCCTTTCCAGAGCCAACCTTCTGTGATTCCACTTCTAACTCCATTTCGCAGAGTGTCCTGCTAACCCTGGCTCCTCATCCCTTTACAGCTATGTCCACTGTAGTTGAGAGGCCTGGATATTTGAAGACATCAAAGTCATAACACTATTGAAGACACACCATTGCGGTTGCAGTGATTGAACACAATCCAACATACACGTACGGAAAATACCAGCCCAGTGAAATGACGATCATTATGCTCTCTTTACTATTCATATAATAACGACTAAGAAGCTTCTATGTTGGGCCTAGGTTGGCACCGGGCACTGTGGGGTGTACCTAAGAAAAACGGGACTTGGCCCCTGCCAGCAGAGGGGAAGGCTCTCTTGAAGGTGTTCAGCCCTCATGAAATAAGGGAATAATTGAGAATTTGTATGTGGGATGACACATGAGCATAAAATAAGTTCAAAGAAAGAGAAGATGTGTGTGGGCAGCAGTGGAGAGAAGCATTTGGGAGCAAGGGCGGGGGCTGGGTCTGAGCTTCAGGGATGGGTAGAATCTGGATAGACAGAAAAACTGCGGGAAGAGGGAGGGGGAGGGGCAACCCCCAGCGTTGATGTTTTTGTGCTGTCTGGAGCAGAGGTTACATGTTAGAACCAAGGTAAAGTAATATGGAGATGGCTATAATCACATGAATATAGCACTTTCTCATTAAGGAACTCTTTTATCGGAGTTACCTCATTTAACTCTTACAACATCCCTTTGAGTTGATCTTATTATCTCACAGTTTCACAGATGAAGAACTTCTGACTCAGAGAAGTTAAGCAACTTGTCAGTAGTCACAGAGCTAAATTTTTTTTAGAATGGTAGAAGCAGAAACTCGTGCCTGCTGAACTTAAGTCAATGTTTCTTTTCCTCTGTGATGCTTTGAGAGCCAGCTTAGAGGGAGCCTTCAGTGACAGGCCAGCCAGCAGGGAGGAAGATCTGAGACTCCGGACTCACAAAGTCTCATTATTTATCATCGTAACTTCCATTTTCTCACGTTGTCCCAGTTGTCCCAGCAATGTTGACCTGGTCGCCTGACCCTGCACAGATCTGCGGGTTTCTGAGAAGAGCCGTTGGCAGGTAGACAGGGCGGGGCACACCTTGAAAGTGGAGGATGGGGTTGCCTTAAGAATCTTGAGGTAGGTTGGAGCAACTGTGGAGGGGGAAGATTTATTTGGAGGAAGTTAATTCATGCAGAACTTACCACTTCAAAACTCTTTTCACATATCAAGTAGTTTATTGAGTACCTACTATGTGATAGACACTGAGCCAGGTACTAGTTTTTTCTCCTTCAAGGTCACTGTCAGCCATTCCAACAATGCCCTCACCAGCGCCTTACGACACTTGCTCTCTGTGTCCTTTCACTGTGTCAACCTTCAGTCTTAAATTCACCCAGTAAATACCTGTTGAGCACCTGTCATATGACTGGACCCATGCTAGGGTTAGAAGAAACACACACAAAAGATATGCTTCCAGCTTCTAGTGCAGGAAAGAAAAAATTAAATAATGGAATAGAATTAAAATCGAAATATACTGTGAAATAGACACAAAATAGATGTTAAAATTTCATGAGGAATTGGAATGGCATTTAAAGTTATTGGATAGTGCTGAGATAATTGGTAAACAGTTCAGAAGGCCTTAGACTTCGATCCCTACATTCACAGTAAATAGATTCCAGATAGATTAGAGAGTTAAATAGAAAGAAGAAAGGGAGCCAAAAGAAGAAACTGTAAGATCATGTGTCTCTCCTCTTAGATTGGGAGAGGCCTTTCTAAGCATAAAAGCAAGGAAGGAAATCATATAAAAATATGGGATCTAACTTCACAATTTTTTAAAAAATGTGCCCACACACATAAGACATACCGTAAACAATATTGACAGGTGTTTTGGGGCAGTTTGGTGCTGTGAGTTTGTTGTTGAATGATGCTCTTTGCTAGAAACTCAGATGTGATGGATAAAACATAAGCAGAAAAACTAAAAGACAGATTGAGGCTCAAGTACAAGAGAAACATCTTCATGGATTGGACACAGCAGGAACACAAGGTGACGCCGGGGGCTTTCTGGACCTTGGACCCAGAATCTGGGAAGAGGGATATCAGAAAAAAAAATCACTGCTCTGTTTGAAGATAAGGGCTGAAGAGAGACTTACTGAACATGCTCGTGAAAGGGGGCTGGAAAAATTGCTGCAAAATCCTGCCTAAGAAAAGTATTTTCAGATCATATATCTGATAAAAGGGCTTTTATCTAGAACATATAAAGAACCCTAACAAGTCAACAATAAAAAGACAAATAACCTAATTTAAAAATGGGTAAAGAATTTGAATAGACATTTCTCCAAAGAAGATACACGAATGGCCAATAAACACAGGAAAAATGCTGCACCCTATTAGCCATTAGGGAAACACAAATCGAAACCACAGTGAGACACCATTTCATACCCACTAAGATAACTCCAATAAAAAAAAAAAAAGATGGACAATGATGAGTGTTGGCAAGGATGTGGAGAAAATGGAATCCTCATACATTGCTCATGGGAATGTAAAATGATGCAGCCACTGTGAAAAACAATTTGGCACTTCTTCAAAAAGCTATGTGTAGAATTACCATAAGTAATTCCACTTAGGTATATACCCAAGAAAATTGAAAATATGCCCACATAAAAATTTGTACAAAATGGTTCATGTCAGGTGCCATGGACTGAATTGTGTGTCCCCTAAAATTCATATGTTGAAGCCTTAACCCTCAATGTGATAATATTTGGAGATGGGACTTTTGTGAGGTACTGTAATTAGGGTTGGATGAAGCCTTGAGGGTTGGGCCTTTATAATGGGATTAGTGCCCTTATAAGAAGAGATGCCAGAAAGCTCTTTCTCTCTCTCCACCATATGAGGACACAAGGAGAAGGCTGCTGTCTGAGGGCCAGGAACTGAGCCCTCACCAGAAACTGACCTGCTGGCATTATAATCTCAGATTTTCAGCCTCCAGAACTGTGAGAAATAAATCTCTATTGATTAAGCCACCTAGTCCATGGTATTTTGTTATGGAAGCCCAAGCTGCCTAAGACGGTAGGATTGTTCATAACAGTCAAAAGTGGAAACAATCCAAATGTCCATCAATTGATGAGTAGGTAAAGGAAATGTGGTATATCCATACAACAGACTATTATTCAGCCATATAAACAGGGATGAAGTCCTGATACACGCTACAGCATAGATGAACCTCGAAAATGTTATGCTTAATGAAAGAAGCCAGACACAAAAGGCTATATATGTATGATTATGTTTATATGAAATATCCAGACTAGGCAAATGCATAAAGATAGAAAGTAGATTAGTGGTTGCCAGGGGTTGGAAGGAGGAGGGGATGAGGAATGACTGTTGATGGGTCAGGGTTTCTTTCTGTGATGATAAAAAATGTTTTATAATTAGATACTGGTGATGGTTGCTCGATTTTGTGGGCTATACTAAAAACTATTGCATTGCACATTTTTCAAGTATGAGTTTTATGGTATGTGAAATATATCTCAATAAAACCATTCTTAGCAAGATGTGGTGGCTCACGCCTGTAATCCTAGCACTTTGGGAGGCTGAGGCAGGAGGATTGCTTGAGGCCAGGAGTTTGAGACCAGCCTGAGCAAGAGTGAGACCTCATCTCTACAAAAAATAGAAAAAATTAGCTGGGTGTCATGGCACTTGCCTGTAGTCCCAGTTACCTGGGAGGCTGAGGCAGGAGGATTGCTTGAGCTCAGGAGTTTGAGGTTGCAGTGAGCTGTGATGATGCCACTGCACCCTAGCCCAGGTGACAGAGTGAGACCTTATCTCACATAAACAAACAAACAAAAGAAAACCCCATTCTTTAAAAATGCAAGCTTCAGGCCTAGGGAGAAATGTGAACAGAGACTTGACCTCCAGACTAGGAACCTCACCAACCCTTGACTAGGCCCTGTGACTGGATATGATGGCTCCAATATCAATACAAGGCATGGATTTGAAGTGAGGTCGTGGCGGACCAGGTGGAGGCAACTGCAAACCCTTAGACAGAGAGGAATAAATAAATGAGAACTAAACAAAAACAAGACCCACAGGAAATTATACTGTAAACCAAAATACCAAAATGCAAGAAAAACATGTCTAATAGAAGACAACCAATGAAATCAATATTCAGAACAGAGCATAAATCTACTTGTGTAACATTAATTTATACAACAGTCTGACAAAGACTTTAACATTTATATTATTAGGATGCTTAAAGAGAAAAATAAAGATGTTTTCCATCTTAAAAACAAGACATTACAAAATAATAAAGCAGAGCTGAAAAAGAACAAGTAGATACAAAGACACATACAATCAAAATAACAAAATCCCAGGAAAGAAAGACCAGGGTAACTGGAATCTTACAAAATGGAAACAAAGGGAAGATTAATTAATTGGAAGACAGAATTGAGAAATTCACACAAAATGCATCATGGAAAGGCAAAGAGATGCAAAACACAAAATAGCAGTTAAGAGACACGGAGGATACATTGAGATACTTCAACATTCAATGGGTAGGAATTCTAGAAGCTTCAGAACAAAAGAATGTTGGAATGATGAAGAACCTATTTTTGAAGAAATAATTCATATGAATTTTCTAGAACTAAATAAAAATAGTCTTCCATTTGGAAATGCACTGCAAGTATCGACCAGGGCGAAGCTGCAGAGAAAGCTCAGGAACATGCCTTGGGCGTATGAAACTCAGTACAGGAAAGAGATACTATCACTAATTAATGGAAGAAGGATTATTGTGGAGAAATATGGACAATATGTTCTTACTACATATTGTAAATAAAATAAATTTCAAATGGAACTAAAAATGTACATTTCAAAGACAAAACTTTTAAAATGTTTTAGAAGAAAATATAGAAGAATATCTTTATGATCTGACAGGGAGTATTTCTATAAAAGGATGCACAAACCATACAGGAAAAGATTGATAAACTGGACTCCATTCACATATAAACTTCTTCACAATAAAGATAGAAAAAAGAAAGTCAAAGGACAAGTCACACACTGAGAGAAGATATTTGCAATACACAAAACCGACAAAGAATTATTCATAGAACATTAAGGAGATTCCACAACCAATACCAAAAAGACAACCCAACAGAAAAATAGACAAATAATGTAAACAGGCAATTTATAGAAGAGGAAACTCGAAGGACCAATAAACATATAAAAGGACTCCCAAGCTCACAAGTAATCACGGACATAAAAATTAAAACAGCAATGAATGTCAATTCACACCCGTCTGATTAGCAAAAAAATTAAAGTTTAACAATACAGAGTGTGGGTGAGAGTATGGAGAAACAGAAATTCTGTTACACTGCTAGTGGGGGTGCAAATTAGTGTAACAGCTTTGGAGGTCAATTTAATTAAATCTAGTAAAGTAGAAATATTTGCACTCTATAGCTCAGGAAATATACTCTCACATGACGGCTATAGGGGACATGTTATGAATATCCATTGCAAAATTATTTGTAATAGCAAAGGAAGAGATAACAATATGAGCACTCATTCACAAGAAAGGTGGATAATTATTTGTGGCATGTTAAAGTAAAATGTACTGCAGCTAAAAGGAATGAACTGCAGCTACATGTATCCACACTGAGACATGTTGAGAAAATGTGGAATGAAAAGAGCAAGATACATACAAGTTATATGTGAAGAGGGGTTTATGACAAATACACTTTATATATGTATTTCTAGAAATTTAAACCATGGAAAACAGTATCACTGGCTGTCTGTAGATACCCAAATTTGTAGCAAATATCTGGAATAAAATTAACAAATCTGTGATCGATCGTAGTTAACTAAATGGAGAATCAGGGAATGGTTTGAGATTGGGGAGGGAGAATAGAAACCTCAAGTTTATCTGCAAAATTTAATTTCTTTAAAATAAGTCTGAAATAAATATCAAACAATGTTAAGATTTTATAAAGCAAAATAATAGATGTTTATCATTTTAAAAATTTGGCCTTATGTTTTAGATGTTTTATAATGAAAATGTTAAAAATCCAAACACTCCAGTACTGAAAGACAAAAGTAAATTGGCAGAAAATGGTTGCAACATGTGTCGAGCATGACTGAGTTTCTTATTACATAAACTGCTCTCATTCAGCAATGAAAATGCAATGAGCATCCCAGAGAAAAGTTGGGCAGTATCACTGACAGGTAATTTACAAGAAGGAGATACAAACAACTTGTGAGCATAGGAAAGGTAGTTCAATATCACTGCAAAAATGCAGAGTGAAGCAGCAGTCAAATACAATTTTTTAATCTACCAAATTCTAGCAATTTACCTGTAGGAAGTGGCCAGAGATTCTCATAAAACTTCATTTTCAGGGATATTCTTCACGGTTGGTTATAGAGGTAAAAAAATGTTTTACAAAAGGTGTGTGCCCCTGTCCAAGCCAGCAGTTCAGATGAAATTCTTGATTCATTCTGTCTTTTTATTTCCCACCACGAAACACTGACAGTTATTTGTCTTAAACTCAATGTCACACATTTTTTATCTGCACGTTTTAGCATCTGTGAAATTGAGATGTGTCTCACAATACCTGGTGGCCAGGGGGCAGTCATGGTGTAGCTGTTGTCTACACTTGCTCATAATAACTTATACAATACGTGTCACATTCTTTTCAAAAGCTTCCCAAGTCATTTATAAACTTTATATGTACAAACAAGCCTGGATATGTGCATTCATCTCAAAAGCACCATCCTAATTTAAGTTAGAGCAACCTAAGATGAATTCAAGCAGGTTAAGTAAAAACAATGTCAAACTCATACATTGATAACTAAGGTAACTTCTTAAGGTGACAGAGCTAAATGAAACTAAGCAGAATATTTGAAAGCAAGCAGGAATGACACTTATAATTTAAATAAAGTGTGAACTAGAGGAAGTATAGACAAAACTAAGCAATTTATGTCAAACAAGCTCAGAATTGATCATTCGTTTAAAAACTAATTTCTTACAAGGCATTGGAGCAAATCTATTTAATACTAAACAGTTTATGCGAAACCAAGCTCAAAATCACTTGTTCCCATCAAACAAACATCTTATTTCTTGTTAGGGCTAATGAATATATTAATATAACTAAACAGTTTGCATGAAACCAAGTGCAGATTCAAATATTCCTTTCAAAACTAACTTCTTACAACTATTAAGTACCAATAAGTAGTGATTAAAAATTTAAAAACCTAACTTCCTAGGAAGAGTTGGAGTATGTGTAGTTGAAACCTAGCAGTACATGTGAAATCCAGCTCAAAATCACTCATTCATTTCAAACAAAACTCATAAGCTTCATAAACTCTATATGTGCAAAGAAGGCAGAAGAAATGTTCTTGTCCTGGTTATCAAGAGGTCATTGGATTTCACAGTGACTGTTTGTTCCACAAACCCTTTAAAGGTAGATTTGGGTTGCTTTGGTTGAAAAGGATAATCTTAGCAACTCTTAGGGGAAGTATTTTAGGAGGATTTGTAGGTACTCGAAAGGAATGTACAATGAATGATGATGGACGAAGCGTTATCCTCACTGTGTAAGAGCCTGTGAAAATTGGTAAGATACACCTTAAGTCTCCGAAAGATGAATGGGTCAGGAACAGAGAAACGAGGCAGAAAAGGAGGAAAAACGATTAGCAAAGAAACATTTGAAACATGCATAACTTTCCCAGAAGTCAGAGAAATGCAAACAAGGAAAAAAAGTTGATTTTTTGCCTATCAAATTACCCAAGATTTAAAAAATAAACTATGCATTATGCTCAGGTTACAGTACAACAGGAACTATTATGTTCTCTTCATGGGAATGTTAATTGAAGCAGCCTTTCTGGAAAGTAATTTGTCAATATGTAAAAAGAGCTTTAAAAATATCCATACCTTGCTCATTTATGCCAAAAGAAATTACAGAAAGGATAGATCAAAGCTAAACAAATTGTCTATGGAAGGGGAAGTGTATGAGAAGTGAGAAGAAGTATGAAATAGTAGGGACAGAAAGGGAGCGACATTTCTCCTGTATATATCCCTTATACCTAGTTCTGAGTTTTAGTAACATAGTAATGTTTTACATTAGCCCAAAATAAATGAAACATTAAAATCAACCAAGAAGTTGGTGGGTGGACCAAAAATAGAATATAGATAGCAAAAAATGAACCTATTGCGTTGTAAATGATAACCACACTGAAGGGAGTGTAGAAGGAAAGAGCTAACCTTAGTAACTTTAGAAAATGGAATTTATTTATTATGTTTTTTAAAGATGGGGTCTTACTGTGCTGCCCAGGCTAGACTTGGACTCCTGGGCTCAAGGGATCCTCTCATCTCAGTCTCCTGAGTAGGAAAATGGGATTTTGACTGGATACTGCAAGACTGAAAACAAAAAGAACTGTACACAAATACAGTGCTCAAGTCAGTAAATGTGTTTCTCCCAGGGGTATGAGTTAGTAATTCTGAAACTACATTTTGAGTTTACTTGGATTGAATAAATGAATAGATATACCATAGATGACATCTGCTGGATTTCTCACTGTCAGATAAATAAATTACAAATAAGGAAAGAAGAAAGACTAGAATGAACCCTGTGGTTTTGGATTGTAATATAGCAAGTATCAATATGAACTCATGGTGTGAAATATACATGCAGAGAGGAAAATACAGAAACAAATATAAAGATGTTTGCATGTGTGGATTAGAATACATACATATATTTTGTATGCCCATGGACAGGGCCAAGAGGCAATGACACTCTGTAGCAATGAGGATACTTAGTACCCAGATCTTTGTTTCTAAATACCATTCCCAATATAAGGAACAAGGGCTACTTGGATAAGTGGATGATTCCAGAGCTGGGGGTGAGAAAAATGCAAGGTGAACCAGAAGTATATTATGTTGCCAGAAATTAAGTGTTCAAGAAAGAATGGGAGCCTGTCAAAAACATGCAGGGGCCAACACTGGAGGAGACCCCAACAGCCAGAGCTAGACTAAACCAAGCAGCAAAAACAATAACTATATTATGGGATTCAAATACATGCAGTGAAAAACAAAACAACCCCCCCCCCAAAAAAAAGACAAGTAAAGAAAATGAGTCTATATTGATACAAATACAGTCATGTACCACATAATGACATTTTGGACAACAGTGGACTACATATGTGATAGTGGTCCTGTGAGATTGTAACAGCGCTGAAAATTCCCATCACCTGGTGACGTAGTAGCTGTAGTAATGTTGTAATGTTATAGTGCAACATATTACCTTTTCTATGATTATATATGTAAAGAGACATAAATATTTGCTATCATATTACAACTGCCTGCAATATTCAATACAGTAACATGCTGTACATACTGTATAGGTTTGTAGCTGCACCATAGAGCCTAGGTGTAAGTACACTCTATAATGTTCATATGATGTCAAAATTGCCTAGTGACACGTTTCTCAAAAGGGATCCCCATCATTGACACATGACTGTAAATATTATAATGGAATAAATAAATTAATAGGTGCAAAGGGATAGCTTTTCTTTACAGAAGAATTCCAATTAATAAATGGACTAGGATGAAGGAAATAGAAAATCACATTACACAAACACCGCAGTAATAATTACTATAAGCAAGTTCTACCAACAGATGCTAAAAATTAGTATTCAAAAATTTGAAATCATTTGTTTCTATACATTAACTGTAAACATTCTAAAAAGGAAATTAAGGCTGGGCACAGCGAGTCATGCTTGTCATCCGAGCACTTTGGGAGGCCAAGGTGGGAGGATCACTTGAGCCTACAAGCTCAAGACCAGCCTGGGCAACAAAGCGAGACCCCAACTCTACAAAAAGCAACAAATTAGCAGGGCACAGTAACCCACACCTGTAGTCCTAGCTACTCAGGAGGCTGAGGCAGGAGGATTGCTTGAGCCCAGGAGTTCAAGGTGGCAGTGAGCTATGATGACGCCACTGCACTCTAGCCTGAGTGACAGAGTGAGACTCTGTCTCTAAAATAAAAATAAAAATAAATAAAAGGAAATTAAGAAAAAAGTTCCATTCACAATAGCATCAAAGAGAAAACACTTAGGAATAAACCTAACCAAGAAGGTGAATGACTTATATACTGAAAACTATAAAACTTTGCTGAGAGAAATTAAAGAAGACACAAATAAATGAAAAGACATCTTGTGTACATGGATTGGAAGACTTACTATTAAAATATCTATACTACCCAAAGCAATCATTGCATTCAATGCAATCCCTATCAAAATCCCAATGGCATTTTTTGTAGAAATAGAAAAATTCATCTTAAAATTCATATGGAATCTCCAGGGATCACGAACATCCAAAAAAATTTTGAAAAAGAAGAACAAGGTTGAAAGATTCACAATTCCTAATTTCCAAACATATTATAAAGCTACAGTAATCAAAACAGTGTGGTACTGCCATACAGACAGACATATAGGACAGTGGAAGAGAATAGAAATCCCAGAGATAAACTCTTGCATATGCAGTCAAATGATCTTTGACAAGGTTATCAAAACCATCAAATGGGGAAAGGGTGGTCTCCTCAACAAATGGTACTTGGAAAACTGATAGCTACATACAAAATAATGAATCTGGACCCTTGTATTATGCAATCTACAAAAATTCACTCAAAATTGATTAAAGACCTTAACTTAAGACCTGAAACTGTAAAATTCCTAGAAGAAAGCATGGGGGAAAACGTTCATGACATTGGAGTTGGTAATGAATTCTTGGATATGATACAAAAAGCACAGGCAAATAAGAGCAAAAGTATATGTTGGACTACACCAAACTTAGAAACTTTTATGTACTAAAGAGCATAATCAATAGATCAATAGAGTGAAAAGGCAGCCTAGGAATAGGAAAAATATTTTCAAATGAAATCTGGTAACAGGCTAATACCCAGAATATGTAAAGAACTCCTAAAACTTAACAATAAAAAAGTCAAATAACCCAATTTAAAAATGGTCAAAAGGACACTCATAGTCATTTCTCCAAAGATAATATACAAATGACCAACAAGCATATGAAAATACTCAGAGAAATGCAAATCAAAACCGCAGTGAGACATCACCACATACTCATTAAGATGGCTACTATTGAAATAAAACAAAATAGAAAATAACAAGTGTTGACAAGGATGTGGAGAAATTGGAACACTTGTGCAATGTTGGTGGGATTGTAAAATAGTGTAACTGCTCTGGAAAACAGTATAACATTTTCTTAAAAAATTAAACAAAGAACGATCTTATGATCCAGCAATCCCATTTCTGGGTATATACACAAAAGAATTGAAACCGGGGTCTCAAAGAGATATCTGTACACTCACGTTCATAGCAGTACTATTCACATTAGTTCAGAGGTAGAAGCAATCCAAACATCATCCATGGATGAATGTGGTATATACAAACAAAATGTGGTATATGCACACAATGGAATATTATTCAGCCTAACAAAAGAAGGAAATCCTGTCACATGCTACAACATGGGTGAACTCTGAGGACACTATGCTAAGCAAAATAGCCAGTTACAAAAAGACAAATACTATATTATTCCACGTATCCGAGGTATCTACAGTAGTCAAATTCATAGAAACAGAAGGAGGAACAGTGTTTACCAGGGGCTTGGGAAAGGGGAGAAAGGGCCATTGTTTAATGGGTACAGAATTTCTGATACCACAATAAAAATAAATAAATAAAAATTTGAGAAGAAACAGAGTATTTGCATAGTTTCAAAGAATCACCACTCGTTCAAATACTTATTAATTACAAAGAGATAAATAGTAACTTCACAATAGAGAAGCCCAGCAGACACCAGGCATCACCTTAACCAAATGCTCAAGGTTAACGACACCAAAAATAAGCTTTGTCAACCTATGAACCCCCTCATATGATGCACTGAGAAGGGCACAGCATCACTTCTGAGGTTTTCTTGAGAAAAATGCATGATCTCAAGCCAATCTGACAAACCATCAGACAAACCCACATTTGGGAACATTCTAAAAAATATCTGACCAGTACTCAAGTCATGAAAAGACAAGGAAAGACTGAGGCATTGTCACGGCTTGGAGGAAATGTAAAAAATGACAAATAAATACACCGTGTGACCCTGGATTGAATCCTGGACCAGAGTAAGGATCTAAGAGTGAGAAAACTGGTGAAATTTGAATAGAGTCTGTAGTTTAGTTAATAATGTTCTACCAGTTCCTAAACTTTGTTAATTGTCCTATGCTTGTGCAAGACATTAACATTAGGGGAAGCTGGATTAAAGGTTTATAGGAACTCTCTGTACTATTTTTACAAATTTTCTGCAAGTCCAAAATTATTTAAAATTATAATTTAAAAAATCCATACGCGTTTCCCCCGCCAGGTATTCCTTTTCTGTCTTTCCTACAGAAATAGTCTGAAATATAAAGGTGTTTATATACAAAGATATTTACCATATCATTATTCATCGTGATTAATAAATCAGAAACAATCTATAATATGTTCACAAATAAGATGCTAGCTAGTAAATTATGATCTTTTCTGGGCTCTTGGATTTAAACACACTGTACGCTGACGACTTCCCAATGTACATCCCTGCTCATACAGCTGGCTGGCTGCTGGCTTCACATTTGCACTCAGGGAAATCTAAGAGGCACATCAACTTCGTATAGCTAAAAGAGAGTTCTGGATTCCTTCCCCCACCCCACCCTCACTCTTCCCTGTTGCTTAGGTGAAATCCTAGAAAGTCATGCTTGATTCCTTTCGTTTTCTTTTCTTCCATACTTGCTCCATAAGCAAGTCCCTTAGCTTTTCCTCTAAGACAGCTTCTCTCCAGCACCACTGCTTCATCTGGACACAGCCCTCCATCACCTCTCCAGGACCACTGCAAAGCCTCCCAACCCGTCTCTCTGTTTCCTCTGTTCTCTTCGTGGTCATTCTCCACGCAGCCATCTGAGTGATGGTAAAAGACATACATCAACCTATTCCCCCTCTGCCCAAATCGTTCCCCATTGCACTTAATGTCCAACTCCCTTGCCATCTCCTACTGGGTCCTGCAGAAGCTGGTCAGGCCTTTATCGGGGACCCCACCCCTCCACCTCTCCCACCCCAGAGCGTTCTGGAACTGTGCTCTCAGTTTCTCAAATAGGCAAGTTATTTTTCCACTTCCGGAACTTTGCTGTTCTGTTTACCCAGAAGATTTGGTGCCCAGATCTTCCAGGACTACTTCCTTCTTGTGGATCAGGACTGGAACCGACTGTCCCCTCCTCAGACAGACCTGCTTGGACCACTCAACATAAAGCAGCCACACCCCCATCCAACTGTCACTCTCTATGCCAACAATGTCTTTTAATGATTTCTGAGCACTAGTAATAAGTAATGATCTAAAATAAAATAAATTCCAGACATTATGGCACTTCACTCTTAAATACCTCCTCATGCATTGCCTAAGAATAAGACAATTCTCTATATAATATCAATACCAAAATCAGAATTAAGAAAATTAACAATTCTATAATTTCCTCTAATGTACAGTTCAAATTTCTCTAACTGCCCTAAAAATGTCATTTATGTCAGTTTTATTTTTCCCCTGATTTAGGACCCCATCATGTATCATGCATTGCCTTTGGTTGTGATGTCTCTCTAGTTTCTTTTACTTACTTTGACTCTTAATTTTTCACGATGCTGCCATTTTTTGAAGAGCTATTCCTCTTCAGAGAGTCCAAAGAGCCCATCTGTCTTATAGAATGCACTGCACTCTGAATTTACCTGATGACTTCCTTGTCATGTCAACTGACTGCATTTCTGTGTTTCTTCTTAGCTAGAGGTTAACTCCAGAACTACACTGTTTGATTGTGTGGCTACTAGTACACGTGGCTGTTGAGCACTTGAAATGTAGCTGCTGCAACTGAGGAACAGAATTTCTACTTTATTGAGTTTAAATTAATTTTTTTTTTTTTTAAACAGGGTCTCTCTCTGTTGGCCAAGCTGGAATGCAGTGGCTTCATCACCTCACTGCGACCTCAAACTTCTGGGCTCAAGGGAGCCTCCTGCCTCAGCCTTTTGTGTAGCAGGGACTCTAGGCATGTGTCACCATGCCCAGCTAATTTTTTATTTTTGGTAGAGATGGGGTCTTGCTGTTTCTGAGGCTGGTCTGGAACTCCTGGCCTCAAGTGATCCTCCCACCTCGGCCTCCCAAAGTGCTGAGATTACAGGCACGAGCCACTGCAGCTGGCCTAATTTAGACTTAAATTTTTAAAATGGATACTCTTTTTAGTTTTGGAAACTGAATATGATTGGAATAACTTGGGTATGTTATCTACTTTTTAAACTGTATATTATGAAATTTATCTGGTTTGAGATCTGCTATAAGTGCACAATACAAACTGGATTTTGAAGACTTAGACTAAAAAAAGAGAACCATCCATTGCATCCATCTATTCATTCACAAGATCTGAATTCAAGCCATGCTTGTTTGTTTGTTCATTTTTAAATAACAACACACACACACAATATAAAAAGTCAGAGACGAGTAGCAAGCCAAGGGCACACTGCAAATGACTGATCAGGTTGTACATTCTCCAAGGTGGGACTCATGTATATCTCTTGTTCACCAATGGATTCCCTGGTGCCTACATGGTACCTGACACAGAGTGGAGGCTTAATAGATGTTTGTTGAATGAATGAGAGTGTTACCAAAAGTTTGGTACTTGTCCCCACTGCCGAATGAAGAACAAGGACAAATGGTTCAAAGAAAATGAAAGAGAAGTTTATTAATTTGCTGGCAAATGAGGAGGACGGCAGACTCTCGTCTTAAGGAACCATTGTTCTGCTTTTAAGCAGAAGTACAGAGCTTTTAAAGGGGGTTTTTAGCTTTGGGCTATTGCTGTGTAACTATGGTTGTTGGTCCTGCTCGGCCTTATCTCTGGTGAAGATGACCTCACGCCCTTTGCCTGGTTCCACTGAGCCATCTGCTATGGTTTAAAACAAAGAACAAAGAACAAAGAACTCTCCTCTGCCTCTCTGATGACTGGCCCCTCGCAGGAATGCAGGTTTTAATCCCTCAAAATAGTGGGGGAGGTTTAAAGAGACAACTTGTAATACAAGTTGTCCTTTTTCGGGCCCTTACTTCTGTTACCAGAGTGAGTGAATGAGTGAGTGAGTGAGTGACTGAATGGTCAGGCCTTTGGCCAGGGAGCTGAGGGGGCCCTTTCCAGCAGAGCAGCAAGCACCACCAGGCAGACAAGGGGCCCTGATATTGAACACATGGCTGGGAGCCCAGAGGCAGGAAGGGCTGGGAAGACCCAGCACAAACCCAGGGCAGCAATCGGAGCTCCTGGAACTGGCCCCGCCTGGGGGACGCCATGGCCAGTGAAAGGAGTGACAGGAGGACACAGGGCCTGGCCTTTGCCCTTCTTTGGGCACTCTCTGTGTAGACCTGTTTTTAGCTAAAGGACCCCGTAGGTGGCAGTCTGGCCAGGCTCTCCTCTCTGGGACATGGCTTCTGGCAAAAGGACCTGCCGTGGTGATACCTGCATTGCCCAGGTACGAGGCCTGGGCAGCTGCATGCACACAAGTATCACAGAGAGACCCTCCTGCCTCTCCTGGGCACAACATCCATCTTTCTCTTGTAATAGAGGAATTGGCAAGCTGGGGACAAACACATTTAATCACCGTAGTTCATTGTGCCAAGTACTTAAGTACTTTCCATATACTATTATAGCTGGACCCTCATGGAACAAATTTCAATGACCCCTATATAATCCTCTCCCTTAACTAACTACCTGACCTTTTGAGTTGTTTCCCAGAAATGGCAACTTTTCTACAAGACAAAGGAGCTGAGGTTCTGAAGGCCCCTGGGCAGACTCCCTGAGGACTCACCACCCCGACAACCTGCCCCAGTGCACGTGACCTGCCCCAAGGCATGTGGCCCCTCCTTTAAAAGCCCATGATCTCCCTTACTTGGAGAAACAGATTTGATGCAGCTTCTCCAGTTCTCCTGGCAAACTGAAACCATGGAAACCCACTATTCAAATCCTGATAAACACTTTGCAGGGCAGGTATCATTATCCCCAGGTTCAATATGAAGAAACTTGGTTTCAGGTAGGTAGAATAATTTACCTAAGGCCACACAATGAGTCAACGTCTGTGCTGGCTTCTGAGAGTAGCTGAGCCCCAGTTTCACACTCTCCACTGTTCTACCTTTTTCCATGGGCAAAGGAGACTGTGTTGGAGTCTCCCAGGGTTGTCCTCGGAATCTGTGCCCTACAGTAACTGTATCTTTTTTTTTTTTTTTTTTTTAGGTAAAAAAGCAAATATTTATTTAAAATTAAGAAAGAAAACAAAATTACAGATTTTAAAAAGCTGAGAAATACCACAAATATCACAAAATCCCCCCCAGAAAAAAAATTTTATAAATTAATTCAAATTTAAAATATTCCTTTTTAGAGATATATATAGAGGCACTTTTGGGGTATAGAAAGTAATACTCCAAAGGCTGGTACTTTGACATCCTGAGTCTTAGAAGCTGCCTCAGAAGGAAGGTCCCTCTAACCTGTCTCCCCACACACCATCAAGAGCAGGGAAAGACTCTCTCTAAAATTTCCTTATCTGACTAAGAAAGCCTCTTTCCAAAAGAAATGCAATTGTCTTAAACACTCTCCCTAAGGATGTCATCAATAAACCAGGAAAGATCAATCTCTGGAGAAGAGAAGAGACTGGAAGTCATAACAACACCCAGACTTTCCATCTATCCTTCTGAGAGCAGCTCCAAGAGATTACCTGGCAAACTTTTTCTGCTTAATAAGACAAGCTTTGTTCCTGTGCAGCTCTGTCCCTCACCTTCCCGTAATGTCTGCTCCCGCCTTCGGGCTCCATACATCTCTCCCCTGTGAACAGAGTATTTAAGCATCAACCATCTGGTCCCTCTTTGAGTTCATATTTTGTATGACTCCTGTGCATACGTGTGCACATTAATAAAGTTTGTATGCCTTCTGTCCTATTGATTTGCCTTTTATCAGCTGATTTTCAGGGAACCTAAGGAGGGTGAAGAGGAAGTTTTCCCTTGGCCCCTACAGCAACATATATGATCATGATTTTATTTTTTTTTATTTTTTTTTTATTTATTTTTTTTTAATATGGGAAATATTCATGATAAATTATTAAGTGAACAGTGCAAGTTAAAAACAATAGTTTCATACTTTTTTCCCCACCCCCCCTTTCCCGAGTCAGCACCTTCAAGTGTTACCGCTCCCCAAACGGTGCGCAATGCACTCATTGTGTAGGCATACCCCCATCCCCTCCCCCACCCCCCACCTCATTCTGATGTCCAATTGGTGTTGTTCCCAGATTTGTATTTAGGTGATGATCAGGGAAACCAATTTTCTGGTGAGTACATGTGATGCTTGTTTTTCCATTCTTGGGATACTTCACTTAATATAATGGGTTCCAACTCTCTCCAGGAGAACCATAGAGATGTTGTATCTTCATCATTCCTTATAGCTGAGTAATATTCCATAGTATACATATACCACAGTTTACTAATCCAATCATGTATTTTTTTTTTTTTTATTTAATTTTACAGAATCAAAGAGTCTAACAGTATATCTTGTTAGATACAGTATGTCCTCATAATGTATACATTATTTCTTGTACAATGATATGAAATAATATGGGAAATATTCATGATAAATTATTAAGTGAACAGTGCAAGTTAAAAACAATAGTTTCATATTTTTTCCCCACCCCCCCTTTCCCGAGTCAGCACCTTCAAGTGTTACCACTCCCCAAACGGTGCGCAATGCACTCATTGTGTAGGCATACCCCCATCCCCTCCCCCACCCCCCACCTCAGTCTGATGTCCAATTGGTGTCGTTTCCAGATTTGTATTTAGGTGATGATCAAGGAAACCAATTTTCTGGTGAGTACATGTGATGCTTGTTTTTCCATTCTTGGGATACTTCACTTAATATAATGGGTTCCAACTCTCTCCAGGAGAACCATAGAGATGTTGTATCTTCATCATTCCTTATAGCTGAGTAGTATTCCATGGTATACATATACCACAGTTTACTAATCCAATCATGTATTGATGGGCATTTGGGTTGTTTCCACATCTTTGCTATCGTGAATTGTGCTGCTATAAACATTTGGGTACATGTGCCTTTGTTACAGAATGACCTTTTTTCCTTTGGGTATATGCCCAGTAATGGGATTGCTGGGTCAAATGGCAGGTCCACTTGAATCTGTTTAAGATACCTCCATAATGCTTTCCACAGGGGTTGCACTAGTTTGCAGTCCCACCAGCAGTGTATTAGTGTTCCTGTCTCTCCACACCCACGCCAACATGTGTTGTTTTGGGTTTTTTTGATAAAGGCCATTCTCACTGGGGTTAAGTGATATCTCATTGTGGTTTTGATTTGCATTTCCCTGATGATTAGAGATGTTGAACACTTTTTCATATGTTTGTTAGCCATTTTTATATCTTCTTTTGAAAAATTTCTATTCATGTCCTTTGCCCACTTTTTGATAGGGTTGCTTGATTTTTTCTTGCTGATTTTCCTGAGTTCTAAATAGATTCTTGTTATCAGTCCTTTATCTGATGTGTAGTATGCAAAAATTTTTTCCCATTCTGTAGGTGGTCTGTTTATTCTCTGGACTGTTTCTTTGGCTGTGCAGAAGCTTTTTAATTTAATCAGGTCCCATTCATTTATTTTTGTTGCTGCTGTGATTGCCTTGGGGGTCTTCTTCATAAATTCTTTGCCTAGGCCAATGTCTGTAAGAGTCTTTCCTACATTTTCTTCTAGAATTCTGATTGTATCACGCCTAAGGTTTAAGTCTGTTATCCACCGTGATTTGATTTTTGTGAGAGGTGAAAGCTGTGGGTCCTGTTTTAGTCTTCTACAAGTGGCTAACCAATTCTCCCAGCACCATTTGTTGAATAGGGATTCTTGTCCCCAGAGTATATTCTTTCCCACTTTGTCAAAAATTAGGTGACTATATGAGGATGGTTCTATATTTGGATTTTCTGTTGTGTTCCACTGGTCTGTGTCCCTGCACTTGTGCCAATACCAGGCTGTTTTAAGAACCACGGCCTTGTAGTATAGTTTGAGGTCTGGCAAATTAATACCTCCCATTTTGTTTTTGTTGCTTAAAATTGCTTTTGCTATACGGGGTCTTCTTTGATTCCATACAAAGTGTATAATTATTTTCTCTATGTCTGTAAAGAATGATGTTGGTAATTTAATAGGGATTGCGTTGAATCTGTAGATCACTTTGGGTAGTATAGACATTTTAACAATGTTGGTTCTTCTGATCCACGAGCATGGTATATTTTTCCATCTATTTGCAAGTTCTGCTATTTCTTTTCTCAGTGTTTCATAGTTTTCCTTATAGAGGTCCTTTACCTCTTTAGTTAGATATATACCTAGATATTTTATTTTGTTTGTTGCTATTTTGAAGGGTATTGAGTCTTTAATTTGGTTTTCCGATTGACTGTTATTGGCATATATAAATGCCTCTGATTTGTGTATATTAATTTTGTAGCCTGAGACTTTGCTGTATTCGTTAATCAATTCCAGGAGTCTCTTGGTTGAATCCTGGGGGTTTTCCAGATATAACATCATAGCATCAGCAAAAAGTGAGAGTTTGATCTCTTCCTTCCCTATTTGGACTCCCTTGATTCTGCTCTCTTGCCTGATAGCTCTCGCAAGGACTTCCAATACTATGTTGAAAAGTAATGGAGACAATGGGCAGCCCTGTCTGGTTCCAGTTCTAAGTGGGAGTGCTTTCAGTTTTTCCCCATTCAGTATGATGTTGGCTGTGGGTTTGTCATATATGGCTTGTATCATTTTTAGGTAGGTTCCATCAATGCCTATTTTGTTAAGCGTTTTTATCATAAAAGGGTGTTGAATTTTGTCAAATGCTTTTTCTGCATCTAATGAGAGTATCATATGGTTTTTGTTTTTGCTTCTATTTATGTGGTGAATTACATTTATAGATTTACGTATGTTGAACCACCCCTGCATCTCGGGGATGAAGCCCACTTGGTCGTGGTGGATTATTTTTTTGATAAGTACTTGGATTCGATTTGCTAGTATTTTATTGAAAATTTTTGCATGTATATTCATGAGGGAAATTGGTCTGTAGTTCTCTATTTTTGTTGTGTCCTTTCCAGGTTTTGGTATCAATGTTATATTGGCTTGGTAGAACGTGTTGGGGAGAACTCCATCCTTCTCAATATTGGAGAATAGTTTATGTAGGATGGGCACCAGTTCTTCTTTGTATGTATGGTAAAATTCAGGTGTGAACCCATCTGGACCAGGGCTTTTCTTTTTGGGAAGGTTTTTTATTGCTGTTTCGATTTCAGTTCTTGATATTGGTCTGTTCAGGTACTCTATTTCTTCCTGGTTGAGCCTGGGAAGACTATGTGTTTCTAAAAATTTGTCCATTTCCTCCACGTTCTCCAGTTTGTGTGCATAAAGATTTTTGTAGAATTCATAGATGATATCTTGTATCTCTGTAGCATCGGTTGTGATTTCTCCTTTCGTGTTCCTAATGGAGGTTATTAGAGATTTTACTTTTGTGCTCTTGGTTAGTCTAGCCAGAGGTGTGTCTATTTTGTTTATCTTTTCAAAGAACCAACTTTTTGTTTTATTAATTTCCCTTATAGTTTCTTTGTTGTCCTTTTCGTTTAATACTGATTTGATCTTAGTAATTTCTCGCCTTCTGCTGGGTTTGGGATCGTTCTGTTCTTCTTTCTCCAGCTCTTTGAGTCTATTTGTTAGGTTGTCTATTTGCATGTTTTCTGTCTTTTTGATATAGGCATTTATGGATATGAATTTTCCTCTCAGGACTGCTTTAGCTGCATCCCATAGATTTTGATAAGTTGTATCTCCATTGTCATTTAATTCAAAGAAATTTTTGATTTCCATCTTGATTTCTTCTTTTATAGAATAATTATTCAGGAGAAGGTTATTTAGCTTCCATGACTTTGAGTAAGAGTGAGGGTTTCTGTTTGTGATCATTGTTACTTTTATTCCGCTGTGATCTGAGAAGATGCATGGTATAATTTCTATTTTTTTGAATTTTTGAAGACATGATTTATGTCCTAGGACATGATCAATCTTAGAGAATGTCCCGTGAGCTGATGAGAAGAATGTATATTCTGTGGACTTTGGGTAGAATGTCCTATAGATGTCAGCCATGCCCATTTGTTCTAGCATTCTATTTAGGTCCATTATGTCTTTGTTTATTTTCTGTTTAGAGGATCTGTCCTGTACTGTCAGTGGGGTGTTAAAGTCTCCAGCTATTACAGTATTGTTATCTATCATTTGGTTGAGATCTAGTACGGTTTGCTTTATGAATCTAGGTGCACCTAGGTTGGGTGCATATATATTGAGTATAGTCATGGCTTCTTGATGAATTGTGCCTTTAATCAGTATGTAGTAGCCATCTTTGTCTTTTATTATTTTTGTTGGTTTGAAAGCTAAGTTATTGGAAATTAAGATTGCCACACCAGCTTTCTTTTGGTTACCATTTGCTTGAAATATCGATTTCCATCCTTTTATTTTCAGTCTAAATGCATCTTTGCTCGTTAGGTGGGTTTCTTGAAGACAGCAGATACTTGGATTGTGTTTTTTTATCCATTGGGCCAGTCTATGTCTCTTGAGTGGGGAGTTCAAGCCATTCACATTTATTGAGAAAAGTGATAAGTGAGACAGTTTTTTGTTCAGCTTGTTGGGTAGAACTTCATTGTGATGTTTTCTCTCCTGGGCCATTGTGGTATCTGGAATTTGATCTTTAGCTCTTGAGTAGTTTTACATTCGTGGATCTTTCTTGTGTTGATCCGTGTGTAGTTCTCTTTTGAGTACTTCTTGGAGGGCTGGTCTTGTCTTGGTGAATTCCCTCAACCTTTGTTTATCTGAGAATGTCTTGATTTCTCCTTCGTATAGAAAACTTAGCTTAGCTGGGTACAAGATTCTAGGCTGGGCATTATTCTGTTTCAGAAGCGTGAAAATGGGGCCCCAACCTCTTCTTGCTTGTAAGGTTTCAGCTGAGAAATCTGGCGTAATTCTGATGGGTTTTCCTTTGTAAGTTACTTGTTTCTTTCTCCTTACAGCTCGGAGAAGGGACTCTTTAGTGGATATTTTGGTCAGCCTGATGACTACGTGGCGTGGTGTTTTCCTATTTGCTATGAATCTCCCAGGGGTCCTTTGAGCTTCTTGAATCTGTATGTCTAGAGTATTGGCAAGGCCTGGAAAATTTTCCTCGATTATGTCTTCAAATAGCTTGTCCAACCCTTGCTTATTATCTTCTTCACCCTCAGGAATGCCAATAACTCTCAAGTTAGGTTTCTTCACATAATCCCACATTTCTTGAAGACTCAGATCATTTCTCTTACTTTTTTGATCTATCTCTGTGACTGACTTATTTAGTTGGAAGGAGTTATCTTCAATTTCTGAGATTCTTTCCTCTGTTTGATCTATCCTGCTCTTGAGACTTTCCACAGTGTTTTGTAGCTCTCTGAGTGAATTCTTCACTTCTAGGAGTTCAGTTTGGTTTTTCTTCAATATTTCAATTTCTTTAGTGAATTTTTCCTCCAAATCCTGTATTTTTTTTGTGTTTTCCTTGTGTTGTTTATCCATTGATTCTTGTATATTATTCAGCTTGTTTATAATCCATAATTGGAATTCTTCCTGTGACATGTTGGTGTTTTGAGTCTGGTTTGTGTCAAATGGTTGGGAGCTGGTATTTCTCTTTGGGGATGAGCTTTCCATTTGATTCTTTGTGCTCTCCGTGTTTTTTCGCTGGGCCCTTCCCATCTAGATTTATCATTGGATCTTTACTTATAGATTTAGTCTGGTTATCAGGACTCTTTGTGCTCTATTCTTAGGCTGTGAAACAGTCTAGGTATGTTGCTTCTTTTGGCAAGAGGGGGAGACTGTTGTGTATTGTTTAGAGATTTTTCTGTTTCCGTTGGGGGACTGCTTCTGATGGGTCCAATCCTAGAGGATTGGAGTGATCCAAGACCGCTTTGGTGAGTTAGGACACTGTGTTGTGGTCTTTCAGAAGGCAGGCAGGGTCCACACTAATAGTAGACCGAAATTCTCGTTGTTTGTTTGTTTGTTTCCCTTTGGTTCTTCCTCTATAGGGGAGGTTTCTGACTCTATCTGCAGGCAAGATACTAGCTATGGGGAGAGGACAGTGACCTCGCTTGCTCAGCGCCCCAGTTGCTGTAGTTCCCACGGGCAAAAGTCTGTCTTGGCTCAATGTCCCCAGGGATCAGGTTCCACACTCTCGCTTCTGGAGAAGTATTCAGTGTTTACACTTGGGCGGGGATCCTATATAAGGTCCGTGGACCAGGGGAGAGGGCCGTCCATGGAGCCTCTTGGTACTCTATTGCTCCGCAGTGACTTGGCTGTGGGCCCTGGAATGGCGATTGCGTGCCCGCAGATCTCCGGCCCTGGGGGTGACTGCTCAGGATCCGGTATGTACCAGAGCCAGGGACCTGGCCCGTTCCGAAGCTCACCGTGGGTCCCCAGTTAGAAGGCGAAAAGAGAGGAGAAGGAGAAGAAAAAAAGAAAGAAAAAAAAAAGAAAAAAGAAAAAAGAAAAGGAAAGAAAGAAAAGAAAGAGGAGAAAACGAAAGAGAAAAGAAAAAAGAAGAAAAAGAAAAAAAAAAGGAAAAAAAAGAAAAAGAAAAAAAAAAAAAAAAGAAAAGAAACGCAAAAAGCCAAACCAAAAAACACCAAAAACGCCAACAAAAATGAACAAAAACAAACTACATAGCACCTCACCACACCGCAAGGCAGAAAGATACACAAATCTGAAGTATATAATTCAGCGACTCAATGTTTTTTTGTTTGTTTGTTTGTTTTACGCCTTAGCACAGCTCCGCCCCTTCACGCCCGCCCGGCTGGGTCCCGGGCGGTTTCGCAGTAGATTTCAAGATGGCGTCTGCGCGCCCGCACAGCTCCGAGGGTGGTGTGGATCCAACCTCCGCGCTCAAAAAGGCGTGGCAGCCAGAGGCCCAGAGGGCAAAGGTGCCCGCCGAGGCTGTCCGGCTCGTGAGCCGCCGGAAAAAAAAAAAAGAAAAAGAAAAGAAAAGGAAAAAAAAAAAAACAAAGCCAAAAAAAACAAAAACAAACACAAACACAAACAAACAAAACCCAGAAGAAATTTACCAAGAATAAAATATACAGTTCAGCGAGCCTATTCTTCTTGTTCGTGTTTTTTGCAGTAACTGTATCTTATTAAGTGGTGCTGCCCTAGAGGCCCATATATGCTGCTTTGTGCATTTATATATAAACATAAATATCATATATATATATATGTAAAACACATACCCACATATTGCATTTTTTCTAATTGTAAGAAGAAAGCCTGACTATCCAAATTTCTGGATTATATTAAAAGCTTGAGGGAAAAACAATTAATCCACAACTCAACTGGCACAAGCCTATCTGTCCTAAAAATGATTTTTCCCCTTTGAATCCAATCCAATCCTTAGAACAGCAAAGGAACTTTCTCCTTGCAAGAGCACACTCCCAATCAGTGTCAGAATTTACAGTTTGCTACAAAATTGTAGTGTTGGCTGAAACTGCCCAATCCAGGGTAGGGGAGCCCAAAGCTTATCTAAAGTGTTTCTATCCCAACATTCTTCCATTTAAAGGCGGAGTGTTTCCAGGAAAGAGGAGCCCAATTCCATAATGATCAAAGGGGGAGTTTGATGCTCTGGGTCCCCAAGTGAAGACCATTAGCTCATGGAGAGCATTTAAAAGATAGTGAACAGCAATATCCACTGTAGAACTACAAACAGGCTTCATGCTGTGGGGCCTGGGAAACTGCATTTTGTAGAGCTCTTCAGGACTCCTGGGTCAAGACGAGGATTGAATGCGCACATTTATTTTCATTTCCTCCCTAAATCACACCAAGAATATAGACACACACACACACACACACACACACACAAAGAGAGAGAGAAAGAGAGAGAGAGAGAGAGAGGGGCATACACAGAAGTAAGCGGAAAACAAGAGGAGAAATAGAAACAAAATGTTGGAAGGTAGAAGCAGATACTTGTGCGGTGATGCACTTAGGAGACCCAGTGAAGTTACACCCTGAGCCAGCAGTCGGCAGAGCTGAGCACTATGCCGAGACACGTGTAGGACCCTGAGGCGGCGGAGGAGGTGGCACCTTGGGGTGGGGTGCAGACAGTGGCTAGAATGAGAGGACTGGGTAGAAACTGGGAAGTCAGATCCCTGCATTCCTTCCCCTGATTCCAGGCCCCTCGCTGTCTGCTTCCCTTTCATTCTGGCCAAAGACTGGAGATTTAGTCTCTGGAGAGTTTTGGGGGTCAACCAGTGCCAGTGAAGGGAGACTCAATAATTATTAATATATATTGAACACTAGATTTTGAAACTCCCAGAGCTCTTCTCCCAAATGCTTAAAGCCAAATTTTATGCTCCAAACAGGATGTTTGAACAGGAGGTCTACAGGCTATGGCAAATCTGACCAGTCCAAGAAGGAAGACCTACAGACACTGACATGAGAGACATCATCCACAAATAACCCACTCAGACCAGCTCGCAATCAAAGTCACCAGGTTCCAGCCACACACTGAGAGCTGCCAGCAAGATTCTCATTTCTCAAATCTTAGTCCTAAACAGATGTCCGTGGAAAGCCTTTCACATGGAATGTAGACACCCAAACAACAAACAAACCAATCAAAGCAATTTTGAAGCCATATAAACTAGACAGGGCGAAAAAAACATTAAAAAAAAAATCAATGTGTCATTCATATTAATATTTTTAGAAAGGTAAGGGAAAATATTGCACCCATGAAACAGAAACAGAAAATTTAAGAAATTCAGAGAACAAATATGGAGCTCTTAGAAATGAAAAGCATGACAGGAGAAACGGAAAATCCAACAGGCGTGGAAGAGCAACGTGAAAAATGTCACCCAGAAGGCAGAGCAAAAAGACAAAGAGGTGGAAGCCAAAGTAAAAAGATTTTTTTTTTTAAAGAAAGAAAGAAATGGGAAAAACGAAAGATAGATGTAGGAGATACGACATCCAAGTGATAGGAGGTATCATATGTGTGAAGCATAATATATCACACGAGGAAGTGAACAGATAATATCTAAACTTGATGAACGAAATAAAAGCAATGGCCATTACTTGGCATCACAGGGACATGTAAATGCCAGAGAAACCACCTCTGGGGGAAGAGAGTGGAAATGTTGTGGAGCAAATAGCTGCTTTATTTTAGTACTATTCAACTTTTAAGGTGTATGTATATGTCCCTTTAATAAAATAAAAATATTAATAAATAGTAAGTATGATTACATATTAATAAAATAAAAATTGATTACAAAATAGAATAAAGAAAATCCTCCCATGTGATTCTGATGATCAGTGACCTTGGGTGGCATTTACCTTACCTGGGCCCTCCTTGGATGCCAGCGTGGAGCTAGGCAAGGAAAGAGAGGCTGGACACGAATGAATAGGGTCGCTTTGGCATCCCAGGAGCTCACAGTCAGGAAGGGACCGATGCTCTGCCAGCAGCAATCCCACAGGCTGCTGAGTAAAATGACCGAGATGCTCCGAGTATAACGGGAGCAGAGAAGGGGGTTTGGCAGTGGAGTGGAAGCTGATTTGGAAATACTTTCTGAGTGGGGTGTCACACAAGCTGAGTCTTCAAGGACAGACACGGTTAGAAGTCAAAGGAAGGGAAGAAGGGCATTTCAGGGAGAGAGGATGTCTGAGCCAAGGGGTGACAAGAATCAACACGCAGAGGTTGCAGGAAACATCAGTCCCTTGTCGCCAGGGTGTAATGTGCGAGGTGACCGAGAGGCTGGAGAGGCAGCAGGGGCCATACCAAAGGGCCAGGAGGGACAGGCACCCGTGTCCAGACTTCACTGTAAGGGAAACGAGAGCTAACGATGGCCGCTAGCTAGCAAGAGCCAGAGGTGTTTGATTTTGTCTCAGGAAAGATCACGACGGCTGCTGTGTGAGTCGCTTGGTGCGGCACGGGGGTGGGGGGGACGGCAGAGAGTAGTTAGACAGTGGCTGCAATTCCCCAGGTGAGGGATGATGGCGACGGTAGGGACTGAGAGGAGGAAGCCAATTTAGTAGTTTTAAGAGATAAAATCGGCAGGACATGTGATGAATTTGATGCTGGGGCTGGGGGAGATGGGGCAGGTGAGGAAAAAAAAAAAAACGATTTCGCAGTTGAAAGATGTGGAATCAACTTAAGTGCCCACCGATTCAGGAGTGGATAAAGAAAATATGATATATATATATACACACACACACACCATGGAGTACTACTCAGCTAGAAAAACGAACTAAATAATGTCTTTTGCAGCAACTTAGATGGAACTGGAGACCCTTATCCTAAGGGAAGTATCTCAGGAATGGAAACACAAACCCCGCATGTACCCTTTGGTAATTGGGAGCTAACTGATGGGAACACACAGGCACCAAGAGATGTAAAGGACATTGGAAATTAAGAAGAGGGAAGGGTGGGCAGGAGTGAGGGCTAAAAACTTACCTGTCAGGTACAGCAAACACTATTCTGGTCATGGGCACACCTTTAATAAAAGCCCTGATTTAAGCCGTATACAAGGTATGCATGTAACAAAATCATTTGTACCCCCTTAATATTTTGAAATTAAAAAAAAAAAGAAAGGATTAAAAGAGTCTAGGGAGATTCTCCAGCTTCAGTCTTGGACAGGTGAATGGACCAGTGGTCTGCAAGGCGCACGTGGGTCTGTCTCCCTGGGAAGACGGGGCCTGGAGCGGAGTTCTGGAGGGAGGGAGCCGAGGGAAGCCAGCTCGGCAGCCTGCTTCCTTGTACACAGGGGCTCCAACTCCATCCTGAGAGGCCTTCGCCAGGAAAAGCCTTCTGTGTGCTCCTTCCAATTGCCTAAAATGAAACACTTCAAGTTCAAGTTATTAAAATCAATATCAGAAAGCAACTTTGAAATAAAAAAGGCAACAACCTGAGGATGTAAATTGAGTAAGAATTTGTGGATTCATAGTACATGTACAATAATTAGGGTTTTTGGCCCCGATTGAACTAAATTCTCCCACTTTGTGTACTCTCCATGGTAAGAGGTGGGACGGTTCTACAGTCCAGTGACCTGGGTAATGACACTCATTTTTTAGAGCCAAAAGGTGACTCCATCTGAGGGCCCACACAGCCTCTGACATTCTGACTGCCAGCTCCCTACAATTTCTTTCTTGCCACCAACAGTTATTAACACTTTTGAGTTATGTACGTCTGAAACTCACCAAGAATTATCTTCCAGAAATACACCAAAACATCATTGTCTCAGCTTGGCGGCTTCATTTCTCAGCTATCTGAATTCAGCTCTCAGTCAGACGCAGTAACTTGCCAGGGTGCCAGGGCCAATGTTGTTATAAAATCACAATGAAATAACTTTATGACAGGTTTGAGTAGTAAAACGAGAGACAGTGTGGCAGGGCATTTTTCAGTTTTAAGCAAAGAATCTGCTTTAAAGAAAAAAAAAACCTCTCATACCTCTAGCATTGATTCAAATTATTTTTTATTTGTTACTGAAACATATACAAATGTTAAACAAGACATAAATTCCTTATGCTTACACCTCTTAAACTATAAAACCAAACAGATATTCAAATTAAATTTAAACAAAAACAAAATGCAACAACAACAACAACAAAATACTTTGAAATTGTTAAGAATGAGTCCCCGTATAGTTACAATATAGTATAGAAGGTCACGGTAGATTATTATTCCTGACACAATGCCTAGAAAATAACTGGATAAAGTGAAATTTCACATATTTTTTAAGACATCAGAGAACTCTTCGTGCAAATAAGTTTAAAGGAATAAATTCCAGAACGGAGAGATTCCTTCCTAGGTGAGGAGAGATCAGATAGTTTCCTTCCTAGGGGCATTTGCCAAGTTTGGGCACAGGCAGAGGTTCAGGCTTGCTATAGGCAGAGAACTCTATGAAACAAAGAGAACAAATGTGATTTTTTTCTTTCTTTCTTTCTTTTTTTAGAGACAAGGTCTCTCTCTGTTGCCCTGGCTGGGGTGCAGTGGCATCCTCAAAGCTCACTGCAACCTCAGACTCCTGGGCTCAATTGATCTTCCTGCCTCGGCCTCCCAAATTTCTGGAATTACAGGCGTGAGCCACCGTGCCCAGCCACAATTGTGATTTTTAATGACCTTGTATGAAGAATTAGAAGCTGGTTTTTTCTACCTGCCAGTTTTGTTTCAGCTGACTTTTACTGAATACTGGAGTTGTGATGAAGACTAAAGTTTTGCTCTGTTGTAGTCAAAATAAAAGTGTAGAGATGAATCTCTAACATTTTATTTGGGAAGCAAGAATTGCAGTCCAGAGCATACACAAAGATGAGGTGGTCTTTTTTATGTCCAAAGAACAAACAGAAAGTTGGAGTTTTTGTAAAAAGGAGAAATGTTACGTGCAGTTTTGAAAGACAGTTCATTGGTCTTGATAAGGTTTTGTGGAGCTGGCAAGCTCTGATTGGTGAGTGATGGCGGTGGGTAAAATTAGTCTTAGAATTGCATCAGTTTGTTTCAGTAGCTGTCAGATAATACTGGTTTCAGGTTACAAAAGGCAGTTTGGGCAGCCAGGCTTGCAGTAAATTATATTCTTGGGGCAATGTTGTGTGCCCTCAGCGCTTTCCACCCTGGATTCTGGACTCTTATTTTAGTTGGGTATGACAAGAATGACCCATTTTGTATGATCAACTTTCGCAGCTAGAAAGGAAGAGAAAGAGTCCCTGAAACCTTCTGGTGCTTGGAGGGAGGGTCCCTGAAATAAACACAGGAGAAGTCTCACCTTTGATACTTGAAATCAAAGTAGAACTACAACTGAGGGAGTCCCAATGCATCTCAATTCCTCAACAGAGAAAAGAAGATGTTTTGTCTGGGGGAAATATTAAGGTTATTAAATATGAAAGGTCCTATTTTGAATAAAAATGTAGCTTATTATATCTCAAACAAGAAGCAGTACAATTAATCAAAGTATGCACCTAAACTATCCATATGGTTTTGCCATCTTAATGGTAGCTTGTCTATGCCAGTAGTGAAAAGGCCTGAAGAGTGAGTGGCAATGAAATCACAAAAGGTGTTTTCCACATCTAGTTGAGAATTGAATAGTTTTCCTTTCAAGAAGTGGTCCAAAGCCTGGAAGAAGTGGTAGTCAGTTGGAGCAAGGTCTGGTGAATTTGGTGGATGACAGTTTTCAAGTCCAGCTTCTGTAGCTTGAGCAGCGTTGTTTGTGTGACATGTGGTTGAGTGTTGTCTTTCAAGAGGATTGGCCTGTCTCTATAGACCAATCTCGGCTACTTGATCACAAGCATCCTTATCATTTCATCCAATTGGTTGCAGTACACATCCGCTGGAATCGATTGACCAGGTTTCATGAAGCTGTAGTGAATAATACCAATGCTGGACTACCAAACAGACACTGTTAGCTCTCTTGGATGAATATTTGGTTTTGGACTGTGTTTTGGCACTTTGTCTTTATCCAACCATTGTGCCAAATGCTTGTGATTGTCAAAAAGAATCCATTTTTCATCTCATGTAACAATATGGTGTAGAAATGGTTCACTTTTATGTCATGACAGCATAAAAAAGGTAAGCTCTGAGACGATTTCTCTTCTGACGCTCATTTAATTCATGCAGAAACATCTATTCAGCTTGTTTACCTTGCTGATTGGTTTCAAATGGTCCAATATTGTTGGAATAGTAATGACAAAACTTGCTGCTAGTTCACAAGTAGTTTGAAATGAATTCTCTTCTGCTACAGCTTTTGGCTCATCATTATCCACTTTGGCCTTAGGTCATCCACATGGCTCATTTTCAAGTCTAAACTCACCAGGATGGAACTTCTCAAACCATTGATGTACTGTGTGTTCATTACCCACATCCTTCCCAAACACTTCATTGATATTTTGAGCTGTCTGTGCTACACATTGGTTCCACAATGGAACTCATATTTGAAAATGACATGAACTTTTGAGTTATCCATGATTTCACAAAAATTGCTCTAAAAAAATCTTTGAAAGATAATCACAAGCCAAAACATGCATTTGAAAGACTGAGGATGTACCTTCACAATAAAAATAAAACAAGAAGTGTCAAAGTAAAATGTCAGATATCAACTCTCAAACTTAGTACTTAAAGAAATTAGACATTTCACACTTAATAATCTAATAGCATTGTCTTTAGTCTCTGTAGCTCTTCTAGATACAATATTTGGTATCCAACAAAAAATTAGGAGATTTGCAAGGAAACAGGAAAGCGTGACCCAATGATAAAGAGAAATAACATCCTATTAAAGTAGATCTACAGATGACCTAGATTTTTAGAATTCACAGAGGACCTAAAAGAACTATTACAGACACGTTTTTAGAAAATAAAAGAAAATCTAGATAAAAATGGATGAAAAGATGAATAATTTCAACAAATAAATAGAATATACATAACAAACCAAATGTCATGGTGTATGTGTATTGTGGGGAGAGGCTGAAGACAGGACTTTCCAAATTTGTGGAGTGAAAAAATCAGCAAATTTTCCAAAGAACAACTTATAAAACTGGGCAAAATTGTTAAAATTAAGAGTTATTAGTAATCTGGAAATTGGCCAAAGACATACAAAAAAACTGAGTAGGATTTTATTCAAAAATCAGTTAAAACAACTGGATCTCAGGTAAAAAACAGTGGTAGTCTGTGGAATTTTAGCCTGAGGCTGTTCTCATTCCTCATGTCTCCCTTCCTAGCAAGCCACCAAATCAAAATTGTGGTTGACTTGATTTGTTTTTCAATGCAGAAAAACCCACATCCAGGAGCATTGTTGAAAACAATAGTAATCTTGGAAGCAAACAATTAGAGAAGGTCAACATCACAGCTAGCCTATTGTTGGAGTAGGCAACAAACAGGCACATTGGCCAGAAATGTAAGAGATTCAGAGAGTGAGATAGTCATCATGAGATAGTCTTGATATTCTCCTGCATATCCCTGCTGATATAGAAGTTTGTATGCATGCTCAAAGTTGCTCATGCACTCGGTAGAAACTGAAGAGGGCCTAGTTATATCATCTGCAAGCAGAGGAGAGAATAGAAAGACCTGGTAGAAAGCACAAACTAGGGCCAGGATCAGCCTAGTGCAAAATGAAAATGAAGGACCCCTTGTTTAAAAATTATACAAGAATTTCAAGATGACAATAACAGAGCATTAAACCTAGTATTGGATCCTCCTAAGCAAGGGACCTCGTGTGACTGCATATGTTGCATACACATGAAGCTGGCCTTGGCTGAAACTGACTTTGAAACAGCCTTAACTTTGAATGTGTTCCCCAAACTACACATAGATTCATTGGTAAAGAGTAAAAGGTATTTAAGCACAATCTTTGACCAATCATTGGCTGACCACTAAGTAATGCTGACTCAGGTCAAACTCTAGGAGAGCAGGCTTAAAAGAAAACATGTTAACGGAAATAAAAACCCCAAACTCTGTAAAATAATTTAAAGAGATTTATTCTGTATGTGTGAGTATGGCCTGGGGGAAAATGCCTTCAAGAGGTATTGAGAAAATGTGCCCATAGTAACTGGGTTACAGTTTGGTTTTATACATTCATGGAGACAGGAATTACATGTTTAAGATCATAAATCAATACATGGAAGGCATACATTGGTTTGGACTGAAAAGGCAGGACATTTTGAAAGGGGAGGGAGCTTACAGGTTATAGATGTGTTTAATGATTCTTTGATTTATAATTGGTTAAAGAAATGAAGCTTTGCCTAAAGGCTTACAATGTTTTAAGTTAAGGAAATTTGTTAATTAGAGACAAACCATGGGACATTTACCAGACTCAAGTGATCTGTTAAGTGAATTAATGCCCTGCAGGCATGGTTTAAGCTTTGCCTTGCATGGCCTTAGGCCTGTTACTGATTGTTATGAAGAGTGTCTCCAAAAGAAAGACGGGGGCATAACGAGGTGTGTCTGACCTCCTTTCTCTTCATGGCCGGCAACCCAGCTTGAAGGTTCTTCTGGAGCCCCCTTGGCCAAGAGGGGGTCCATTCAGTCAGCTGAATGGGGTGCTAAAGATTTGATTTTAGTTCATGAATACAAACAAGCAAACAAAAACATTAAAAACTGTACAGACACATCAGCAGCTACACACTGTGGCGGGGGGCAAAGTCTAAAGAATTAATCCGAGCAAGTCACTGAAAAACAAACAAAATCAGAAACAATAATGATCCCGGAGAGATAATGAACCAGCCACAACACATTAGCTAGAATATTTACTTTTCAATAACAAGAAAAAGGAGGCAAAGAAATAGAAAAGTGTGCCTGTACCCAGTAAACAAAGCACTGAATAGAAACTGTCTCTGCTAACTTCAGATGTTGGTATTAATAGCAAAGACTTGAAAACAGTGGAAACCTTGTTTAAAGACTAGTGAAAGTATGATGACAATTTCTCATCAAGGAAACTATCAATAAAAAGATAGACATAATACAAATAAGTAAAATACAAAATAAAAATAAGTAATAAGAACATGAAAATTCTGGAGTTGGATAGTACTGAAATAAAAAATTCATTAGAGGATCACAAGCAGATGCAATGTGAACAGAATCAGAAGAAAGAATCAGTGAACTGGAATATAGACCAGTAGAAATGATCTAATTTAAAGGAGGGAGAGAAAAAAGCATGAGGAAAAATGAATAGTGCCCCAGAGACCTGTGAGAAACCATCAAGCACGCTAACGTGGAGTTTTAGAAGCAGAGAAGAAAGAGAAAAGAGAAGAAAAAATACTCACAGAAATAATGGCTGAAAATTTCTAAAATTTCATGAAAAACATTAATCTATACATCCAAGAAACTCAACAAATTCTAAGTACTATAAATACAAAGAGATCCAGATCTAGATACACTATAGTGAAATTAAAGATGTAAATAAATGAACAGAAATTCTTTGTTCATGTATTGGAAGCTCAATATTGTTAAGATGGCAATTCTCCCAAACAGGTATAGATTCAAGGCAATCCCTATCAAAATCCAAGCAGGCTTTTTTTATTTTTGGAGAAATTAAAAAGTGAATACTTAAATTTATATGGAAATGTAAAAAACTTAGAATACGCCAATTTTGAATGAGAAGAACAAAGTTTGAGGATTTTCAGTAGCTAATTTCAAAACTTATTATAAAATAATTAACATAGTGTGGTAATAGCATGAAGATACACACACACACTATATATATATACATATATGTATATATGTATATGTTTTTTTTAGAGGCAAGGTCTCACTCTGTCACCCAGGCTGGAGAGTGTGGTGGTGTGATCATAGCTCACTGTAATCTTGAACTCCTGGGCTCAAGAAGTCCTCTCACCTCAGCCTCTTGAATAGCTAGGACTACAGGTATGTGCCACCATGCCTGATTTAATTAAAAAAAATTTTTGGTAGAGATGGGTGTCTCACTATGTTACCTAGGCTGGTCTCCAACTGCTGGCCTCAAGCAATTCTCCTGCCTTGGCTTCCCAAAGCATAGGCATTACAGGTGTGAGCCACCACACCTCGCCTAGAGATATATATAAATGAAACAGAATAGAATGTTCAGACATAAATCTTTACATTTATAGTCAAGTGATTTTGACAAAAGTTTCAAGGTAATTCAATGGGGTAAAAGATAGTGTTTTCAACAAATGGTACTAGAAAAATTGTATATCCTCATGCAAAAAAAAAAAAAAATAAAAACCTTACACTTTCACATCAAACCATATACAAAATTAACTCGAAATCATAGACCTAAATGTAAGAGCTAAAAATTATAAAACTTCCTAATAAAAACATAAGAGAAATCTTTGCATTTTTGGGTTAAGTAAAGATTTCTTATATATAATACCAAAAACATGATTTTAAAGAAAAGTATAGATAAATTGAACTTCTTTAAAATAAAAAACTTGTGCTCTTCAAAAGATACCCATAAGAAAATAAAAAGATAAGCCACTAACTGGGAGAAAATATTTGCAAGCCACATACCTGATAAAGGGCATGCATCTAGAATATATAACGAAGTCTCAAAACTTAATAAGAAGATAAACAACCCAATTTAAAAATAGCCAAAAGATTTGAATAGACATTTTACCAAAGAAGGTATACAAATGGTTAATAAATACATGAAAAGATGTTCAACATCATTAGTCATTAGGGAAATGCAAATCAAAACCATGACACACCCACTAGGGAGGTTATAATAAAAAAATTGACATTACCGAGTGCTGGCAAGCATATGGAGAAACTGGAAACCTCATCTATTGCTATGGGGATGTAAAATGGTACAGCAACTTTGGAAAACAATCTGCACTTTCTTAAACAGTTAACTTATGATATGACTCAACAATTTCATATTTAGGATATATGAAAAGAAATGAAAACATATTTCCACACAAAGACATGTATGTGAATGTTTACAGTAGCATTATGCATAACTCAAAACTAGAAACCACCCACATATTCATTAGGTGGTGAATATATTAAATATGAACAAGATGTGATGTTTGCTTAAAATAGAATGCTATTCAGCAATAAAAGCAAATAATTTGTATGTCTTACAACATGATTCAATCTCAAAAATGTTATGCTAAGGAAAGAAGCCAGACACAAAAACTACTCACATCATAAAATTACAATTGTATACAAAGCTCTAGACTCAGGAAGCAGATCACCCTAATGATTATGCAGTACCGGGAGTGAGGCTGTAAAAATTGACTGCAAATAGGTACTAGGGAACTTTTAGGGGTGATGGAAATATTCTGAAACCATATTGTGATGACGGCTGCACAACTGTATAAATTTACTAAAAATCAGTGGAGTATACACTTATAATGGATAAGTTTTATGGTGTGTAAATTATCTATCAATTAAGCTGTTGAAAAATCTGACAAGGGATTGTGGTAAAGAAAAATTACAGGCTCATCTTACTCGGGACCATAGATGCAAAAATCCTACTCAGAACATTAAAAAAACTGAATCTATCGATATACAAAAAAGGGTACCATATCACCACTAAGCTGTGTTTATTCCAGGAATGCAAGGTTGGTTGAACATTCAAACTTGATCAATGCAGTTATGCCTGAAGCTTCTGTTGGGTTAATGGTGAGGGCTCTGCTGCCCGGCTCAGTGCGTGCCCACTAGGTTGCCTACCACTAGTTCTCTGTCTCCCCAGGTGGTCTGGGGGATCCAGCCCCCTGCCTTGAGTGCAGCTACATCTCAAGTACAAATGTGGCTGCTCTCTGCACCTCTACCACGAGGTGCACGCTGCACTCCTGTGTGGAGTGGGACTTCAGCTGTAGCTCTAAGCAGGTCAGCTTCCTCATGGTTAACTTTCCGGAATAAGCAGGAGATAATCTTCCAGCCCATGTATTTACTGGGCATTACTATGGTTGGGCCAAGGTTGGTAACAGAATTGCTCATAAGATGGTGGTGTGTCTAGGAGGGAGCCCACCCTTCAGTCATACTAAAAAGTCCACAGAAACTCATTATACATAATTGGTGAAGAGGATTTCTGTGCAGAAAATCTTCAACATAGCCACTTTTTTTTTTCTTTTTTCTTTTTTTTTTGCAGTATCAGACAGTATGAAATTCCACTACATAGGAAAGGAAATAAATGGGATGGATGAAAATTATCAGATATGGTAAATATACATAATGGATAATCTATTAGCTTGTGACATATAAGCAGAATTCCTAAAAAAAATGTTAACTTTAGATAGCAATTAAGTTGGTAACATGAAAGACATTTTCTATGTTAAAAAGGATGGAACAGTCCAGGCACAGTGGCTCACGCCTGTAATTGTAGCACTTTGGGAGGCCGAGGTGAGAGGATCACTTGAGGCCAGGAGTTTGGGACCAGCCTGAGCCAGAGCCAGACCCTGTCTCTACAAAAAATAGAAAAATTAGCACAGTGGTGTGCACTTTTAGTCCCAGCTACTTGGAAGGCTGAGGCAGGACAATTACTTGAGCACAGGAATTTGAGGCTGCAGTAAGCTATGATGATGCTACTGTACTCCAGCCTAGGTGACAGAGTGAGACTCTGTCTCAAAAAAACAAAAAACAAAAACCAGAAAACAAACAAAGATGGACCAGACAAGAATGTTACTCATGGATAGGAGGGAGGGAATAACTTTCTGAATACCTTTCTTCAGGTACAGATCATACTCCTACCAGGAGGACAGATACGTCATCCCCAAATTGGCTACACATTAGTGCCCTCATTAAGGTCCCATTCTGGCCCACAGTACTCTGCTCAAGAAATGCAGATAAAATCCATGGGTGTTCATCAGCCTAATTGTTGCCTCAGCTGTAGGTTGGCATACAGTTGTCAATCAGTATCCATGGGTGATATGTTCCAGGACCCTTGAGAATACCAAAATCCAGGAATGCTCAAATCCCCTTATATCAAATGGTGCAGTATTTGCATATAACCAACACACCTCCTCCCGTATACTTTAAATCATCTCTAGATTACTTATAATACCTAATACAATGGAAATGCTATGTCAACACTTGTATTCCATTTTTTTAGTTTGTATTATTTATTTTTTATGGTTATTTTGTTGCTTTTTATTGTTCTGTTTTTTTCTGTATAGTTTTGATCTGTGGTTGGTGGATCCACGGAAGCAGAACCTGTGGATATGGAGACCGACTGCGCTTGCCTCTGAATGTCTCTCGTAGAACAAATGTGTTTTATTGGCACAGGCTCACTCTGTCCTCTCTCTTCCATGCAGGGACCTCAACTCTGGTCCTAATAACCACACCATCAACAGGGAAGGCTGATGCAAGAAAAAGAGAGAGAGAGAGAGAATGAAAAGGCAATCGACAGAGTGGAAGAAGGTATTTGTGATCCATAGGGCCAACAAAGGGCACATGGGAACTAAGCTGTGGGGACACACGGTCGTGCAGAATGGTATGATGGACATTGGAGAATTAGAAGAGGGCAGGGTGGAAGAGGGGTGAGGGATGAAAAGTTACCTATTGGGTACAATGTATACTATTTGGGTGACAGGTACACTAAGAGCCCAGACTTCACCAGTATACAATTCATCCATGTAACAAAAACCGCTTGTACACCCTAAATTCTATTGGAATAAAACCATATATGTATGTATAAAAGAACCAACAAAGGGATTGTGAAAAAATATATAAATGACTTCTACAAATCAATAAGAAAGGTAGAAAGCAAAAAATAAAACTGGGCAGGAGACTTGAATAAGTACCTCAAAAAAGAGCATTTTTAAATATCCAATAATCATACGAAAAGGCATTAAATCTCAGTAGTAATCATGCAAATGCAAATTAAAACCACAAAGTTAAGCCAGTACGCATCCTGTTAACATGACTAAAATTTAAAATGCTGACAGAAACAAGTTTGTTGGCAAACAAGTGGAGCAGGGGAATCCTCACATACTAGTTATGGTGGGTGAATTGTTGAAACCACTTTGGAAAATATATTTTATTTATTAGACTTAAAAACATACATATTCTATGACCAAAAATTCACTCCTAAAAACCCCACCCAATATAAATGTACCCTTATGCATGCTGAAGGACATGCATTCTTGACAGCGTAACTAATACAATATGTGTCACCAATAGAGGAGCAATAACCAGACTATCTAAAAAACTCTTACAAACCAATAAGAAATAACCGACAGAACTATGGACATAAAATATAGACAGTCACTTTACAGAAGAAGATAACCAAATGACCAATAAATAGGCACTAATTTCATTAATCATCAGAGAAATGCAAACTAAAACCACTATTCAATAACCCTTTACATCCATCTGAATAGTTAAAAGCAAACAAAAAACACTGACGATGCCAATGGTTGGCAACAATGTGGAGTAATTAGAACTCTCATATATTGCTAGTGGGAGTTTAAACTTTTACAACACCCTTTGGCTGTTTCTACTAAAGTTAGACAAATGCCTATCCTATGACCCAGTAATTCCACTGCTAGGGTATATACCTAAAAGAAATATGATACATGCATTAGAAGACATTCATAGCAGCATAGTAGTCTTAAAATGAGACAATTCAAGTTCATAGAGAAATAATTGTGACATATTCATGTCATAGAATACTTTGCAGTAAGAAAATCAACAAACCAGTGCCACACACAACCGCCCAAATGAACCTCACGAACACAAAGTTGAAAGCTGCCCAGCACAAAGAAGGCATAACACGTGATTCCGTTTGTATGAAGTCAAACAAATAGGAAAAACAGAAACAGAACGATTAGGGTGCATGGTTAGGTGGTGAAGCTACAAGAGAAAAGCAAGGCAGTGCTCATCAATGACAGAGACTCTCTCCTTGATCAAACTCTAGCCAGGCTCCTCTGAGTCCTCTTCTCAACGAGGCCTCAACCTTGGCCCGTAAAGACTATAGACTCTCAACATAAATGATTTTGCCCACCACCTCCCCCTACATTAAAAGACTTAAACATGGCTGGGTGTGGTGGCTCACACCTGTAATCCTAGCACTTTGGGAGGTGGGGCCAGGAGGATCGGAGGATCGCTTGAGGCCAGGAGTTCGAGACTAGCCTGAGCAAGAGTGAGACCTTGTCTCTACAAAAAATAGAAAAGTAGCCAGGTGTGATGGCATGCGCCTGTAGTCCCAGCTACTCGGGAGGCTGAGGGAGAAGAATAGTTTGAGCCCAGGAGTTTGAGGTTGCTGTGAGCTGTGAGGACATCATTGCGCTCTAGCCTAGGTGACAGAGCAAGATTCTGTCTCAAAAAAAAGACAAAAACAAAACAAAACAAAACACTTAAACACTAACATAATTTCTAACAGCTCAAGACTACATCCCTTGCATGATCCCAGGTCCCCCTTTAAAGGACCTGCCTAAGAAAGTTCAAGGCTGCTGAATGAACTTGCTGTTTGCTCTAGCCAATATCTGACCTTAGGCCCCTGAGCGCACTTTCTTAAAGCATTTACTAAAAAGATCTTACAGTTGTGAACCCTTCCTCTGGCCCTTTGTGACAGACATGCATCTCCTACAACTCAAGAGTGTCTTTCTCAAGAGCCTGAAAGCCATTCCTTTAAAAATGTAGTCATCAGGGAGGATGGTGCCTCGCAGTGTCTGTGGGAGGATGGAGCCCTGACTTTGCTCCTGCAGCTAGCGGATGCAGCCTCCTACTCAGCATCCACACGGACCGGACCGGCCCTTTCTAATTCTTCACTTCCTGACTCCACCGAGCCTCACTCACCCCTTAAAACGCCTAGTGCCCTCTATGCAAATCAAAGTTGAGTTTAGTTCACGCTCAACCTTCTTCCCTGTTGCAATAGTTATCACAGATAGTTATACAGTCCTTACCTCTTTAACTCTCTCTCTCTCTGTTTATCTTTGACACCATTAAATAGTGGAAGGGGGACAGCAGAGCGAGGGGCACAGAGGGGACTCCTGGGTGCTGACGTCCTGTTTCTTGACCTGGGTGTTGGCTGCACAAGTGGCCCCTTTGTCTTTACCCTTCAGCTGCCCATTTCTTGATGTGCAAACGCTTCTGCAGGTGTGTTGTATGGCGTCACGTTGTAAAAGTGTTTAGAAAAGGGCTAAGTGGCTCTGCGTGTCCCCAGAGGCTCACGTTCAACCAATCGCTTCCTGAGAACGTGAATGGAAAGTGCTGCTCATTATTAGCTTCGGGATAAAAGCCGCAGACTCGGGTATTGCTGACATGATTCATCACAGGAAGAACATACATTTTTATGTATTAGTAGCTTTTTGGGACACCACTTAGATTAGATTTTAAACTGTGATATTGAATCTTTCTGCATACTTAATGGTTTCTTTACGTTTCTTGAAGAATGTGTATTACAGCGTTGGAGCTCCTAGAGACCAGTATCCTGGTAAATCTTGGGCTTTGAACAATGTTTTATCTTGCTGCAGATTTTTTGTTTTTTCTTTACATTTTTAATAATAAGCATGTATAAAGTACTTACTATGTGGTAGGCCTAGGTGATTTACATGTATATTAACTCATTTAATTCTACAAATAGATCTATAAGGTAGGTATGATTTTTATCTCTATTCTACTGATAATGAAACTAAGGCCCAGAGAGGTTAAGGTATTAGCCCAAGATCACACAACCGATAAGTGGTGGAGCTGGACTTTGAACCATGTGGTCTGACCTCAAAGATCCATGTTCTTAACCAGTATTCCATGTTGCCTTGTAAATGGTAAGGGAACAATTTGAGTGCATATGGCAACAACAATATTAATGCGTTGTGCTATTTGCAACAGACATACAGAATTAAAATACACGTGAAAGATTGAGTATACAAATGGACAATGAGCAGACCACGTATAAAAATAGAACTATCTGTAGCAACTAGCCCAAGAAAACCAACAGCAAGCAGCCCAAAGATCAAGCCTGCTATCTGTAAGTCAGACTTAGCGAGAAGTCAGACTGCTATACCTAGTAACCAGTCTGGGAAGCCAAATGATAACCTTTTAACAATTGGCCTTACTTGGCCAGGACTTGATTAATAACCACCAGCTTTCCTAATTTTTGTCCCTACTTCCGACTTAGGACAAACCCGAGAAAGCAAAATATGCTCCCCCTCATGGGTCACATAGGATGCCCCTGTTCCGGCTGTCACTAGAAGTCCAGTGTGCTATCCATTGCACCACGGAGCCAGCCCATGCCCCCCTTCTAGTCAGTCTTCTCCAGCTTCCCCAGGCCGGCAGCTTGATCAGGGCGCACCTGAAGCCTTCCTGTTTTTCACTCTAAAGCTTTCCCACTCCTTTGAGTCTCTGCCAAATGCAAGGGATGGTGGCTGACTCCCTTGCTATAGCAAGCTTGGAATAAACAGCTTTTGCCTGCTCTCATTCGGGTGGTCTTTGTTTATTTCCACAGGTGACAGCAATGGCATGACATCTGAAAGGGAATGGTTCTATATGTAAAGGGCATAACCACCGTTGGCACGACTGACATACATTTCTGAGCCACTAACTATATTGATCACACCTTCACCTCTGCACACACATGATCACAGCCATTACCTAACTACTTCCATTAGACTGCCCTAAAGTCTAAGGGATATTATAAATTGAACCCATCGTAAGAATTCCTGGGTACCACGTCAAAGCTTCCTTCTTCATCCACCCTCCTTCCCGTGGACAGACATCCTCTTGCTGGTTCCTCCTCACGGCCTCCTTCCTGCATCCCAACCCTTTCCAAGCTTCTACCAACATTCATTTTCCCCCTTTTACTTCCAAGGCCAATCTTGGTCCCTAGCCCCAAACAATGAATGAAACTTTGGAAGAAGTTTCCAAGAACAGCCTTGGAATTTCCTTCTGGGATGTCGTCTGCCACTGGGCTATGAGAGGGGAGGCCTATGGCTCTGCAAAGATGAGGGAGGAAGGCCTGTTTGACTTTCAGTAGCCTTGTTCCCGCTGTGCGGTTCTGTAGTTTCCTGGTTAGACAGAATGAAGGATAGAGCCCTGACGTTTACCCATTAAAGCAACGAGGAGTAGGTCTAATTTGTGGTGTCTCTAACTGCTAGTTTGCATTTTAAGGTTAAGATATTTTATTGCTTCCAGATGGTCAGCTAACTTCCAGCCAGAAGAGCATTACTGCGGAGTTTAAGAACAGCTATGATGCAGAGAGAGATTTTAATTATCATGTAAAGGATCTAATTAAAAAGACATACAGTAGTCGCTTTTCACATGCTCAAGCTTATAAAAATCAGTAGTTTAAAAAATTACCTTAAGGAGGAAATTGGAAAATTATTCAATTTGAAGCAGAGACACTTGAGGAATATCTCAAATTAGTGAACTAGAATTAGGTTAACTGCTTGTTCCTAGTTCCTTGATTTTCACGTTGTTCCTTCTATCCTGTTTTATGGCACAGACTTTAGAAGGTTCCTCAAGTTTTTTGCTTCTTTGTTGTCATAGCTCATTTCTGGAAGGACTAAGGCAGATTCTTGTGAATCAGTCAAGCCAGCGAACAAATGATCAGTTCGTGGGCTCTGAACTTGACACCCGTGTTCAGATCCTGATTCTTTCACTTACTGGGTGAACTTGGGCAAAGTACCTAACCTCTGTGAGCATCGGTTTCCCGATCTGTAAAATGGTAAGGCCTCTCTGGAGGGTTTCTGGAGCATATCACGAGGCAATGGAAGTTAGCTATTGTTATCTGCAGAGCTTTAGACCTGCACATATTGACAGGCTAAAGACCCTATGGAAGACAGATGACTAGTGGGGAGAAGTTTAGAGACAGACATCCCACATATGTCCCGTCTTGTCTGTAGCATCCTCTTCCTGACCCCTGAGCTCTGCAGCACACGCACATTTTACAAGAGGAGCAGAGGTTTTGCAGGAGGGATGGGGCACAGAGTCCTGCTGGAGGCCAGCTGGGCTCTTTGGACTCAGCGACTTGGAACCAGGAAGCTGCTGATGGGAGCTACAGAGACCGTGCACAGACACTGTCTTCCCACTTCCCTGCACGGTGACACCAAGGCCTCCTGATCCCCTCCTTCCCCTTTTCCCTGTTTGGCAACTTGGAATAGTGCTGGAACAAAAAGCTGAAAGTGGCCAGCACAGCTCAGCCATCCCTACTCTGCCTTTGTGGCCTCCAGTCTTCTTAAAGTCCCCTTCCCGTCTGCCACTTCCTCCCCTCCCCCACTCCCATCTGAACTTGATCCAGGGGATTCATTTGACTAGAATAAACTTGAGGTTTCCAAACATGTCAATCCCTTTCTTGGAGGATGATGTTTCTACAGCCTGGTCTCCTTTACAGCAACGAGCCTTGGTGGATGCTGGGAAGGAGGGAAAACACTCCTCCTGCCTCTCTGAGCTGGAAACCCTAATTTATTTGGCACCGAGGCTGTTCCTCTTGATAATCATAAGCCAACCTGACAGCTACCCACAGCCTGCGGGATCTTTAAACTTCTGTTTTCTACCTTCAATTGTTGTACCTGTTGTTTGGTTACAGGGAGACAGACGAGATTTGGAGTAGGAGTAATTATGAGATAATGAAGCATGGTCTCCTTTCTTACAAATCAGTGGGTAACAGGACAGACTTCATTTTCTGGACTCAATAGGACTCAAAAGGCAGAAAGTTGGCCCAGGTCAAGGGATGTTGAATTTGTTACTTGGGTGATGATAATGGCCTTGTCTGGGTCCTGAAAGGAGTTGACTGTAGTGGCCAATAACTCCCTAGAATATCCTTTTCTTTCTTCCCTCTCTCCCACCCTCCCTTCCTCCCTTCTTTCCTTCCTTTCTTCCTGCCATGTTCACAAGTCAGATTTAAAGGGAGGGGAAGAAAGTTTCAAGACCTTGTCTTTTTTCTCTGAGAAGCATAGCACAGAGCACTAACTAAATGCAAATGTCACCCCCGTCCAGAAGCCCAGGCTAGTTCCCACACCTACTGGGTGTCACAAAGATTCCAGTAATTATGACAACTGGTTCTGATGGCCAGGATAGACCAAGTCACTCCCTACAGCCAGTCACACAGAACAGGAGGACTTATGCCCAGAATGTACAAAGAGCTCTTATAACTCAATAAAATAATGAACAATCCATTAAAAAAATAGGAAAAATATTTGAATAAACACTTCTTGAAAGCAGACCTATGAATGCCCTACAAGCACATGAGAAGATGTTTATCATCATTTGTCATCAGGGACATTGGAAATTAAAACCACAATGAGATACCATTTCATACCCATTAAAATGGCTAAAATGAAAAGGACTGATCATACAAGTATTGGAGAGAATGTAGAAAAGCCTGGATCTCTCATGTGTTGCTGATGGGAATATAAAATGGTGCAGCCAGTCTGGAAACCATTTTGGCAATTACTTATGAAGTTCAATGTACTCTTACCATATCATCTAACAATCCTTCTGCTAGGTATTTACTCAAGAGAAATAAAAATGTATGTCCACGCAAAGGCTTGTGCATGAATGTTCCTAGCAGTTTTATTTATACTAGCAAAACTGAAAACAATCTAATGTCCATTGACACGTAAATAAGTAAATAAATTGGAATATCTTCCTACGATGGGATATTACTCAGCATGATAAAAGAATGAACGATTGATACATGCTACAATATGAATAATTCACAACATAATTATTCTGAGAGAAGCCAGTCCAGATTACCTGTGGAATAATTTCATTTATACAGAAAGTAAATCAGATTTTTTCTGGGAGTGGAGTTGGGAGAGACTGACTACAGAGAGGCATGAAAAAACTTTTTGGAGTGATGCAAATATTCTCTATGTTAAAAGTGTTGGTTGTTACCTTGGTTGTTACATGAGTGAATATATTTGTGAAAACTCATTGAAATGTACACGTAAGACAGGTACATTTTATTTTATGTCAATTACATCTCAATAAAATTGATTTTAAAAAAGAACTCTACACAACTCTAGATTGAAAACAAAGGGGGATAAAAACACAATAAAATTTATTCCAAAGACTTCTGAGTGAGCTGAGGAATTCCCATTGTGGAGCTGTAACCAAAACTCATGGCAGAAAGACAAATCAGCTAAGTTAATTCAGAAATTTTTATGTTCCTTCGGGAAGAATTTTTTTCCCAGGGGAATTTTCCATCCATAGTAGTCTGCACACAGCTGTGTTTCTCAGCCACAACTGTGGTCTGGCTGGTGAATATTGAAAGTCAGATCGTGGTTAGGTGGTGCTATATAAAATCGTATCTATCATGCTGAGAGTAAAGCCAAGTTACTTGTAAGTGGCAGACAATAACAAAAAATCAGGGGTTTATGAACTCAGAAAATGCCAGCCAACATGTTTTTGTAGGTCTGCATTGAGACACGAATATTCTAAGATTAGTGAAGCTTTTTATGGATGTGGACGCACAGAGCCTATGTTTTGATGTTGGCTTTATGGTACCCATGGAGAAATTTTCCTGCTTATTCTCCTGTGTACTGGGCACTAATAGGCTCAGATTCAAATACCTCCTTTATTTGTCTTTATAGGAATAAAAGTCTATGTGTATAATGGCAAACACAAACCGAATTCTAGTAGAAATACTCCATATTTCAGGCTGAAAACATAAATAAAGGCCACTGTGTGTCGGCCCAATGACCCATCCAGCCCAGAATTCATTGATTTCTTTAGTTCATGAATTCACCCCCTGAGTCAGCCAGCGTTCATTGTGAAGCTGCTACATGCTCAGTGTTCAAGACACAGTACGTGGTTTCTGACGTCCCGTCTCACACCGTCCACCAGGTGACGTCAATGTGAGCAGGTAACTACAATGCGGTATGACAACCAGAGTGAGCATTCACGATGCTGCGGGGACGCAGACGCGGGGTCACTAACACAGTCTAGGGATCCGGGGAAGATTTTGCACACACCCACACTCTCTCACATACACACACGCACACATGCACAAGGTACTTATCTCACAGAGATGCCAAGGGCCAGTTTGGTAAGAAATCGCTGGCCTTCAACATTTCCTTAAACAACCCCCAATGAATACATCATCTGTGGATTTCTCTAAACTTATATAAGGCTGAAAATAACAACCACAAAATAAGTGCAAGAGGAAAATTGCTTAGTGTGTGTTCATCCTGGGATGAAGAGAATGTTTAATCCTATTTTCTTCATCCTACTTAAGCGTAAACCATCTTCTGGGTACGAGGAGGAAAATACTACTTTGGTGTAGTTTATTTATCGAATTTATTAATGTATGTAGATATGTTTATTGATTGCTAGGATGCAATTATGCAGGTACGTTTCCTCCAAATCCGTAAGATGCTTGGATTTGGTTACATCACTCTTGATTTCCATTCTTTGTGCTAGCTTTCCTTTTCCCTTTTTTCCTTTGAGATACCTTCAACCTACTTGTCCTCCTAGGCAAAAAGATCAATGAGAAAAATATGTCATTTGTGAATTCTGTAATGACATTCTGGAAATGCAGTTTAATAACCTAGCACTCTGGACTGACTATATAATGAGAAACGGAAGAGAAGCCTTTATTTCTTGCTCTTTGATTTGAATCTGAACCAGGTTGGTGTCTGTCGACTCATTATCCTCTGAGAAGCCTATGGTGTCAGGCTCTGCACCAGCTTTCTCCAAAGAATCCCTCTCCTCCCAATTGTGGATGTTACACACATCAAGCCACACCCAGGCTCAATCCCACTGCCTGGTCTGGGAGCCAGCCTGGCCTTCGTCAGTGGGAGGCTGAGACTTAGAGAGACCAGAGAGAATAATGCTCAGGGACTCAGCTTCTGGTGGACCAGGCTGCTGATCCAGCTCTGATCATGTGGCCCAAGGTCCAGGCCTGTCCTTGTACCCTGGTTCTCTCTCTGGTTTCCTGTACCTGAGCCCCTCCCTCAATTCTGTGCCTGGAGCCATTAGATAGGTGCCATCTTTTTCCTGACCAGTGTCCTCTCCCAGGGAAGTAGTCAGGTCCTTGTACTCCAACCTGTGGCCCCCTCTATAACCTGATGACAGAGCCACCTGGTGTGAATCAGATCCCTGTATATCTCCTGTCCCCAGGTGATCTAGAATTTAGTTATCTGTTGCTGGGTCTCTTTCCTGTTGTTGTTCCTTGGGTACCACATTCCTCCTGCCTGCCTGGGCTTCCTCCAGCAGCTGCTGTTGGTTCTGCACCCTCACCCCCTGCCTGTTGTCACCACCTCCTGCCTCCCTTAACACCCTGTCACCACCGCCTACCATTTCTGGAAGGGCACCCAGCCCCAATTCCACCAAGCAGGCCACCTTCAGTCATCTCATCTCCCTGTGGTGGGCTCTCTTGTGCATAGTGAAGATGACAAATGGTCATTTGCAAGGCTTTCCACAGTTTGCTCCAGGGCAGCATTTGCCAAAGTGTGGTTCCCACACCCCCGATGGAATCAGGTGGTCTATGGATGGGCATATTTGGTAAAAAAGTTAATCACTTAATGTGCGTTATGAGCAAAAATAGTTTTCAAAACAAACCCGTGAAAAAAGGTAGCAGTCTACTGTGATTTAGAACATGAACTCTAGAGCCAGATTTCCTGGTTCGGAACCCAGCCCTTTCACTTACCAGCTGTGGGACCTCGGCAAGTTACTAAACAGCTCTATGCCTCAGTTTCCTCATTTGTTAAATGGGCGTGATAATAATAGCACCTGCTTTATAGGATTCTTATGACCAAAATGAGTTAATGAGTGTGAAGCATTAAACAATTTCAAACATGTTTGTGAAAAGCATGATGCATAGTGAGCACCTAATAAATTTGCTTTTTTAACTCTGTTAATATTATTGTCCAAAATATAGCTAATTGAAAAGAGAAGTGAATTTTTAATTGAAAAATGTAGATAATAACTGTCAGTACTTAAACATTAAGACACTGGCAAATGCAGCCATTGGGGAGGGCTGAGCTGCTGTAACAAACAGAGCCCCCAGTTCAGTGGCTTAAAGTATGGGCAGTTTACTATTTTTTCAGTGATACAGGCTAGGTGTTTCTGGTTAGCAGGTGGTTTTCCTCCGTATGTTTCAGGGCCCCAGGGTCCCTCTTTTGTCATCATTATCTACATACCCAAGGCTGGGTTGTGACCTTCAGGTTCTAGGACACAGAAAAGGATAAAAGAAACACATGAAAGAGGTCCACAGCTGTCTGACAGTCCCTAGCCCAGGGGGCACACGTCCCTTCAGCTCACATTTGGCTATAACTTAGTCATCCACTTACCCCTGACTGCAAGGGAGGCTGGGAAAAGGGGTCTGGCGTGTCCCAGGTTTTGGTGCACAGCCAGCTGACTCTGAATGTCAATGACTGAAGTTTGGGAAATATCACTGCTACTCTTGGGGGTGCTGGCAGTGTTCTTCTTAGGGCCAGGGCCAAGGAGCGAGATGGCAGGCAAGGGTTCCCGGGAGAGGGAAGGAGCATGAATGTTAGGCCCACTGCCACTGAATATTGAGTTTTACCTTTCCTTGTTCTCCGTTGTAACTCCTGTGATATGCTCTGCTGTTACATAAAATCTGTCACACAAACTGTCTTGCTTGGGAGGTGCCTGGGGCACGGAGGATGGGATTAGACAGAATAATACCCACCCCCACCCATCACCCTAATTCCCAAGAACCTATGCATAGATGTATTAGCTTACATGGCAAAAGAGACTTTGCAGATGTGATTAAAATTAAAGACCATGGGATGGGAGATTATCTCAGATTATCCAGGTGGCCCAGTCTAATCATATGAGTCCTCCTAAGTGGAAAATCTTTCCTGGCTGTGGTCAGAGAGCCAGAGAGATGGAAGCGTGAGAAGGACTCAGCCCACACTGTGTGCTTTGACGATGGAGGAAGGGGCCTGAGCCACGCACAGTGGCTTCCAAAAGCCAGAAAAGGCAAGAAAACAGATTCCCCCCCAGAAGCTCCAGGAAGGAATACACCTGCCAACACCTCAGTCTTAGCCCAGTGAGATCTGTGTCGGACTTCTGACCTCCAGAACCATAAGATAACAAATTTGTGTTGTTTTAAGTCAGGAAATCGGGGGTAATTTTTCACAGTAGCAATAGAAAACTAATACAGGAACCGAAGTCCCTGGTTGAGAAGAAATGTTAGAGAGGGACAATGGAGACATGGACAAATACTGACTGGGCAACCAGGGGTGAGCACGAGGTGGCAAGGACAGCCAGGGGGAGGTGAGCCATCCTGGAGCATCGTACCCTCAGGAGTACCTGCGGAGCGCACCAGACTTCCTGCGGCAACTGGGATGGAGGATATTGAAGGAAACGGTAACCCGAGAGGCTGGGGAACTTGGGCAATCAGTTTACAGGCCCTTGGCCCCGAAGTACATTAAAGATGGTCGGGACAAAGTCCCGTTAACTTCTGTTCATCCCGGAAATCCCACCTGCTCCATGAGAACTTGGTAGCCTGGCTCATTTCCAAAGAACTTGCAATATGCTTTGGGCTGTTCCAAATGAACTATCAAAATTATGCTTTCCTGGATGCTTTCTCCAAACAAGTTGTCCCATTCAGCAAAACCACCAAGAAGCTATAGCTTGCAAGGGCACCTCCAGAGGCTTCAAGAAACCACTCAGCGTAGCCTTGAGCCCAAGCTGCCACCTACCATAGAGAGGTGGTTGTTCCTTGTCAACTAGAAAATGTCTGAGAAAGGCATCGTGGGGTATGCAAATATACATTTAACACGACTCTGCTGTGTAGGGTATTGGATACCAGGTTGTGGACAAAGGAAGCTGTATCTAAAACACCCACAAGCAGAGTTTGGGTCCTTTGGAAAGAAGATGGGATCAGTGGCTTAACAAATGCCTCCAGCTCACCTGCCCATGACCCAGAACACCCACAGTTGCTCTTGTTAACTGAGTACAGGACTTGCCAGGCGGGACCAGAGCTGCATGGGGACCACTGGGGACAGGGGTTGGGGCTGAGGATAGAGGGTCTCTGTTGCTGTCCCTTTTGTGAGTGATTTCCCTTCCTGGTTCCAGCTGCTGGTCTTTCCCTGCCTCTCCCAGCTGCCTCATCCACTCAGGGTCAGCACCCACAGCATCCGTGCATCTGTGTGGCCCGTGACAGTGAGAGTCCAGTCTCTCGGCCTGTCCTCCCCTCCACACACGCACCCCAAAGCAAGCGCTGATCCTATTAAGGGCTTTATTCTTACTAGCAACGGGCAATGAAGAGGCGGAGAAAAGTTGCCTCCTATGTTCCTCCTCTGTACTTTTCTGTTTTTTCACATTTAGAATCTATAAGGACAGGCAATCTTCTGGTTCTATAAACCTTTACTAAATTACGAAAGGATGTACACATAGATACAATAGAGGTTTGTGCAAAAAAAGGACAGGGGTGGAGCTCATCTACATTCTGGAAGGCCCAGGCATTGCCAGGGGTGTCATCCTTGGGAGCGGTGTGGGGCACTGAGTGAAAAGAAAATGGGGTCCAGGCACAGGAAGGAGGGGAAGGGCATCCCCTGGGCAGCCCTGGACTGGCCCCCCTGATGTGCTGAGACCCTGCAGGCAAACAGGACAGGCCCAGCCCACCCAGTCCCCCAGGGGTAGGCCACATTGTTTCTCCCAGCTACAATTTAATAATTTGGCTGTTACGATTTGTTTACTTTTTGTCTTTCCTACTAGACACTGACTCATCATGCCCTGCACAGGCAGCCCATCACAAGCACTCAATAAATGTTCAATCAGTGAATGAGTCAATGAGCAGGTACTTTGTAGATAAGGAGGTAAATTTGTGGATGATTTGTAGATAAAAAGCTGCACATGTCAGGAGCTCTTTGATACGGCTCCACGGAGGATGGGATGCCAGGCTGGACCTTAAAAGGGTCTGATCTTTAAAGGGAATCCAACAGTGGAAACAGGAAACGCTTTAGCGAAAATGAGGCCCCAGGGCTGCCTGGCAATTTGGCTCCAAGTGCTTTTTCATGGTGGACCTATTGGGGAAAGATGTGAAACATGCATGCCCATTATACGGAAATTTGTTTAGAAATTATTAATATTTACATGTGTGGCTACATGTATTAATTGCATACATTAGGACATAGAAATTCTAATATTTTCTTCCTGTATCCCAGTGGGTTGTCTTGTGCCCATGGTTTGGAAGCCACTGGTGCTGGCTGATGAGATTGGTCAGAGCTGTAGGCCCTGGGGTGAAGGGGGTGTGGCCTAAGTCTCAAAGACAGAGGGATTCTGATGCTTGTTTCCACCAACTACTGGCCTTTCTTACTTGTAATGATTTTAATAAAAATGATATAACTAATATTTATCAGGTGTTGAGAGGCTGAAAGACAAACAACGGCCAGGCCACATATGGCAATAGAACTCTGACCTGCAACCTCTGCAGCAAGAAGCTCAGAATGGCCAGGACATGGTCGATCACTGCCACCTTCCCTAATTTTTGCCCCGCTTCCAACTTAGGCCCAACCAAAGAAAGCCTAGTATGTTCCCTCACCAGTCACACGGGATGCCCCACTTCTGGTTAGCCCCCTCCAGGTTCCCCAGACCAGCAGCCTTCAACCAGGGCACGCCTGTCCCCCACAAAGCCTTCTCTCTCCTCTGCCTGCCTTCACGTTTCTGCCAAGCACAGTGATGGTGACAGACTCCCTTGCAATAGCAAGCGCTGAATACACAGCCAGCCTCGCTTGCTCTCACTTGGGCGGTCTTCATTTATTTCCACAGTGCTTACTATACGCCTAGCACTGAGCTAAGTGCTTTACACATACTAGCTGTACTTATCCTTGCAACTTCATGAAGTAGTATGGATATTATTCCTTTTTTACAGCTGAGGAAACAGATCATGCCCAGAGAAGTTGGGTAACTTGCCAAGGTCACACAGCAAATTAAGGGTGAGGCTAGGCTGACGTGTACAATGCCTGACACACAGTGTACAATGCTAAGGCACTGAACACACTCAGCACAGCTTGGTCTCTCCCCATTTACTTATCCTCCCCCTTACTCCGCCCCCTACACTGTGAATTGTTGGAGATGGTAGGTAGATTTGTGCATTTTTTTCTTAAAAAGAAAATCTTCAGTATTTGTTGCAATGTTCAGGGTTTTATGAAAGTGAAGGCTTTGTCTCTCTGCTTGCAGCAAGAATGTGTATGTTGGTGAAACCTCTGTAGAGAGATGAGTCCCTTGTTTTCCTTGGTGAACCTCCAAGTATTTTTAACTCCTATGATAGACAAGGATGAGATGTGAGAGATTTTTAACAGGCAAACAAAGGGGATAGAGTCATGTCAGAAGCATATGTTGTATGAGCCATGGTTGGTGAGGAAAAAAATATATTTGAAATAAAAATCTTTGGTGACCTGTGGACAGAAATACATCAGTCTCCTTCCTTTCAATTTGCTCAACCAACCAACCAACCAACCACCAACCAACAACCAACCAACAAACCAACCACCACCCAACCAACCAACAACCAACCAACCAACCAACAACCAACCAAGCAAACAAACCAACCCCCTTGTGAAAGCTTTTGTAGTTTAACTGAGTTTTATGATTGGGAAAGATTTTTTGAGCCATCCAAGATAAATTTTTTACTTTAAAGTCAAGAAATTATTTGCTCTTTGATGACAGAAATGGCACTAGAACTCAGTCCTCCTGGTGAGCAGGCCACACAGCCACGGAAGTGTAGTTTTACTGGTTTCGGAAGCAGCTGACACACAATAAGTATTTAGCTGATTATGTTTTTGCATATATAACAAATGCTAGGCAGGTCCTTAAAGTTTTAGGGTCACTGACCACATTGAGAATATGATGAAAATGATGAATGTTTTCCTCAGAAGAATGCCCCTGTGACACACACACACACAGGTCCTTAAAGTTTTAGGGTCACTGACCACATTGAGAATATGATGAAAATGATGAATGTTTTCCTCAGAAGAATGCCCCTGTGACACACACACACACACACACACACACACATGCACACACACTTTTGTAACTGATTGAGAGGTGTTCAAGGACTCCTGAAGTCTACCCAGGGTGCCTCTCTGGGAAGAGGAGCTGGCCAGGGTCATGGAACAGTGTTTTTAAGTAGAATCTGGGGCCCAGCTAAAGTCAGATACCACCAATTGGTAATGTCCCCAAGCTCTGAGGTGATGTGGTTTTCCTTGGGTGCAGGAGGAAGAGGGGAGATTGATTCAGAATTGGGATTGCCAGGCTAGGGCAGTGGGAGAACAGATACATGCATGTATACGAATTGGGGACTCCGTTAGGAATGTGTTTGAGTCACTGTGAACCCAAGGAAGGGTGGAGAAGGAACTCAAGAGGGAATGGCGAGGCATGGATACTTGGGAGGGTGGGAGGGGCTGCTGGTGGCTGGAGAACGTGCTTGGTCAGAGCAGGGAATGGGAGAGGTGAAAGGCTAGGGAGCAGTGATCACAGGATGAGATTCTAGTGCAGGCTCGCGGGGGTGGAGCACTCCCATGTGATGACAGGATTCAGGCTGTGACCGTGACAGTGGGTCACTCACTGGGTCTAGAGTGCTCACCGTCATTTTTTACAGAGGTTGTCCAGGATGTACGTGGGAGCTGATGGGAGCCGCCTGTAGGATGCACAATAAAGTCATCAGTTAATTTGGGGCAGGGATCTGCCTGACTTTAGAGGGAGTGAAGAAATCTCTCTTAAGTTGAATCTTGCCTGGAAACTTCTCCATTACCCTGAGGCTGTCTCCTCTACTTTGCTTCCTGACTCCTCATTTTCAAATAGGCGCATGCTTGAGAGTCAGCCCCATCTGCGTTTAGAGCCACTTACTTATTGCTGGGGGACCTAACCCAGTGCTTCAGCCTTCTCAGCGCTAGTCCTGCGGCTGAGTGAATGTTCAAAAATTATTTTTGCAGAAGCTTCCACTGATTGCGCTAGCTGCCATCTGTAGCGTGGTTATAATAACACCCAACCCAACTGGGTATTCGGTGACATAATGCTCAATAACCCAGGTTCTTCCCACTCAACCTCCCTCTTGCCCAACATGTGTGGTTAAAAAATTATCCCTTGTGGCTTTTGATGTGGTTTTTTTCATTTAACTGTTTTGTATCCACTTTCTTGTGGATTATACAAAGCAAACAGCCCAAGGATCCTACTGAATCTAGGCACAGAGTTCCAAGGGAATGAAATGAAAAGGTTGTTATATTTTTAAATATACTTTTCTGTGTTAAAAATAAAAACATAAAATAATATAACCAAAAGCAAAAACAAAAACAAACCGACCGTACAAAAAAAAAAAAAAAAAAAAAAAAAAAAAAGCGCCACTCAAAAGAAAACGAAAACTTTAATGAGACTGAAATGATGAGGTGGAAACCAGCAGATTCATGGGACTTTGCTGCAATTTTTATTAGTTGGCAGCCTGGTTTCTATTTTAGGCCCAAGGAATTAAATGGATCAAAGTGGGGGTTTGAATTCCAGTATTTCGAGCTCCTGGGTTTTGGGAAGTGAAAGAGGCCTTGGAAATCCAGTAGTCAAATAACTATGCTTCCTATAATAAAATGCGAACGGAGGTGTGGGTTGACACAGAAACAGTGACTCGGACGGTCAGAATTCGCGCACGGATAGGGCCTCCTCAGCCCGCTAACGCCCGGCCTGGCCCCGAAAGTGACAGAATCCGAGTCTCCAGGCCAGATTTTCCCTCTAGCCATTCCCGGCCACGCAAAGCGGAGCAGCGAGCACACAGAAAGGGATGTCTTCATCGCCAGCCAGGATGGAACAAACCCGCCCGCTCGGGGAGTGCTGAGAACCGAAGGGTCCCTCCAGCGCCGGCAGCAGCCAGCATGACTTGACTGCCCCATCCCGCGCGGTCCCACTCTCCGGGCGCCCCCACCCTCCCCGGTGCGCGCGCACCAGCCGGCCGGCCCGGGAGCTGTGCGCTCGGCAGCCTGCGGGCGGCGGCGGCCGACTGGCTCGCGGGGAGAGGGTGGCCAGCGGCGGCGGGGGAGGAGCTGGCGCCGCAGCCGCTCCCCTCGGGCCGCGCCCCGCCCTCTGCCGCCACCTGCGCGTCTCCTCCGGGCTCCCCAGCTCCGGGGCTGTGTGGCTATCGCTGCCGCAGCGGCAGTGTCACTGCGTCCGCCAATTGGGAGACTCGGCGTCTGGCTCTTCGGGACGCGGGACAAGCCGTGCGGCCGGTTCTGGCGAGCGGAGGGTGCGCCGGCGCGCGTCCCTCCCCGCCGCGCTCCCCGCGACGTTTTTGGAGGGGGGCGGAGAACTGCTGTGACTTTTGAGGTGCGACTCCTCCTTCCGGCCAGCCTCCCAACGCGCCGGCTCCGAGACAGGCCAGTGTGCCCCGCAGGCCCCGAAGGCTCTCGGCGCGGTGTTGGGACTTGGAACGTGTCCGGGAGCCGGCGGCGCTGTGCGCGCTGGTGAGTTTGCCCGCGGGGTGGGGAGGCCCCCGCAAGAGGGGCGGAAAGGACGTCGCGCTCGGCCCCCGCGCCCGCCCCCGAGTGCTGCCCCCACTTTGAGAGTAATTGAGACTTGAGCGTGACTGCGGAGCGCCGAGGATGCGGGCGCCCGGCGTGGGCTTCCCCTCTGCCCGGCGTGATGGAACGGGTCGGTGAGCGGAACAAAGGCGCCCGCCCGGGGGAACAGGTCCTCGGCTGAAGAGCGCGGGTCGCGCACCGCGACGGCCGCCTGCGGGCGAGGGTGGTGGCTGTGCGGCCCAAGGCGCTGCGCGTTCCGCCGCGGACAGGCGGCGAGCCCTGAGGCGGGCACCTGCGCGCCGCTCCATCCGCGGCTCCCGGGCAGCCCCCTGGCCAGTCTCGGGGCCCGCGGCGCTGTCGGCACGAGGTCCAGAGGCGAACCCGTTACTGGGGCAGAGGAAAGACCCCGGCCCCCGGCCTTTGGCTGAGACTCCTGGAAGGGGCTGCGCGCGGTGGACTGAGCAGGCATCTCGGGGAGCACTTCTGCAGACCCGTGGTTTCCATGTGAGCGATCCCGCTGTCCCCCCGACCGCCCCATCCTCCCAGCCGTCGCCGCCGCAGCATCTGCGCTGTGGGGCGGCCAGCGGCTGCGACCCTCGCCGGCCGTCTCGGGTGTGAGGCTCGCACGGCTCCCGACTGCCCCGCGCCTCGCGGGAGCCCAGGGGGGCGCGGGTCCGGGGCGAGGGCCGGCCGGGCTGTTTGATGGCTTCACTGAGAAGAGTCAAAGTGCTGCTGGTGTTGAACTTGATCGCGGTGGCCGGTTTCGTGCTCTTCCTGGCCAAGTGCCGGCCCATCGCGGTGCGCAGCGGAGACGCCTTCCACGAGATCCGGCCGCGCGCCGAGGCAGCCAACCTCAGCGCGCACAGCGCCAGCCCCATCCAGGATGCGGTCCTGAAGCGCCTCTCCCTGCTCGAGGACATCGTCTACCGGCAGCTGAATGGTAAGGACGCCCACCGGCTCCCACGGAGTTCGGCGCGGGCGGGTAGGGCACTGGGTGAGCCCTGGGCCCCTGCGCGCTGTGCCCGGGAGCCGGCACCTCCTGGCTCCCGCGCGCCACCCTCCCTGCCCGGTCTCAGGCAGGAGGCCGAGGCTGCTGGAAAGAACAACTACCTGCCTCTTTTCCGTGCCCCAGCTGCAAGTTTGGTTTTATCCTGGAAACATGTCAGTACAGTTGGCGTCAGGTCCCCGTGTGAGGGCAGGAAATCGTTCCCTGGCGACTCCCTGGCGACTCTAGTCCGAGCGCAGAAACTATTGGAGCGGCCAAGTGGGACTAGAAGCGCGGGCCAACGTCTAGGAGGAAATAGCTCTCAGCTCTTAGCGTTTGGTGAGGGGTGATGGGGAAGGGGTAGATTGGCAGGCTTAAATCTCTGCAGACAAAGTCAAGGCCCCAGGTCGCGAAGCTAATGCGCTTAGCTAGTAAGTTGGAAGAATATGTCATCTCTGTATGAGGCGGGCTGCACCGCTAATCATGAGGACTCTTCCCTTCCCGCCGCCTTGGAGGCTGCTATTAAAAAAAACACACCCGGTTTCTCCTCGGGAGCTGCAGAGGGGCGATCAAATTCGCTGTGGGCCTGGGAAACAGGTGTTTCCAGAGTGTAGCAAAGCGAGGTGTGGCATTTCATTGGTGACAGTTGTCATAATCTGTTCCATCTAAAATGCTCTCAGTGCTTCAGGATAAGAGGGAGACTTTTCATGTGCCCTGGTCACACTTGATCCAGGTCCCTGGACATTCTCTGTCCCCAAGGCCAGAGTGAGTGTTACCTACTAAAGCACAGGTGACTTTCCAGGTCTGCTTGGGTTATCCAAGGCAGGTACAGTCCTTAGGTACAGGTTGCCTCCTCCGTTCCTGAACGTCTAACTCATGTTGTCACACGAACTGCAAATAATCGTGAAGATCGTGATAATAACTACTGGGGGAGTTTTGCTGTGCGCCAGACGCTGTGGAAAGACGTTGCAAGTGCATTATCTCATCGCAGTCCAGGGAGGTTCCGCCCCGGCCCCAGATGCAAAATGAGGGAACAAGGTGAGGGGAGGTTAACTAAGGTGCGCAGTGTCCTACTGCTAGGAAGTAGCAGTTTGGAGTCAGAACCCTGTGTCTGGTTGACCACACAGCCTGTGTTCTTGGCCACTACGCACAAACTTCTATCTGTGCTTTCTTTCTAATTACAGGGAATTATTAGGTTTGTTGAAAAAAGATGTAGAGCTGCAAATACAGCTATATTGCTGTGTACATTTGAGGACCAGACTCACCTGTCTTCGCTGCAGTGAGAGTGATCGTGAGATCACCCCTGTGACAGGTGGCAGGGGAAAGGACTGTTCTCTTTCTGCTCACTGATGGTGGGGTAATTCGCCAGGGTGGGGAGCAGCAGTGTGTGTGTGTGTATGTGTGGTCAGATCCTTGAGCACATGAAAGGACACCGTGGTCTTCTTGACATCATAGGACAAGTATCCATGGGGTGCCTTGAGCTTGCATCTGCAGTGGAAACTGCATTCCTCCCCACCCCTCGCAGGGTGCGTGGCCTGGCTGTAGGGTAGCCCGTGGAAGTCATGCGGAAGCTCTTCTCTTGGGGGCCTGAAATCTAAGGCACAGAATGAAACAAAATCCTGTAGCTCATTTCTGGAGGAATTAGAAGCTGTGGGCCTTATTCAGCACAGATTCCTGCCATAGACATAACCGTAGGACCTAAAACTATTAGGCTCTTCTCAGGGACACAGGTCATTTTAGTATTAGTTTCCATTAGGAACATTAAATGGGATATAGCCACGCCTTCCAGCCCTGCTACTTGGAATAATAAAATTCTATGTGGTATTTTCTACATGACACAGACACACATGAACCCACTGAGTCTCTGTAACGACCCTGAGAGATGGACACTCTTACTGCCCCCTGAGTAACTTGCACAGTCACCCAGCCAGAGCATCAGAGCTGGGAATTGAACCTGGACTGTCTGGCTCCAGAATGAAGGTTCTTGGCTGCTGCCCCAGCACGTAGCATGTGCATCAGAATCACCTGGAAGGGCCTGTTAATACACAGATTTCTGGGCCCCACACCCAGAGTCCCTGATTTAGTAGGTCTGGGTGGGGCCTGAGAATTTGCCTCTTTGCCTGGGACCACGACCCACTCTCCCACGCTCTACTGCCTACACCACGCAGTGCAAGGGCAGGAAACCCATCTGACCTCCTGGCTGGAAGGCAGCTGGCTGGGTGGGCTTTTGAGAAGCCGAGGGCTTGCTTCAGCTGAGCTGGGGTCTGGCCTCTTTCTCTGTGCCCTCTGCCATGTAAGCAGCTCCCAGACTGGTTGAGTTGGGTGCTGTGGGTGGGAGAAGGCTGAGTTTTCTTGCCTTGCAGCCTCTGAGCAGGAGCTGGCAGGGAGGCCCAGCCAGTTGAGAGCTTTTCCTGGGCAAGTGAGGAATTCAAGCTGCAACTAGGCAGATGTTATCTTCCTGCCCGCCTAGTATCATTTGTAGTGACATGAGGCTTGCAGGAGAAGATTGTGAAATGGAGAGGACCCTCCCTCTCTCCACCCACCCCCCAAGCGCTCTCCGTTCTTTGCCTGTGCCTGTGTCGGGTAACGCGTGTCCCATCTGTCGATGTGCTAGACCTCCTCCTGCAGCTGGAGGCTGGGGGAGGCAGGAGAAGGCTCCCAGTGCCTGGGGAGATGGGACCTGGCCTTCACCTGTCCTCTTGCTCTGCAGCCTGTCTCCATCCATTGCTCCCCTGGAGGAGAAGGAAACCTTGACCTTAATGTTCTTTATTCCTTCCTTAGGAATTAATTGAAGGCCTGCCGGAGCTGGGCACGGTGCAGGCAGTAGGAGCAAGGCCGCTGGGTCAGCCCCTCTGGTGCAAAGTGAGAACTGGCATTTTAAAGGTTGCTCAGGTTTCCTAACCCTTTGCTGTGAACTCCTGTGACGTTCAGGCAGGAGGGTTTCGTGGAGGGCTCCACCTTCCCCTGCTGCTGAGCCCAACCATCCCTTGTGCTCTCTCAGTGATGAAACAGGCTTTTGTGGAGTGTTCTGCAAGTGGCCCACTGAGACAGCAAGGAATGACCCACACTTCTGCTAAGACTTGGTTCCAAGATCCTGAATCCTGCCTTCTGAAAAACAGCTATATGTTATTGTTGTTTTGTTTTGTTTTTCTTACCACAGGCTGAGAGGGACACTTGAAAGAGAAAGTGGAGATGCTGGTGTAGAGCAGAGAGCAGCCAGAGCTGAATGCGTTTCCCCTCCAGAATGTCTCTTGCAGCTGTTCTTCCATTCCTTCCGTTAGGCCCCTCGTGGCTGCCGCTGCCCCCGCCCTTATTTCCTGCACCTGGACAGTTGAGCCACTGTCCTTTAACCGGGTGCCCTGCCTCTGGTCTCTTGTCCTCCATCCCAGTGAGCACACAATGGCTCCAGCTATCTGGGTGGAGAGCACCACTTCCAAAGGGCCCCACATCTTCCTGTGGCTTCCTGCTTCGTAAGGAGTCGTGGTCCAGCATGAAGGCCACCATTCAGGCCAGCTGACACAGTGTCTCTGGTGTTGTTGCTCTTGCCCACTCCCGTCTGCATCCTTGCACCAGAGCCGTCCACTTGCCACAATACGTCGCATTTGCCTTGGGATTTTTAGCCTCCACAGTTCAGCCCCAGTCTTCGAGAAGTACCAGTTGCCCTGGTTTGCGCCCCCACCCCCTTCCCACATGCTGCCGTCCTTTACTGGACACCTCGTGGGACAGGGTTGTGGCAGGGCACACGGTCTGAGCTCTTCTGGCTCTGAGTTGCTCAAGTCTTTGTTGTCCATGACCCTTTTCACCCCTGGCCTGCACTGCTGTGCCACCGTGGGTTTATTTTTTGAGTCCAGAACTGGACTGTGGGCTTTTAGAGGGATGGAACCATATTTTAAACTTTTTAACACCGCCATTATCCCTCAGCACGCAACAGCACCTTGCACATAATGTGGGCACTTAAGGTTTATTGGTTGATTAATTGGATGAGAGCTAGTTTTAGGAGGTAAATCATAGCCATAGAGGAAATAACCTCAAGATTGTAAAGGCTGGGTTGGGTTGAATGGATGTGGTGAGAGGAGAGGGCTGGAAGGACTTAGCTAGGGAGAGTGAGTGTGAGGAAGCCATCTTGCCTGCACCATCTTGCCTGCGCCATCTTGAGGCCACTGTAGCCTTCACCGTCCTGACTGAAGGGAACCAGATCCTTGGAGGAGCTTGGAAGTGAAGCAGTCAGTTAGGTTAGGAACCAGCAAGTTTCAGTGTGTTTTCTTCAAATGAGTGGTTTTATGATAGGAACGTGCTTTATAGTTGATCTTTGAACAACATTGGGGTTAGGGGTACCAAACCCCTGTGAAGTTGAAAATCCACGTATAACCTTTGACTCCCCCAAAGCTTAACTACTCATAGCCTACTGTTGACCGGAAGCCTTACCAATAACATAAGCAGTCAGTTAACACATATTTTGTATGTTATGCGTATTATATACTATATTCTTATAATAAAGTAAGCTAGAGAAAAAATATTGCCAAGAAAATCACATGGAAGAGAAAATCTATTTACTATTCATTAAGTAGAAGTAGGTCACCACAAAGGTCTTCATCCTTGTCATCTTCACGTTGAGGAGGCTGAGGAGGAGGAGCAAGAGGAGAGGTTGGTCTTTCTGTCTCAGGGGCGGCAGAAGCAGAAGAAAATCTGCATGTAAGTGGACAGGTCAAACCCTTGTGCAGGGTCAACTGTGTATTCCTTTTTGTTGAATAAAATTAATACATGTTTATTGTAGAAAATTTGGAAAATCTAAAAAAAAACAAACCACAGAAGAAAATACTATGTTAAAATATTTTTTAAAAATGATGGCATGGTGATTTTTGTATCAGGATTAGGAAAATAGACCCCGCCAGACAGATTTCTTGTTAGAATTCCCATATAACTGTACATGATTTCTGGCTTTCTGTCACTTTTCTTTCACCTTCTGAGGATGTTATTTATTTTGCTCATTTTAGAGATGAGAAAGGTGAGAAATAAAATGCTGTGTGCCTTAGCCAGGGTGACACAGCCAGTGGAGAGCAGAGCCAGGATTCTTGAATACCAGGGTCCTTTTCCCCAGTCCAGCACCCATCTGATGAGCAAGGGGGAAGAGGTGGGGGTGTGGTGCTTCCCTCGCCCTGTGCAGGCTGCAGGCCCTGGCTGGTGTCCTCTGCTCCCCTCCCCTGGCGCCCCCGCCCCTGCCCCCCGAGTCCCCAGGCAGTGCAGCGGAAGGACGAAGGTTGCACGTCAGAGCTCTAGCCCGGTAAGCCCAGGGCAGCTCTGTTGTAGGAGGAAATGCAATCGATTCAAGTTAGGTTCCAAATTTAGATTTCAGAAGGATATTGAATAGAAGCGAGGTTGCTTGAAGAAATTGAAAGTCTTCGTGGAAATGGAAAGACGTCACAATTGCCTATCCCAGTCCTGCCCCCAAGCCACCCAGGCACGTGAAGCTGGAGTCTGAGCTGCAGAAAACCACAACGTCCCCAAATAACCCAAGCATGGCCCATCCAGCCTGACACATAGGCCAGACCCCCTAGGCAAAGAAAGTGAACTGGCACAGAGGGACAGAGGAGAGGTTTGCTTTCACAGGTCCCCAAGGTGGAGTCTGAAAGAGAGGGATGGTGTTTTGAAAGCATCTCTTTTCATGGGTACCAGAGCTGGCCTGGTGCTATTTCCCCTTTGCTGCTGGGATGGAGACGTGCTCCCGTGGGCCACGGATCTTGGATGGTACCAGCATTCCCGTGGGAAGGACATAAGGGGAAGAGAGGAGAGGGCAAACATGCGTATTAAAATCAGTCAGAGCATCAGCAGGAAACCAGGGCAGGGCAAGCCTTCACATGCTGCACACAGACATTCAGCAGGGCTGGAGGACAGGCTGGGCCCCAGGGCTGCAGAGGCTCGGTCAGCAGAGCCAGGGCCTGAGTGCTGGAGGGAAGCTCACTTCCTTTACCTCCAAGGACTCATGGCATCTGGTCGCAGCTGGCCCCTCCTGGAGAAATGGGGAGCCCCGTTCTTGAGCAGCCCTCAGATGCAGGCACATCTGTGTTGGCCAGTGTGTGTGACAGGCACCCTGCCAGCGGGGGCAGCTGCCTCCTGCCCAGCCCAGAGGTAGCCGGAGAGGCAGCCAGTGTCACTCTCGCAGAAGAAATCCAACTCCCCTGACCTTTGCTTGTTGCCAAATCGAGAGTGTCCTTTGTGGAGAGGAAGAAGCTCAGTAATTACTAAGCGCTAAGAGTGACCACGGGAAGAGGGAGCATGGACACAGAGAGGCCCAAGGCAAGTGAAGAAACAACCTAAGACTGGATGACCCGAGAGTCTAAGAATATCTTGGAAGAAAGATTGTTGACTTGGGCATCAGACAGACTGGGTTTGAATTCCAGCTCTGTCACTTGTTAACTCTGTGACCTTGGGCAAGTCACTTCACTTCTCAGCTGCAAAATGGGGTCCTCCTATGTCAGGATAAGTTGAAATTCACAATGTAGAGCACAAGCATGGAACGCAACACAGGCAGCTGTGAGATACAGACTCCTTGAGGGAAGAGAACTTGTTTGCTTTGCTTGACATCTCTGATGCTGGAGCTGCCCTGGCCCGTGGTAGGTGTCAGCAAATGTTTCTCAAATGAACGCATGGACAGCTAGTGATGCTTCATAGCAGAGCATGGTCGTTGTTGTCTGTGTTGTGAATCTCAAAAGAGGTAAGAGGATGGTCTGGGCACTGTGGCTCATGCCTGTAATCCCAGCACTTTGGGAGGCCAAGGTGAGAGGATTGCTTGAGGTCAGGATTTTGAGACCAGTCTGGGCAACATAGTGAGACTCCATCTCTACAAATAATAAAAAAATTAGCCAGGCTTAGTGATGTATGCCTGTCGTCCTAGCTACTCAGGAGGCTGAGGTGGGAGGATGGCTTGAACTCCGGAGTTGCAGGTGCAGGTTATAATGGGCTATGATTGTGCCACTGCACTCCTGCCTGGACGACAGAATGAGACTGTGTCTCTTAAAAAAAAAAAAAAAAAAAAAGGAGGCAAGGAAGGTCCTTTTCCTTCTAACTTTCTTGGACTCTTTGGATTACTTGTGACCCTTCTCTCCTCCTTGTGTTCAAGGCTGAACTTTTTCTTCTTCTTTCTCCTTGCATTCCCCCTTCCTCTTACTTATAATGACAGTGCCTTTGGGTGATGGCTTTTGAGGCCCAGGAGAAGAAACGGCAGCCCATGTCTGTCAAATCCCATGGGGGAACACGCTGGCTGTTCACATCCGTTAGCGAGCACGTCCTCGCTGCGAGGTGTGCGCCAGCTGCTGAGAGTCCAGAGAGGTGCAGACGTGCTGCCTACCTAGACACCGTGGGCTTGTCGGAAAGATACGTTTGTAGTTTCACCAGCTCCCTGCTAGGTCCCAGAAGAATGTTAGAGTGAGCATGGAAGTAATGAGGCCGGAACTGGCGCACACTAGGTGCTTAACCAAGGAGCGCTGAACTTAAACAAGAGTGCTAAGAAGTTTTGACACGTGGAGCCAGGTAGTGAGACCACCTGTGGAAGAGGTGGAAGCAAGTCAGAGGCAATGGATGCTCCTGAGAGACGGTCAGGGCCCAGAGCAAGGGAACGGCGTAGGCAGGAGAGTGTGTGGGGACAAAAGCAAGGCACTGTGGCGGGAGCTTTGTGGCAGAGTGCAGCTTGTTCGGGAGGCCAGCTGGAGGCTGGACTGCGCCAGGCTTGGAATCCCAGGCTGGTTTGGATTTAATTCCTTAGGCGTGGGGAGCCATCAGGTGACCAGGTCACTGCGGTGACCTAAGGTGATGTCGTGTCAGGGTTGGTGCCTGCGAGGACGGGCGGGAGAGTGGGTTAGATTGCAGCAGCCTGTGGACCCTGCTGGTGTCGCTGGCACGGCTGGCCCCGCCTCCGAGTACAGACTCCTCCCACCCCCACCCGCCCCGAATCTCAGTGGTTCCCGCGGCCCCTCCCTGGAGACACTGCCTCTGTGTCCACGTCCCCAGCTGAGAGTCAGCACCTGGACTTGCTGCATTTGGCAAATCTGAATGAACCCTGGAAGCTCTGCGGTGAGCTCTCCTCTGGGCTCCCGGTTCTCCCTGAGGCCCGGCCCCAAGCACACCCCTGTCTCCAGCTGCCCGTGGCTCCCGTCCTCCTGGGTCCATCCTGGGCAGTCTGCCAGGAATCGTCCTGCCATCCAGGGTCCTCGCCGCCTTGTCCCCCGTGGCATCCCACTAATGGTGGATCAACTTATTCTCCAGGAAGTTCCCACCGCGGCAGGTGTCGGTGCCACAATGACGCGTGCTCTCATCTGAGCTGGGCCCTCAGCTCGTCCAGCACGTGGTGACAGTTCTTTCTGTTCCCCACACCTCCCCGAGCCAAGGCAGGAGGGCGGTGGGCTGTGGGAGGGGGGTCTGCGGGAGGCCGTGGAGAGGGCTGGGAGGAGGGGTCTGACTCGAGACGCAGTCCCCTCCCGTCCCGCCTCGCTCCCACTGCTGCCTTTAAATGACACGGATGCTTGTTCCACCCCATCTGCCTCCCGGCAGCCGACTTCATGCAGGCTTTGTCCCAGCTGGGGCTGCTGCAGCGACTGAGTCCACACGGGTGTGGTGTCTGGGGCCACCGCCAGGCCTCCGGGCCCTCCTGCCCTTCTGGATTTAGAAGGAATGTCACGATGCAGGGGCAGAACCGGGCTTTCTCAGCAGCTACTGAAGGAACGAGAGATGGAACCCAGAAGTACAGGGCAGCCTGCTCCCCATGGGGTGGTCTTTGGCCAGCAGGGAACAGGGGCCCCAAAGAAGCACATAAATTGTCCCCCCTCAGCAGGGCAGTCTGGAGACGCAGTGCCCATGTGGCCCCTGGGAAGAGCCCAGTGAGATGTGCTCACTGCGTTCTCTCCCTCCCTCAGCACGGAGAGCAAACGCAGGACTTGCGTGGCTGAAAGACCTGCCTGTCCCTCAGCGAGTGCCCCTGACAGGTCTTTAGACTGTGCTGACGTGTGAACGACAACCGGCTTAGCCACTGATACAGAAGTTTTCCCTATTAATAATGTCCCTGTCGTTGCTAACTGCAGAGCCTCAGCCTTGCCATGCATGAGTAATAAACCGCCACGTAATTACAGGCGGTCACATCCAGACACCAACACACGGACGTGCTGACAAGTAATAGGGAGCAAGGTTCCAGAAGAACTTCCTCCGTCCCGGCGTCAGACACAGTGGCTAATTGTGCGATTAGTGTTTGCTGAGGGATGTCCTGTAGTTACACGCAGCTCGTGAGGTGCCAGACGTCCCCAGTAGAAAGAGCATGAACTTAGGGTCAGGAAACCGGGGTTCTAGGGCTACTCTCCCTCTAGGGATCAAAGTTTACACATCTGTAAAATGAGAGCCGCACGACTTTAGGGTACTTTAACTCTCAGATTATGAATAACGCTCCCTCAATCTTATTAAAATTTCATGCATTCTCCAAGGATGAATTCAGAAGCCTTTTATGCCCTGACTACCTTGTCAGGATCACTTGTCTTTTCTTCTGGGCGCTTGTGATGTTTTCAGGCTTTTAGCCCTTGTTCCTGTCTCGTCTTGCATTATAATGAGTTGTTGACATGATCAGACCCAGTGATTTCCAAGAAGAGTCAGTTTTATTCATTTTCTAAAATCCCTCTCCATGTCATTTAGGAATTAATTTGTGAGCAAGTAACTTGTTCTCACGTCACATGTCCAGAAGTAGTGGGAGCTCGTGCTGGTTTGGCATCATGATGTCACAGCTCATGTCGTTATATTTCTCTTGGTCTTTGCTTCATGGCTACGAGATGGCTGCTGTAGTTCCAGTCATTGCATCTTTGGACAAGGTAGGAATTCCTGTACCAGTGGCCACATCTGCTCCTATTGTTTAATCAGGAAAGAAAATCTTTTCCAGAACTCTGCCTGATAGGCTCCTACATGTGGGCCGGGACATAGTCCCATGACCAACCTTGCTTTAAGAGAATAGTTGCTTTCCAGAGAAAGTATGATGGTAGCAAAAGGAGGGACGGGGTGGTGTTTGCGTCGTGAATCCACAGTGTCTGCCATCCCCTTTCTACCCCCAATACATTTCAATGAATATTAAAATAAAGCAAGACTCTTGGCTAACTAAAAATTCAATGAAGTTAGAATACTTGATTTCTTGGGCATTCTGATAAACTTAGATTTGACCTGAAGACATCTCATAGATTGAAACTACCATGTATAACTGTATTTTGTCAATGTTAAGATGCACATTTTTACATCTCTGAAATTGGGATTCATCTTATGATCAGTGGTGTGTCATTGATCAGTGGCAGCCTTTCTTCCCCTTATGGGTACATAAAAATGGTGTATCTTACAGCTGAAGGCATCTTAGATTTGATGCAATATGATAATACATGGTATTTTTGTCCATACATATGTATACCACAGTTTACCACACAGCTATGTTTTTGAGCCTCAAGTCCATATCCCATGTTTTGTGTTATTTAATTTTACATCAAACCTACTTAACACTAGTATTTCTATTTTACATGTGAGGAAGCTGAAACTCAGAGAATAAATTGGTTGAACAGAGACACCTACCAGCTGCCCCATTCTGGGTCTTTGTTGTGAAGTTGGTACTCGCTGCCTCACGGGTGTGGGGTCAAGTAGTGCTCAGTTGGTAGCTGGTCCGGGGACTGCAGAGGGGCAATGCGCTGGGGTAACTGTGGTCATGCCAGCCACCAGGGACAGTGTGGCCACAGGGAACCTTCTGTCACTCAGGTTTAGCAGTCACTCTTGTGTAAAGTTGTTCATTCTAAGGCTCTAAATTATGCTGTGTGAGCTTTAAATCCAGCCCATAATTAGAACAAAATGTGAGAAAAGTGAAATTGATATTAAGTTAATTAAAAGGCTTTGCTTATATTTGCAAGGAAATTAGCACAACAAGCACAAGAGTGCTGACAAGTGCACACTGTTAATTTCTTCTTCGTTTGGACAACTCTCAGCAGCCTCGGGCTAGCTTTGTTCCTTGGCTTCTGCCCTGTGTCTGCACATCCATCTTAGTGGTATCATGGTGGCTTTAACTGGGCAAGATCCAGCATCATCTGGTGACAGTCATGTGTTAATGGATACCAAGCCTTGCGTAGGAGTCGCGCCATCCATCTGAGGCTCCAGGCCCCAGAAGTGTGGGCGTGGGGCTTCAGAGATTGTGTGTCATCGCGTAGGCACAAGCTTCCAGGAAGCGGATCCAAATGTTAATGTGGTTCCCTTGTGTCTAGAAGGTAAATCTTTTGGCTCTAGTGTACCCTCCTCATTTCTGTCCACTGTCTTAATCTATGCCGCAGACCTGGGTTTGAGTGTGCAATGCAGAATTTTAGATTGGACTTCCTAGAAGGCAGAGAGGATGTCTTTTTTATGTTACCCTTTATACCAGACCAGGGTCTGGCTTAGGGAGGCTGACGTTAGACAGCCTAGAACTATCTTGTCTTTAGTTGGAGTGGCAAAGGCAATGCTGTGTTCACTAGGGAATTTTCTTTTCTCCATGGGCATAGAGCTAACCTAAAACCTCTCCTACCATCAGGTGGGGCCATGTGCTTAAGTTCTGAGCCATGGCAATGGGTAGAAGTGATGTTTGCCGCTGTTAGACGTGGCCCACAAAAACACCTGGGGCATCCTACATGCCTTCTTTCTTTACCTTTCAGCAATGGCCCTGGAGTCCACTTCTTGGTAGCACACAAGATGGAAGGATCCTTGTCCCTGAATGACTGCATGGAGCAGAGCACCATCCTCCCCAGCCATCTCTTGCATTGGGCCATTGTGTTAAGCCATTGAGATTTTGGAGCTTATCTGTTACAGCAGCTAGTGATACTTATCCTGACTAATACAGTTAAGCAGGGCTGGACCACTTAGTCTCCCTAAGCACTATCTACTCTTGGCCTCTGTCCTTGATTAATATGACCAGCAAATACTGATTGAACTTAAACAATAAGTGGGGTAAGGTGGTTAGATTGAAAGTCACCTATTTCTAGGTCAGCTTCTGTGCTTGATCTGCTGTTGGCTTTAAGAAAATAGTCTTGTTTCCTGGTGTTCTATTTACAGAATGATGGAATGATTATAATCATCTCCTACTTATGCGTCTTTTTGGAGCTGAGGGATCAGTATTGAAATATAGCTAAGTTGTTTGCAATTATAAACAACTAAATAATATATGCATTGTCTTTATTACAGTTTCTGCTGATAGGAACTGGCATTTTTCAAGATGAGACAAACTGAAAAGGTTAGTTTAAGAATTAGCAATTAAAAAAATCATGATCTTTGCAGCCATCGCACTTTAAATCATACAAACATTTATGTTTGTGCCAAAGTCCCACAATTTCCTTTAGAGCAATTACTGAAATGCATTCACAAGATAAAAATGGAGTTCGAGGAAGAATATTTAAGAGCTCTTTAATGATGTTAAAAACTTTGCTAATTTGCCAGGTTGTTCTAAAATCCACTTCAGTTTTTTTTTTCCCCTGCCTACCCATCTTCCTGCAATTGAACTGATTCCTGGAGACTCGAAGAAAGGGGCTAAAGCTACTAATAAATTACACACATCTCATGAAATATCTTTTCAAGGGCTTTTTCTTTTCCTTCATTAGCTGAAGGTGAACACTCAGGAAGATGTAGGAACCCCTGGGCTGTGTTTACTTGCACAAAGCAATTTGGGGAGAAAACAAAAGCTAAGCAGTAGTTACTAATGGGTGGTTTGAATTAAACTCTTTTTCTTTTATTGTGCCTCAGTGGCTTGTATATGCAGACCCTTGGGGAGGAGTAGACTGCTCTAATTCCGTCATCCTCATCCTCCTTATGTGGATCTCAGCTTGGCAAAACCGTATTTAGTGAATGGCTTTTGGACCCTTCTCCCCCATCATCATTACTTGGTCCTTCTTCAGGGCTCTGAAAACCCAAGGGCCCTGGGGACCTGTCCTTCCTCCTCCCCGCAAGAAATGATCCAATGTTAATGGTTCACATTTTCATTACAGTGTAAGTTCCTACATACTTCTCAGGGATGATTCTGTTGGAAGTCTAACCCTCCAAAGAGAAAGTTTGACAGCTCTGAGTTCCAGACTAGAGCCAGAGATGTGACCCTGACCCCCTTGCCCTGACTCAGCTACCTCCCTAAGCAGCTGACCGCCAGGGACTTTCACACAGTGGGCTGAACGTGGGCTTTGGAGTTAGACAGATGGGATCTCAGACTTCCTTTTGGCCACTTAACAAAGCCAAGCCAAAGCTTGGGCTTTGGGAAAATCACACAACATTGCTGAGATTCAGTTTACCTGTGTGGAAGACAGTAGCTGCTCCTATAAACATGATAAAGACTGTATAAGGTGAGATTTGTAGGGTACCTTGAAGAGTTCCTGTAAGTAGGGGCATGTTGGTGAATGATATTAATATTGTAGTGGTGTTAGTTATTACCGGGGCTGCTCTTTGGAACAAGACCTTCCAGGACTCAGTTTTCTGCCCTGTAAAATCTAGATAAGATATAAAGTGTGTTCAAGTTCTGTCATTTTACGCATCAGAAAGGTAAAGTCAAAGATAGAAAGAGAATGTATTCTCATGTAAACAATGGCTGGTCAGATCTGCATGTTCTGGAAGCAATGAAAAGTTCAATCTAGAGGAATGGGAAATGATTTTCTTAGGTGTGGTGGTTTAAAAATGTACCTGCAAATTCAACACTTTTCCCATCAAAAGGTGGGGTTTAATTCCCCTCTCATTGATTATGTGCTTGCCTCAGTGACTTGCTTCTAGGGTATAGAATTCAGTGGAAATGGTGTTGCGTGACTTCTGAGGCTGGATCACAAAGGGCGAGAGAGCTTCTGCCTGAGCACGCTCTCTTTGCACATGCATCTTTGAAGCCTTTAACTACTATCTAAGAAACTGGGCTGATCATGTGGAGAGAGAGAGGGGCTGGGGAGGGAGAGAGATCGTGCGCGAGAGAGATGCTCAAGGAGCCCTGGCTTTCCCAGCTCCCAGCTCTTTGTGTCTGCCCAGCGCAGATACCAGACCCCAGACCGAGTGAGGGAGCCTCCCAGCTTACTGCCAAGTGGGGCAGAGACAGCCGTTCCCACCCCGAAGCCCTGCCCAGATTGCAGCTTCATGAGCAAAATAATTGTAGTTGTCATTTTAAGCCACTGACTTTTTGGGTGGTTTGTTATATAGCAATAAATAATTGGAACAGTAGGTCAGTGTCCTTGTGTTTGATAAGGTGTTTTTGATCATGATAGCAATGCTAGCAGTAATAAATTTAACAATAGCTAACGTTTATTGAGCACTTGCTTAAAGTTCCAGGCACTATACTAAAGGCTTTATATGTAGAAGTGGCTAATGAATTTTTTTTCACATGTCTTGGATTTACACGCCTCTGGTAGACTGCAGGTAAGATCTTGACTATTGCAGTGGGGGTTAGGTTGGCCAAGGATTTCAGGTGTCTTCCAGCCAAATCTCTGACAGTCGGCCTGGACCGCTGAGCACCGCTGCTGGGTTTAGGTGGTAGAAACAAGGGTGGCTGTCCTGTGTTGGGTTCATCCCACATGGGTGTCACTTAGTGAACACAGAACATCACATCCAGTCTCATGAACCCTACCATGAACCCTACCACCAAAGTTCCCTGTTTCACACTGTTTTGGGTCTTTTCAGCAGAGACAAGAACACATTCGACAGAGCCTGTTTCTATAGGACACAAATGATTTTCTACTTTTTGTAGAACCTGGAGAATTTGGTGCTTCTACAAATAATACATACTGCAGACCTACAGGGCACTTTATTTTCTGGAGGTTTCAGTAAATACTGCAAACTTCTTTTATTCTAATTAAGTAGAGTGGGAAGTTGGGGGCTTATCTGAGTTAATTATGATCTTGTAACAGAGGAAACAGATCAATATGCCTCACTTTTCCCGGAGTGAGAACATTTTTTATTTCATCTTTAACTTGGACACACACAGTGCCAATAGCTTTAAGGGGATGCAGGGGGCCAGGGCTTCCCATGCCTGGCTGAGTTTCGTATTTACCTGGGAAACCTTGGAAATAAATACCAACTTCCAGATCCTTCTACCTGGAGGGTCACATTTTGTAGATATGAGGTGGTACTTGACAAGGGAATCTTTTCTTTTTTTGAGAGCTCAGGAGGTGATTCCAGTGAGCCACTGAGATGGTTGACACCTGTGTTTTGAAGTACTTTCTCGTCATTTTCTCTTGGCAAAAGCCTTGAAGTCTTCATACCTGTGAACCACTTCTTTGAGATCTAGGCAGATATCACCTCTGGTTCCAAGATCTGCATCTGTAAAAATATTGAGCACTCATATGGCTGTTGTGAAGATTAGATGATTTTATTCATGTGGAATGTCTTATAAATTCCTGGCTTCCGGTAGATTTCTTGATCAAGGAGTGTTGCTACTAATTCATGGTTTTGTGGCTGAGATAGTTGGCACTCCCTTTTGGGGTTCATAGTGACTTCTTGGAGCCTTCATCTTGCTCCATCCAAGATGTCTCTTTGGTAAGCTGGATTTAGGTGAATATATATCATTCTGTTTCTGGGAATACACTTTTTCCTTTTTTTTTTTTTTAATTGTAAAATCTGCTCCTCCTCTAGTATATCAGTTTATTGTAATGCTTATTGATCTCCTGGTTTTATAAGGCAATACCTGCAACCTCTATTCCCACACCCAATAGCTATCAATACCTCACTCCTAATAACACCCATCTCCTCTGTCCTGTCCAGCTGCCTCTTCATTATATGGCCCCTCATGTCTCACCTAGGACTTCAGAATAAACTCAGAAATTATTTCCACCTCGTCTCTTAAAATGCTTCTCACTTTGTAGCTCTAATGTGTCTTTTCTTAGGAAAGTGACATGTCATCTCACAGTTCCTAAAACCAATAGGAGATTCATTGGATGTGGTACCCTAGACTTGAGAAGGCAAAGTTGTGATGCCTTGCGCAGAAACCTTCTATATTTTATGAATTTTCCCAAATCTTGCCCACATCTAACTGTATACCTTCCTCTTTTCTAGTATTTTTAAAAAGTCTTTCCAAAGCATTCAACTTGGTTTTCACTGGAACAGTGACCCTCTTTCTTTTCTCACTCATAATGTCATCAATTTATGTCATTTAATAGAATTATGTAATTACAGTAACAAGCACAGCTGGCACGAAGAGGTTTGGGAAAAACAATGAACCGTTGGCAGGTGTGCAGCTCAACTGGCGGGAGCAGGAGTGGGCAGGTCCCCTCGATAAAGGGGCCCCTGCCACTCGAGAGCCAGCAGCAGCCGCTGCCACTATGTTTTAGAGAGATGGGGACATCGGTCAGTGGTGAGTCAGTTAAGAAAGCCTCCATTGTAGTAAGTTAGCATTTTCATTGTGATAAATTGGGAAAGGGAAAAACAGAAATGAGAACATAGAATTGTTATAATTCTAAAGCATTACAATAACAGCATTTTGCTTCTTTTTTTCCTTTTAAATATTTTTACATCTTTAAGGTAATACTCATATATAAACACTTATTACCTATATGTTCCTTTAACATTTTTATGTAAATATATCCCTATATTATTAAGTGCCTTATAAGCATGAATTGTAGTTATATATTATTTTCATTCAATGGCTTTGCCATAAGTCACTTTCCTACTTTGCTATAGGCAGATATGTCGGTTGCTTTCAAATTTTTATTATAAATAATGGTGTGATGAACATCTTTATATAGAGAGCTTAATGTCCAATATCAGGTAGGAACAGTCTCATGTGAAATTTTTAGGCCAGAAGATACGGGCTTTTAAAGGACTTTTGATATATTTTGTTGAACTGCTTTTAATTAGTTTTATACTTTGACCAGCAAGGTATGAGGTATTTGTATTACCTTATCCTCGTCTGCAATGAATATACATCATAATTTCTGAAACTTTGCTAATTTGATAGATTACAATGACATCTTCTTGTTTTAGTTTTTATTTTCTTGATTGGTAATGAGATCGAATATTTTTCCAAGTGTCATTTATTTGCATTTGAATTTTTGTAAGATTTTAAATTCTGTTTATCTGTTCAAACAGAATTTATCAGTTCATTAATTCAATTGTTGATTTGCATACATTTTTTATGTGGTGGAGAAATTACCTTTGTCTTCAGCGTTTATTATGAATATGCTTTCCAAACTCATTCCTTACCTTTGAATGTTGATAATTTTTTAATGGGATGTATAGATTTTTCATTTTTTTTTGTTAAGTATTTAAGTTTGCAAAGTTTTCTCTCATTCAGTGTCTGAAAAAAATATCCAGATATATTTTTCTGGTTTTATTAAAAATTAATTTGAATTTTTAGAATGTAACTTTTTTTTTATACTTGGGAATTGAGGTTCTAAGTTGATCTTTTCTGCTTGTTTTAGATATTGCAGCTCCATTGGTTGAGTAATGCTACCTTTCTAACTGATTTGTGATCCTCATTTATTACGCTCTTAATTGTTATATGTACAGAGAAGGATCATTTTTCTGAGATGTCTATTCTGTCCAATGTTATATCTACACTTACATCATTGCCATGTTGTATTAATTATGTGATTGTATTATTAACAGTTGTTTCTTTCCTCCTTCCCTCCCTCCATTCCTCCTTTCCCTCCCTCTCTCTGTCTGTCTTTCTCTCAAAGATGCTTACTGCTATGGTTCTTTTGGGTCACAATTTCCATTTACTGGAATTCTTCCTTTTGTTTGTCTCTCAAAGACCAGTTATATTCCTGAAGGAAATGCACATAAATGATAGATTTCTAAGATCGTGTTTTATATATTTCCTTTGCCTTTATATATTTGGCTAACTATAGAATTCTTTTGTCAGAATCTTTCTGCCAAATGCTATGACGTTATATTCTGGCATTTTGTGTTGCTCTATGTAAGTTGAGCCTGTCCATCCATCCATCCATCCGTCCAGAACCAGCTACAAAATATGTGGGCCCAATGAAAAATGAAAATGTGGGACCCTTGTTCAACAATTATTAACGATTTCAAGGTGGTAAAGGAGGAGCGTTAAACCAAGTGCAGGATGATCTGAGTGTAGAGCCTGTGTGACTGCGTGAAGTCACTAAAGTCAGCCCTGCATTCATCCATCCACGGATGGACCCCCATTCCAAGGACACTTACTGAGGACCCACTATGTGTGGTGTGCTTTGAGGGAAAGAGCGCTCAAGATACTCCTGGTCTAGTGGAGGACACAGGTGAGTTGGCCATGATGGAGGTGTGCACAGAATGTCATGGGTGTGCAGGGGAGAAAGAACTCCAGACCCAGCTGCCAGGGACAGCTTTCTGGAGGAGACCATGCTTGTGTTAATGTGACCAAGGCTTTTGCTCGTAGTAACATGGAGAATCTTTGGAGGGTTTGGAGCTCAAAGGACTGACATGCTCCAATTCAGACATTTTGGAAGGATGATCCTGCTGCATGGCAAACATACTGTAGGGGACAAGTCAGAAGCAGTCAGGAGGCAGTTGCAATAATGTAGGCAAGGGAAGATGGAAATGTTGGCATGGCTCTGTTTGGTGGTAGTGGAGGTAGTGAGAAGTGGTCAGATCCTGGATATATTTCGAGGATAGCACTGTTAAGGTGTGTTGATTAAATAGCTATGAGGCATGAGGGAGTAGTTAAGGATGACTCTCAGGTTTTTCTGTTTGATCAGTTGGAAGAGTGGAGTCATTCACTGAGATGGGGAAGACTTGCTGGGGAGCAGGTTCGCGGGCAGATCAAGCATCCAACTTTGGATGCACTGAGTCTGCGATGCTTATTAAACAACCAAGTGGAGGTGTCGAGTAGAGAGTTGGATGTGCGATCCTGGATTTGGGCTTGGCCTAAGTGGGAGAAGAGAAGGGAGGGAAGAGGCTTTGCTGTTGAGGTTGTTGGAGAAAAGAAGATAAGAAAGATGCAGTCATTAAAATGTTCTTGGTGACTGATTAGATATGAAGAAGGAAACAGATTTAGAAAATGAAACTGACCAGTCATGAAGGCCCCAGTCATTAGCCAAACAGGGGTTTTGGATTTTGGAGTCATAGTTCTTTCTTTTGGAAAGAGCTAGTCTTGGAAATATTTCTTCTAGTTCAGATTCCTGTGGGAGATGGTAAAGGTAATTTCTTGATATTTATTTGTGTTGAAGAGAGAATGTGCTGCCACTGAAATGTTGAATTATTAATGATTTAAGAGGAAATGACTTCTTTCAGAAACACCAGTTCTGAAGGCCTGTTAGATAGAGGCCAGATAGTAAATTACATCTTTCAGTGACAGGCCTGAAGAGTTGCTGCAGATCAAAAGGAGACGCAGTGATTGCCTTCTGTGGGTCCGGATCAATTTATTTATGACACTCAGCACATTTTAGAATCTCATCTTTGCTCAGAGAATCCATTACTCCCATTAATTTTTAGTAGCTATTTTACAGGAATCAGAAAGCACTAGGGAGACCGTCTGCCGTTCATGGTAGAGAGAAATCTGGGGACTCTAGAATCAGTGGATCTGAAACGGAAACAGAACACTTTCGAGATTTAGGGAAGAGCTGAATGGGCCCCAGGCCATTCTCATCCAGCCTTGGGAGACAGTTCTGCCAGGGTCTGGCTGTCTAGTCCCTGGAGTGGGGGCAAATGATGCAGGAAAAAAGGGCACATATCCATCCCTTTTCAAAATTAATAGGAATTTTTGCAGAGAAGGGAAATATTGGGGAAGTGCATTTATATGGGGTTGCAAAGCATATTCTGTCTTCGGTATGAAACTCAGGTTGGGAACAGGGATCACAGAGCAACTTGGTAACCTGGTGAGTGTGAGTGTGTTTGTGCAACAGGTATTTATTTTCTCCTCATCTCAGTCATTCATCCACTTTTCAAGAGGAGGTAAAGTTATCTAAGGACGTGTTCCGAGATGGATTAAAACTCATCTCTATTGCCAGTGAGTGATTTAAATATTGTATAGCTCATTTATAATTGAATAAAACTGTGGCGGCTCTTTATAGATTTTTGAAGGCATTCTCTCTAAAAAGGCTGTTTTGTTTTCTCTTTTTGAAATAAACATGAATTTGCATAAGAAATAAGGAGCCTGTGAAAGGAATCAATAAAATTAACGGGAATTGGATTTCACACTTTGAATGCATTGCATCTTCCTATTAGGGGGGACATGGAGAAACAGAGAGTCGGTTCAGAGAGAAGCTGAGGCTCATAAAAGAGTGACCTACTTCAAGAAGATGAATATTTAAAATAAGAAAAGCTGTAAAAATAATTCACTTTACATTGAGAGACCAAAGCTCAAAGTAACAGGGAAGCCTAACAAAAAGACAAGTTTTTCAGGGATAGGGAAGGGCAGCTGGCGCTGTGTTGGGGGCAGCACGTGAATTACTGCAGGGAGCACTAGGCTTGGAGTCTGAAGATCAGGTTCAAGTTCTGCAACTGCTACTTAGTTTATTTGAAACACATGTTTTAGTTTTCACCCTTAACTGAAAAATGTTTTCCCTTTGTATTGCATAAGAAATTTGCTCTACTTGACATTAATGTTGAAATTAAATCTATTTAATTTCTTTAGGTGCAAAAATGAACCAAGAATTTAGGAGTTCAGGTCAAGCTAGAACCTTGGAATGGAAGGGCTGAGAATGTGGAGTATGTGACTCCACCCGAAAGTGAAGCGCAAACCTCCGTGACTAGGGATGACAGCGCCCTCTCTGGAGTCATCGTGCAAGGACGTCAGTAAAAGCTCCTCCTTTTTTCCTATCTGAAACTCCCCTCACCTCTCACTCGCCAGGCCTTCTGTAAATGGCAACACATACCCGCCAATAAATAAATATTCAGAGAGGTGCTTACAGGATGTTCTTTTGAAGAGTTGTGCTTTGCGAGTTGCACCGACATGGTAGTTAAAGTGCAATGTGCACATCTGTTGATTTTTCTTTTGCAAATGGATGTTGTTGCTCAGTGTAGAGCAGCCTTCTAGAGCTGAGGGAAAGTTCTCTGTTTAGCTGTGTCTGCATGTTCTTGGGCAAGCAACTCTGAATCCCCTCATGAATGAAATGGAGATAATGCCGATCAGATTTGTTCAGCAATCTACATTTCCTTATCATTTACTTGGGTTTTAAGATTTTTTTTAGAGACCTTTATTGAGGTGTAAGTGATGTACAATAAGCTGCACATTTAAAGGGTATAATTCGGTAAGTTTTGACATATACACGTACCAGTGATACCATCAGCACAATCAAGATAGTGGACATGTCCATCACCCCCATAAGGTTCCTTGTGTACCACCGTGTTCCTTGTCCCCTCCTGTCCCTCCCATACCCCCTTCCCTAGCCAACCACTGATCTGCCTTCTGTCACTACAGATCAGTTTGCCTCTTTCTAGAGTTTTACATAAATGGAATAGTATAGTCTGTGTTATTTTTTGTCTGAACTTCTTTCACTCAGCATAATTGTAGTATGTCTATATTAATAACTTATTCCTTTTTATCACTGAGTATATTCCATTATATGGATATACCACAGTTTATCCATTCTCTTGTTGATGGACATGTATGTTGCTTCCAGATTTTGGCTATTTCAAATTAAATCATTCAGTAGGTGTATGTTTCACTTTTTAGGAAACTGCCCAACTGTTTTCTGTTTTATATTCCCACCAACAATATATGAGAGTTCCAGTTCTTCCAAATCTTTGTCTATACTTTTCAGTTTTAGAATTTTAATACGTATAGCGGTACCTCTTTGCAGTTTAAGTTTTCATGTTCCTGATGACCGATGATATTGATCATACTTTTATGTGCTTATTTGTCATCTATGTGTCTTCTTGATGAAGTTTCTATTCCAATCTTTGCCAATTTTTTAATTTTTAGTTTTTCTTTCTATTACTGAGTTTTGAGAGTTCTTTAAGTATTCTAGGGACAAGTATCTTATCAGATTTATGACACACAGATATTTTCTTCCAGTCTGGGGCTTCTGTTTTCATTCTCTTACTAGAGTCTTTCAAAGAGCAGAAATTTTAAACTTTCATGAAGTTCAGTTTATCAGTTTGTTCCTTTGTGGGTCATGCTTTTGGTATCATATTTAAAAATCTTTGCCTAACCCATTGTCACAGAGGTTTTCTTCTGTTTTATTTTATAAGTATGAAAGTTTTAGGTTTTACATTTATTAACTATAATCAATCTTAGTTAATTTTTGTACATGATGCAATTTATGGATTGGTATATTTTAAAATTTTTGTGTATGAATATCTAGTTCAAGCATCATTTGTTGAAAAGACTATCCTTTCTCTGCAGATTGCCTTGTGCCTTTGTTAAACATCAGTCGTCTATATACATCTGGGTCTATTTCTGGACTGTGTATTCTGTCTATTGTGTTTGTCTCTATTTACAAAAATACCACACCTTCTTGATTACTTTAGTTTTATAATAAGTCTTGAAATTAGATTATCTTAGTCCTTCAACTTTGTAGTGTTCCATTGTCTATACTTAAGGTGTACATCATGTGATATACATATCCATAGTGAAATGAATACTACATAAAGCAGATTAACATATCCATCCCCTCACCTAGTTACTGTCACCTCACATAGTTACGTGTGTGTGTGTGTGTACCCTCGGAACACATTTCCAGTACATAATATTATTAACTTTTTTTAAAAAAAGTTGTTTTGGCTGTGCCAGGTCCTTGGCATTTCCAAATGAATTTTGGAACCAGTTTCTTCAAGTGGGGATAAACCCCACTGGGCCATCTTCGAAATTTATTGTTGAATTTGCTCACATTTTGTTTAGAAAGACTGTGTCTGTGTATCTACTGGCTGGCAGCAGCAGAGAAAGTCGCAGGCACTGTCACCTCCTCTTTCCCCAGCCTTGGGTCCTGTCTTCACACTGTGTTCATCAGCATTCAGCTGATGCGGATCCTCTGCGGACGTCTGGAGTCCTCTCTCTGCCACTGTCTCCTCTGTGCTACTCTGCCCCGTGAATTCCAGCTGACGTGGGCCCTGCACCACCCTCTCTCTCTGCTCAGCTCAGGGAGTCTGCCAGCCTCGCCTGGGTTTCCCTTCCCTGCACCAAGGTTTGGGGACTCTCTCAAGTTAGTGGCTTCACCTCATTTGTTTGTGTCTCTCGGGGATCACTGGGCTTTGGTGCCTAATATCCAAATATCTTCAGAACTGTCCTTTCGGATAGTTTGTCTGTTATTTTGGTGGTGTCAGGTGGGAGAGCAAATTTGGCCTCTGTTACTCCATCTTGGTTGAAAATGGAAGTCACGTAGTTGGATTTTTACACAGATGTGTCAAGGTAGTTGGTGTACTTTTAGACTGTTGCCCTCGCCAGGCCGTCTGACTTGTATGCGAGTTCCATCCTCGCTGAGGCCCCTTCCTTTGTCTTGAGTTTATACTAACACTTTGTCTTAACTCCTGTCATAACTTAATGCCTAATCATTGTTTCTTTATTGTCTTTCTTTCCCATTTGACTGTCATATCCTTAAGGATTATGGCTGCGTCTTATTTACATCTTGCCATGATAGTGAACGTTTGTTGTGTGATGAATGAATGAAAATTTTCATTTCCATAAGAACATACAGGGTGCTGTTTTTTCCCTCCTTCCTCAAAGAAGTACATCAAGAAGGGGTATGGTCTGTCAAAAGACTGAAGCTTTATTTAAAATTTAGCTTATTTTGAATTTTGAGTGTGGGTGTGCATGCAAGTGTATAATAATGTTGGGTGCTTGATGTTTTAACATTGGTAAAGAGATGCCTAATTGGGAGTTAAATTGTCCCCAAATAACTCAAGGTGTGTGATAAATTTCTCTCTAGGAGATAGAGATCTGGGACCATGTTGTCCTGAACTTTGCTCTTAAATGAAAGTTTATTAAACAAATGCCATTATACTTTATAGCTGTTTTAAATAACTTGTACTGTTTAGTTCTTTTTCTCTTTTTCCTTTTTTATTTTTTATTGCTAGATGGGCAGAATTCCCAAAATATGCAATTAGCAGGAAACCTCTGTGGGAATGTTCTTCCCTTAAGGTGCCTAGTGAGCTTGAGGGAGGAATAGTCCAAGAGACAAAATTTAGGAGAAAAGCTTTCTCTATAAACAATTATTTTAAAAAGAGAATTTAAATGTTACTAGAAATAGTCTCATTAGAAAATTTTGATTTTCAATTACTTGCAAGTTGTGATTTGGGGAGGTGAATTTGCTCATCATTATTGCAGTGCACCTTGTTCATTTCTCTGTGATTTGTGCAGGTAGCTATCAGAATGTAAAATGTAAAATAAATGCAGACTGGGTTTTTAATCTATTTAAACAATTTGGAAATGTGCGTCCCACTGTAATGGAATGCATGTGCAGTGCCAAAGGATTTTTTGATTCTGGAGTTTTTGTGCAATTTACTTTTGCTTTATTTGAAAGAGATTCTGGGATGTTGCCAAAGATAACTGGGAATTGCTTGTAACTATGTTAGAAATACACACAATGTAGTTGAATGTGGAAGTGCAGCTGTGCGGGTTGTAAATCAGTCCTAGAGTTGTTGCTGGGTGTGGTAATGGCTTTTCTTTAACTAATTTTGGTGATCACATTTGTAGAGAGTCAGGCAATATTGTGAAGGATGTAGGGTGATTAGAATTTTACAGTTGGAACAATTTGAATGAAAGTTTCTAGAGTGTTTGCCTTGACTGTTTTTGATTTTCCATTTGTACGAGATTTACTTTCCAGAAAAGGTGCACCCTTACCCCGCCCACCTATCCAGTCTTCTTGATTGATTCTTTTCCAGCTGTTGGGTTACCTGGGCATGCTAATGTGACAGAGATTTTGTGGAAGGGAATTGAGGAATAGATGGGAGAAAACCACATAGGACAGAAGAAAACAGCATATAGGAAGAATATTGGAAGAAGGTAAAGAAGTGAAGAAGAGAAGTGATGGTGTACGTGTTCATCAGAACTGTGGATGAAGTGAGTCATGCTTAGGAATGGATTCTAAAAGCCTGAAATAGTCATTTTTCTGTCTCTGCTCTGTGATGTTTGGTTATCCCCCAGAGCAGTGGATAGTTGCTGTCTTTACTGCTCAGCCCAGAAGACACCATGAGGACCAGCCCTCTGGAGTGAAGGCTATAGGGGCCAGACTTTATCACCATATCCCCAGTTTCCACAGTGCCTTGCACATAATAGTAGCTTAATAAATGTTTACTGAATAAATAAAAGTCCCTTAGTCTTGGAATTGCACTTAAACTCAGAATTTCTTAATAAATGGGGTAACCAGATTACTGAGATAAGAAGTTTGGGTGGCTTTGAAATGTCCCAGTATTTTCTGTTTGGTTTGAAATGGAGCTTTAGAAATGAGGATATTGGCTGGGTGTGGTGACCCATGCCTGTAATCTCAGCACTTTGGGAGGCCGAGGTGGTAAGGTTGCTTGAGCTCAGAAGTTCGAGACCAGGCTGAGAAAGAGCGAGACCCCGTCTCTATAAAAAATAGAAAAATTAGCTAGGTGTAGTGGCGCTTGCTCATAGTCCCAGCTACTCGGGAGGTCGAGGAAGGAGGATAGTTTGAGCCCAGGAATTGGAGGTTGCAGTGAGATATTATGAGGCCACTGCACTCCAGCCTGGGTGACAGAGTGAGACCCTGTCTCAAAAAATTAAAGAAAAAAAAAAAAAGAAATGAAGATGTTCTGTCCTAGAGGCAAGAAGCAGAGGAACTGTGAGCAGGGGAGGGAAAGCTGGGAGAAGAAGATGGGGCCAGGGAAGGAGCAGATGCTAGAACAGGATTTGGGTTTGTGGCGCTGCAAAGCTACTCTGTATGTCTTGGTATCGTGATTAGGATTTCTATGTTGTAAGAGGCCAGGAGACTTTTCTTGATGTCAGTCCATCTGTCACAACACAGTGTACTATGTAGCTGCTGGACACTGGCCCTGGACACTGTCATGCCCATCCCAGGAGAGCCCCGGAGGATGCTGTACAATGGTTTGGTGGTTTCTGTGAGTCTCAGATGTGATCGTGTGTGGGGCCCTCAGGGACCCTCAGGGCTTGGCAGGGTGGTTCTGGACGTGGATCCTGGTGTCCTCAGCCACGTCAGAGGGAAATGACACTGTGGGCTTGCACTCCTGGGGTCATGGTCTGACTCCAGGCTTTAGCTCTTGGGCCATGTGTATTTTGATAAGGTAAGAGGTGTCATTGCTTTGTGGGGGGTATTTAGCTTAATTATTTGACTTCTGATATTATAATCAGTCTTATTAAAAGCAAGCCACTCAAGTTTAGATTTTCTTCCCCTTTTTACTCACATTGAATCTTCAATACCTAGACAGCACCTGGCACAGCGTAGGCACTCAGCAGACACAGGTGAATGAATGAATGTGTTGAATGTGTAACTGCAGTGAGTGGGGGCAGGAGAGGGAAGTGGGGGAGAGAGGACTAAATACACTTGTGCGTGCGCCAGTCTCTGCCTGCTTGCTCTTGTCTTGGAGGCCACCAAAGAGATTCTCGGTGTCCCAGCACAGTGCTGGATGCAGGGTTGGCAGGACCGGGGAAAGCCCGTGAGGAGCGGCTGTCGGGCAGGGGAGAGTTGCTGGGGAGGAACCCACAGCTGCTCAGAGTGCTGTCGTGGGCGTCTGTGCCAGATGCCTGGGCAATCCTGGTGGGGTCTCCAGGGTCAGTGAGGCCTCCCCAAGGATGGGACATCTGAGCTGAGTGTTGATGCCTTTGTCGGTTGGCAGAGAAGGAAGCCAGGGGAGTTCCTCTAAGCGCGGGCCACGACAGAGCACTGGCCCTGAGGGGTGAGAGCGTGGCCGTGTCGGGGTCTGCACGTGTTCAGGCAGGCCTGGGGCTCTGGGGCCCGTGGGGAAGGTGGTTCAGGCCTCAGGTCAGGCATCAGCAGACGTCAAATGAAGAAGGGCTTGTGTGCCTTGCCAGGAATTTGGATTTCCATCTGTGGGGAGCAATAGAAGGTTTATTTTCCATTTTTGAAAACTTTTTAAAGGAAAATTTTCAAACGCACATGCAAGTATTAATAGAACAGTACCTGATATCTGTAAACGTAACCCCCAGATTCACAATTAATCATTTGTGATGTTTGCTTTGTGCATCTTTTTATTAGCTGTCTGTCTGTCTGTCTGTCTTCTATCTGTGAGAGTTTCCCCAGGGGAGTGACTTGGGCTTTAGGGCTCCCTCTGGGAGAGGCTTGGAGGGTGACACAGAGAAGGGCAGGAGGGGAATGTGGGCAGACTCACTGAGGGTCTTGCAATCGCTGCAGTGAGAGGGGATGGTGGCCTGAGCTAAGTTTTGGCAACTGGGGTGGAGAGCGGAGGGCTCAGAGATATTTATGGGGCTATTCCAGCGATTATGGCTCTGTAGCAGATTGTCCTCAAATTTAGTGGCTTCATATAATGACAATATTTATTTTGCTTGCACATCTGCCATTTGGGCAGGGCTTGGCAAGATGGCCTTGTTTCTGGTCTACTCAGTGTCACCTGTAGTGGCTCAAGGGGAGGGGGGGATGGTCTGGAATCACCTGAAGCCTGTCACTGACATCTGGCTGTCCGCCGGGGTTTTATTGGGACACCTGTATGTGGCCTCGACGGGCGGGCTGGGATTCTTCCCCACGTGGCATGAGAGGGGAGGAGGAGGAGGGAACGATGTCGCATGTTAGGAGATGGGCTCTGGAGTCCTGCACCTCATTCCGTTCATCAGGGCGGCACAAGTTCGAGAGGAGGGAAGAGAGTCTCACCTTGGGATGGGGTGTGACAAGATTCTAGAAGAGCGTGTGGATCTAGAAATATTGCTGTGGTCACTTTTGGAAAATACAGTCTGTGCTCGGGCTCAAGTGACAGGATTTGATAGTTGGCTGTAGGCAATGAGGAAGAGCAGAGAGTCGGAGATGACACCCGTATTTCTGATTCGTGTCTCCAGGACGGGGCTGTCACTGACAGACAAGGCACTGTCAGCGGCCAGACAGGCTCTGCCAGGAAAGGAGAATGAGGAAGAAGGAGCTTGGTTTGGGGTCTCATTGAGGTTTTTTTTTTTTTTTGAAATTCTGCATCAGGACAGCTTCATTAACTAAAAACTCACAGATGTAGCTTATTCTAGGAACAGACAACTGCATTTTCCTAGGAGTTTTCTGATAGCTTTGAGCCAATGGGGTTTGCTGGCCCTCTGAGCCCCCGCGGACGGCTGCTGTGCACTCTGAGCCCGAGTGCAGCCAGCGGGCTTTTGATGTGTCCCCAGCCTGCTGGGAAGGCTGTGGCCCTCAGTGCTCGCTTCCCGGTGGAGTTCGAGCAGGCAGTCAGGAGACAGCCTGTACCGAATTCATCCAGCAGGCATTTAGTGAGCACTCGTGGTATGCTGAGACCTAAAAGAATTCAAATAAACATTAAACACCATCACCGCCCTAAAGAGCTGTCCCTAGAAGGGGAGAGGAGGCTTAGGGTCACACGCTCGTGCTAAGCTGAATGCAGTTACTACGAAGAGAGAGCTCTGAGCAGGGGCAGATATAATATGGGGTCACTGGGCTTTTCCCTGCCTCTGGGTTCCCCATGGGGTGCACTCTTGCTGTCGTCTCTTCTGGAGCATATGGGGTCCTGTCTGAGAGGAGAGGCCAAGCCACCGTCCTCACACATAAGGAGACAGACGTTTAGGGACATTGGGCTGTCTTGGTTCCCCAGCCAAACAGCATCAACAGGCTCGTTCCCTCCCCACCCCCCTTCCCTCCCTGGGGGCAGAAGGTAGAGCTAAGTGTCCATGACCAATGTCACCCAGGGTCCCAGAACACCTGCTTCCCTGGGAACCCCTCCCCACCCCAGCCCTCACTCTGGGCTTCTCATGTTTAGATTCTGATTTAGTATCATTTTTCCTGGGTGGTTCTGATACTGAGTCTATTTGAAAACCTGGATTGAAAATCTGACTCCTTGTAGCTTGTACGCAAACAACTATATTCAAGTTAGGAAACACGGAAATGCTAGAAGAGGTCCAGAGTGGGAGGGAGCCCCTCGGCCTGGGCAGAACAGGGACAGTTTCGAGGAATGAGCATTTGGGCTGTACTTAGAAGGTTAGATAGAGCTGGACATACACACATGACGGAGACGATGGAAAAGGTGTTCCAGGTGGAGGACTAGCGTGGAAAGAAGCAAGGAATAGGACAGAGGTTTTTGTTTGTTTTAAATGAATTTTACCAATAATTTGCTTATATGAACATACATGTGGCTTATGTGGGTTTATGTAATTTTAGATCTTAAAATTATTATTAAAAGTATTGCATTATTTCATCCTGCCTATATGAAGACATTTGTTTTGATCAAGAAACCTGAGTAAAGCCATCCAACTCAATCTAGGCTATAGACTGCAGTGTGTATATGGACTATAGCGAATAGAATCAGCACATTGGGAACATTTTGACTTAAGTCAAAACTTTTCAAATGTTTTGGAAAAGGTTATAGAACTTTTAAATCAATTCTAAAATTTGATATTAAATGTTTATTTGTTTCTGTTAAATTTAGAAAAACAAACCATGAAGGTAAGGTTTGCTAGCCTGATGATTTAGGCAACCTTCTGAAATGTGTATTTTCCAGTGGCCCTCTGTTTTGAATTCATAGACCACTGTATACATTTCATTGCCAGTGATATTAACTCCTTCTGTATGTTTGAGATACCATCTAGAGTCATTTCTTTTCAGGCTGAAGAAATTTCTTTAGAATTTCTTGTAGTGCAGGTCTCCTTATGATAAATTCTCTAATGTTGTTTATTTGAAAATGACTTTATTTCATTTTCATTCTTGAAGGATGGTTTTGCTGCATATAGAATTCTGGGTTGACAGTTTGTTCATTCAGCACTTTAAAGATATCATTCTACAGTCTTCTGGCCTCCCTGGCTTCTGATGAGAAGTCCTTTGTCATTGGTATTATTACTTCCCTGCATGTGATGTGTCATTTTTCTCTGGCTGCTTTCAAGATTTTAACTTTGTCTTTCAGCAATTTGCCTACAGGTAGTTTTCTTTGTATTTATCCTTGCTTGGATTTTTTTGATCTTCTTGAATCTATAAGTTTGTCTTTCACCAAATTTGGAAGTTGTAGGCCTATTTCTTCACATTTTTTCCTACCCCTTTCTCTCCTCTCCTCTGGAACTCCAAATGCAAGTACGTTGAACTGATTCCTATTGTTACACAGGTCTCTGAGGCTTTCCATGTCAATCTTTTCTCCCTGTGCTCTTCAGATTGGATAGTTTCTGTTGATCTATATTGAAGTTCACTAACACTTCTGCTGCCACCAATCTGCTGTCAATCCCATTCCAGTTAGTGTATTTTTTTTTTTTTACTTCTAGAATTACTGTTTGGTTCTTTGAGTTTCTGATTTGGGGGCTGAGATTCCCCATCTGATATTTTTTTACATGCATAGAATGTGTAATGATCAAGTCAGGGTACTTAGGGTATCTGTCACCTCAAGTATTTATCATTTCTATGTGTGGGTATCAATAATTAAATAAGTAAAAATTTAAAAATATCAGAGAGATTCCTCATCTCTTCTTCCATTGTATATATATTTCCATTTAAATTTTTTGAACCTATGTATAGTAACTGCTTTAAAGTCCTTATCCACTAATTGCAACATCTGGATCATCTTTGTTTTATTTTTAAATGATTTATTTTCTTGGGTATGGGTTATATTTTCCTGTTTCTTCACCTGTCTAGAGATTTTTGATTAATTCTTGGACATTACTAAATATATGTTGTGGATGCTCTGGATTCTTTCATATTCCTTTCAACAGGATTTTTACTCTAGCAGACAAGCTAACTTGGCTGGACTCAAACTCCCAACTTGGTCCCTTGCACTAGCGAGGCAGCAGCTGACAGCTCCACTTATTTCCTTCAGCTTCCAGCTGCTGCTTTTTCACCAAACACCTGTGGTCTCTCACATCCTTATGTAAGTTATCGGTCAGCCAAGGATTGGGGTGGATTTTATGCATAGGTTTTGTGGGCTTGCTCCATCTGCAGTTGCCTGCCTCCCAGATTTCATCTCTAACTTTCTGGCTGTTCTTCTGCCCCCAAGTTTTCCTCTGATACCTCAAGCCAGTTCAGGCTGTGGATTTCTGCCCGCGCCCCAGATGGATTTAAATTGGGCGGTGTCCTCAGGCAATGGGCTGCTGTGTACTCACAAATCTCACCTTCTGCAGTTGTCTTTCAAGGATGTGCCTGTCCAGTTTCTGCCTGCTTTTGGTCACTCGTCGGTACCTTTAAATAAGTTCTTTTTTCAAAGAAATATTTGTTCATATTTGATCTTTGTTATCTGCAGAAGGGTTAGTCTGTACAAGCTACTCTGATATTACTGGATGCCAGAGTCAACAATGAGATTTTGTTTTTATACAGCTTTATGGAGGCATAATTGATATAATAAACTGTATATATTTGAAGTGTACAATTTGATAAGCTTTAATATATGTTTATACCTTGAAACCATCTCAAGATAACAGTGAGTTTTTGAGTTCTATTAAGAAGTCATGTGAAGATAAATGGTGGGAGAAAAGGCTCTTTGACCTGAACCTACGGCTGTATATTTTACAGATTGCTTTCAAATGCAATATCTCATTTCGATCTTCACAATACCCCTGGGAATGTGGAGTGGTTCTTAATATCACCCTTCCGCAGATGAAAAACTGAGGTGGCCGTGTTAAGTGGCTTGTCCTTTTCGTGACACCTGCCATGTTGCCTTATACCGTTGCACACTTACGGAGATGCATACGCTGTGGCCCTTGCCTCCAAGAGTTCCATTTTGTTTCAGTTGGGGAGATAAAACTGCTCGAAGCTGGGACAAGTGGGTTTGGGGGAGAGAATTTGGAGATTGTGAAAACCAGGTGAGGCATTTGGATGGTGTGCACCAGAAAGGAAGGGCTTGGGGAAGAACCGAGGCAAGGAGCTCACTTTGGGAAGCAGATGTAACAAACTAGGTGATAGAATGAGCATGGTGGTTGTGGAAATGGAAGGGAGAACAAATTTCAGAGCCCTTTCAAAGGAAGAACTGAGAGGGAACAGGAGACTGGATACAAGAGACAAAAGGAAAGCAATGAAAGGAATGGTCAAGGGTAGCTTCTCTATTCATTCTGGACCCCTGGGCCTTTCGCTGAGCCTGGTACATGGTGCCCAGTAGATGTTAGTTGAAATAAATTGGTGATGATAAGGATGAGGGGTGATATTTGCTCAGGAACCATTAAAATAACACTTCCCTTACTTGTGTGTGCATCAGAATCACCTGGATGGCAATTGCTGGTCCCACCTGATCTTCTGATTCAGTAGGTCTGGGCTGGGCCCCCACATTTGATTTTTGACTGACAGCAAACACTAACAAGTCCAACCCATGCTGCTGGCCCAGGGCTGCAGTTTGAGAGCCAATTGCACGAAGTCAAGGGAAGCTCGATGAATTCTGCCACTTGCCCTTTATGCTTCGGAGCTCGCTGCGTAGGCGTGTTTTTCTCTTGTCTACTGGAGTCGACAGTCAGAGAGGTGTCCTTGGGATTGTTAATCAGGATTTAACATTTGTAGGAAATCTACTTTATTACTTCACTTAAACTCCAGAGCTCAGAGCCTTATTTCTGGAGCCTTTCGGGTAACATTTGGAAAGCACCGCATGTTCCGTGAGCAAACGAGGCGGCTTTCCAAATGTTACAGCAGATCCCGTGTCCTGTGTCCTGGGGAGGGCAGAGCTGGCGGGCTCCAGCAGCCGGCAGATCGGGGAGGTGCTCCTGGGATTACCTTACGGTCGTTCTCGAACCTGCAGAATCATGACTTCACGTGTCACGGCCTGGGGCATCCTGGCCGTCTTGCCAATTTGTCGGGGTCTTTTTGGGTTGCTGTTTGAACTCACAAGAAAAGACTGTTTCTCTGTTAATGAACCACTTAATGTTTTCCGGCTTTGCAAGCTGGCCTCTTGGATGCAGAGGGTAATTGTTTCCCAGAACAAACCATGTGCGTTTCATACCAGCGAGCTGCAGGGCTGTCAGGGCATTGTGGACCTTGCAGAATTTCGTGATTCTTTCATGACGTTATGGCCCAGATGTGCAGAGCGAGGGGCTGCAGCTTGTTTCAATTTAGCATCAGTGCAGGGCGGAAACTGTACCTGAGATGACGACTGTGACCCGGCAGCCTTTGTTTGTTTCTCAGGGAACTGAGCCTATTGCTTGAGGGCATGTTCACTCTCTAGCTGGACATTTAACTATGTCACCTGTCCAGTACTAGGTGGCTGATGGCTTTGCTGTCTTCATATAGTTCTTCCCAGTGTAGTTCTTGAATACAAGAGGAGTCACCCCTGAGCAGACCCCACTGGCCTGGACCTGGTGTGCCACCCAGAGATTGCTGTTTTCCTGCAATTCCTGCCCCTCCACTCAGATGGAATGCCTGGTACAAAGGCTTCCACTCTCACATTTGTGAGGTTGCGGGACCCCCGGGGGCATGAATTACTCTCAAGGAGTTTTCCCATTAATGTGGTCCCCCCCACCCCGTGAGAGTTCATTCTAGGTACTGCTTGCTGAGACCCTGAAGTCTGACTCCTTTGAGAATTCCTCTTGGATCTCCCCCAGCCCTGAATTCAGTGTCTGTTGTTTTTCTGTAAAAACCAACAAACAAAGCAGTGGCAGCAACAACGACATCTTCACTAAGAAATACCATATGGCGTGTTACGGGCTGAATTGTGTCCTGTAAAGTCATGTGAAGTCCTAACCTGTACCTCACTCAGAATGTAACCCTTTTGGGAGATAAGGACTTTAAAGAGGTTATTAAGCTAAAATGGTGGTGTCCTTGTAAGGAGAGATTAGGTCACAGGCGGGCACAGAGGGAAGACCACATGAAGACAGTGGAAGAAAATGGCCTTCTACAAGCCAAGGAGAGAGGCCTTAAATGAAACCAGCTCTGCTGACACCCTAATTTCGGATTTCTAGCCCCCAGAACTGTGAGAGGATACATTCCTGCTGTGTGAGCCACTCAGCGCTTTGTTGTCGTGGCCCTAGGAGGCTGATACACAGTGTCATGGTGGTAGAGTGGCCCAGATTCTCTAACCAGAGATGATTTGGTCTCTGCTAGCTTGGGTGCTGCGGTCGAATTACACTGGCTTCTCCAGCTTGTTCTGCAGACCTTTCTAGAAAGCGTACGGTCAGACCAGCCCATCTGCTGGCTGACATCTTCGCTGCCACACACTTTGCTTCAGGTGACTCCTCCCCATCTTCAGCCCGGTCATCTAAGCATCTTACCCTCTTAGGATGCACCCTGTGGAGTTCGAGACCACCCTGTGGACCGAAATTGCCAACGCCCTGGCCTCGGCTCTCAGATTTCCCTCCCCTCTCTCAGATGGGCAACAGCAGTTACTTGAAAAGGGCCGTGCCCTTTCTTCCCTTCTTGGCTTTACCGTGTGGCAGGTTTTATTAAAGACCCATTTTACATTAGCCCCGGTGTGACCGCACCTGCAAGTGCTGAATCAGTGGCATTAGCTGGAATTCTACATTGACTGTTACGGCAGCACTAAAAATAGTGCGGGGATGATGGATGGAGTTTAGGGGTGTGCACGGAAGCCGCGGCTCTGGAGTAAGCCTGTTCCAGGGTCACTGTGAAGTTTGGGGAGACAGCATGTGAAGTGTGGGCTCTATCCTGAATGGACACGCAGGACATATTAGTTAGCTATTAGGATGACTGTCATAGTAAAGACCCCCAAGATTATTCAAGATTCCTATATACCCTCTGAATCAACAGAGATGTACTAAATGGTGGTGGTTATGATCTGTATGTTATGTATAAATTATTCTATTTAGGTTTTCTAAAAATGCTAATCCATGGAAAGAAACTGTACATAACCCCAGTTTTTGAACAAAGAAAAGTCTGCCTTTTGTGGGTCTTTAAGTCCTTAGAGTAATAATTTCTGGCTAATTTCCTTGTATTACTTAAAACCAGAAGCTAAAATTGCACCCTGTCCATCCTCCCTCCCCGCTTGTCCTCTCAAGAGGAAGGACACTTGTCCTCTTGGGTCAGAATCAGGAGCCCGAGGGGGCCCAGTCTATGCGGGCTGGGCTGCTGCTTCTGAAGACCTTGCGCACAAGAGCGCGGGCTCTGCTTCCTCTCACTCCTGCTTCCTCCTGGGGGGCTGGCAACTGCCTTGCTGTCTCTGCTCTCCTGTGGGCACTGCGTGGGCTGCGCACTGGGGCTGGAGAGTGTGACAGCTGACATTTGGGGCCCAGGTCTAGCAGGTGGGAGAGGCTCCCAGAACCTGGTGCTAAGCCCCGTGCCCCAGCCAGATTTCACTTCCCATTTGCCGTTGCCCTTTCTGTGCTGACCAGCTCAGGAGGGAGGAGGGAAAGGAGGGTGAATGGTCCAATATCATGAAAACTCCAAACCTGTTTCCTAACGAAAGAGTTTATAGCTATTATTTCCCCAGCCAGTACCAAAATGAAAGTGGGCTTTGGGCCTGCACAAGCAAACTCAGCTGCCTGGTCTGTATGTCAAGACTGACGCTACACTGGGAAAATAACTATTTTCCCCTAAGGCAAGGAGGGCTGGGCTTGCTGCTGCCTGGCAACTCCTTCTCTGGGGACAGAGCTTGTGTTTCTCTTTATTTTCTCCTTTTCTTCCCCAAAGTAAACATACAGGCAGACAGCTTCCCTCCGCTTTAACCACCCAGGTCCCCTTCCTATTTTGTCTGGATTTTGTATTTAAAAGCAAAACTTAAATCTCTGACAAATGCACCCCACTGCAGTGGGAGAAGGCACTAGCTGCAGCGAAGGCAAGGTGCCTCCGAGTCTTAGTAGATGCTTTAAACTCGTGAACTCAGCAAGAGGAGCCGGGATGAAGACACCGAGAGGGACAGGTGGAAATCTCTTGTGAGTTACGCTGTCTTCTGTCTGCTTTGTTCATTGTTAGTTTTGCTCAATAGTTTTGTTTCCAAGGTAGCTACAAAAATAAATTATTTCCCAATAATATTTCTGCCCCCCCACCGCCTGTCCATTTTCCACCGTGGAATTCTTTTGAGGGTACAGTTTGTGCTTCGAAATCCGCAGATGCTGGTGTGCGTGTGGGCGGCAGTGGTCCAAAGGGCTGCGGGGTGCAGCCCGCCGAGGGGTTTTTGAAACATCCGCAGCAAAGCTCTGGGCACGTCACTGAGTCACGGGACACAAGTGCACCTCACAAGAAATGGAGCCAGGAGAGAGAGGAGGAAGTGTGGGAAAGAGCGCCGCTGGAGGGGCGGCCCAGTTTAAATGTGAAATACACTTGGGTATGTTGATTCATGCCCTGCAGCCGTCGAGGAGGAAAAAATGATGTTTTGAAACAAGAAAGAAAGAGTTCCCCCGGACACAAGGGTTTGTTGCGCCTTGGAAGACAGCCGTTGTGATGGCTTTCACGCGGAAGTCATTCTGCCAGCAGAGGCCGCGGGGTAGCTTGCTTGGTGTGCAGGTGCCAGCGGATTGGTAGGCCCTGGGGACCAGCTAGCGTGCAGGACTCAGGCCTGGAGAGACGGGCAGTTGGAGAGAGGGAGGCAGGGTGAGCTCGGCAGGAGAGTGCGTGCGGTGGTTGGTGCAGGGAGAAAGCAAGCGCGTGTGGCCGTCGAAGCTGCTGCGGGCGTGGTTTGAAGAGGCCCCGCTGGGGCTGTCCTGGGCGAGGGCTGAGAGACGGGTTGGCCTGGCCTCATCTCTGCTTCCACCAGAGCGTCTCTGGTCTGAGCTTTCCACAGCAAGCATATTGGGCATGTCCTGCAGAACTGTTTGAACAGAGACTATAGACGAAATAAGTAAAAACCATTTCTTCTGAGCAATCCCTAGAGACCTGAGGCTCCATCATTAGGAACAGCTGGTCTTTAGGAAAAAGTTGCACAAGACGTGCTTGAACTTCAATTTTAAATGCTAAGAACGTAGAGTCCAAAGGGAAGAGACAGAGGGCCCAGTTCAGAGCTAAGAGCCTGCCCTATGTTTCTTGGAAATCTTTTTTTTGGGGGGGTATTTTTAAATTGAGATATAATTTACATATAGAGTGAAATCCACAGACCTCAAGTGTAGTTTGATTTGTTTTGAGAAACACATGCATTTAGGTAACGCACACTCTACCAATATATAGAACAATTCTGCCACCCCAGAAATTCTCTTGTGCCCTTTCCCAGTTGGTCTTCCGCGTGCACCAGAAACAAGCACTCTTCTGATATGTTCAACTGTAGATTAGTTTTGCTTGTTCCACAACTTCACAGAAATGAAGTCAGCATATATTTTTTTGTTTCTGTGTTTTGTTTTGTTTTTCACTCAGCCTGTTTTTGCAGTTATCTTTGTCAGGGATCTGTAGTCTTTTTTATAAAAGAAGCAATAGTAAATATTTTAGACTTGCTAGCCATAAGATCTCTGTAGCAACTACTCACTTCTGCTGTTGTAGCAGGAAGATAGCATCGACAACATGCAAATTACTGAGTGTGTGGCTATGTTTTAATAAAACTTTGTTTATAAAAACAGATGGCCTGTCTGCAGGGAAAATTAGCTGACCCCTGATGTGTATTAATTTGTTTATCAGTTTTGTTCCTTTTTATTGCTGTGTAGTATGCCATGTGTGAGTATATCACAGTTTATTTATCCATTCTCCTGTTGATGGACACCCAGACCAGTTCCAGTTTGGGGCTATAATGAATAAAGCTATGGTGTGTGTTTTTGTATAAGACTTTTGTATGCCTAAGTTCTAATTTATCTTGCATAAATATCTAGGAGTGGTATTACTGTGTCATAGGGTAGGTGTCTGTTTACCTCTAAAGAAACCACCAAACAGCTTCACAAAGTCACTGTACCATTTTGTCCTCTTGCCAGCAACATACGAGCGTTCCTGTTGCTCCCCGTCCTTGCCAACATCTGGTGTTGTCAGTCTTTTCATTTTCGCCATTGTAGTGGGTGTGGAGTGAGTGGTAGCTCATGTGCTTTGAATACTTCTTGACTGATGTGGTTTAGCTGTAGGTGTTGTCATTATTTCTGAGATGGCTGGGGAGCGAGCCTCTTTCTGTTATCAGCCTCTCAGGCATTTAATAGCCTCTCTTCACACGGAGCCTGAATGAGTAACTGGCATGTGTGTACCCAGTCTTTGACAGAATGTATCGTAGTCTTTAATCACCTACTTTAGTTGTCCACACGCATCAGGCTTTATGCTGATACCCCTTTGCCTTTGTTGGTATAAACACCCGCTTCCAGGCCAGGCGCGGTGGCTCATGCCTGTGATCCTAGCACTCTGGGAGGCCGAGGCAGGTGGATCGCTCGAGGTCAGGAGTTCGAGATCAGCCTGAGCAAGAGTGAGACCCCCGTCTCTACTAAACATAGAAAGAAATGATCTGGCCAACTAAAATATATATATAGAAAAAAATTAGCTGGGCATGGTGGCACATGCCTGTAGTCCCAGCTACTCGGGAGGCTGAGGCAGGAGGATCGCTTAAGCCCAGGAGTTTGAGGTTGCTGTGAGCTAGGCTGATGCCATTGCACTCACTCTAGTCCAGGCAACAGAGCAAGACTCTGTCTCAAAAAACAAAACAAAACAAAACAAAAAACAAACAAACAAACAAACAAAAAAAATCAACCGCTTCCAGACTTTGGCTCAATTGGTGACTGGGAGAGGTTGTTAGCAGGGATATCATTTCTGGTTTTACAAATGCAAGGGTCCTTCCTTCTCCGGAGCTGGAGACCAAGCCAGCCCCAGTTTATTGAAACACGCAGTCACCTCCTTCCTGCCATCTGGTTGATTCTCCCTGGGGGGGCAGATTGAGAAAGCAGACCCATATGCTGTGGTTTTTCTGTTTGTGTTTGGATGTGGAGTTTAATTTGTGTCAGAAAATAGCAGTATTCTTATTTCATTGATTTTCTTTTTGCTTCTCTTGTGAAAGGAAAGAATGAAAGCTGGGAAATTAGCTACAGAAATAGCAAGTGAATAATAAAATAATGTGTTTTTGGTCCATGTGCAGTTAAAAAAAGGAATACTGCTTTCCTTCCTTTTGGTCTGTATTGACAAAAAGCATACTGGTTTCTGGTGTCAATGTGGTGTCTTAGAGATATAAAGCATTCTCATACCCACTCTCTTATCCAGTAATAAAAGTAACCCCGTGAAGAGGTTTTAAGCAGGTATGATGTCCATTTCATAAATGAGGGATTTGAGGCTTACAGAGGTTTAGTAACTTGCCCCAGGTCGCTGAGCTTGGACTGTGGTCCTAGTTGAATAAGTATGTGAAATTCTAAATGTCTTGGTTCATCACAAGATATTTCAGTGCATACATTTGTTCCCTCACCTGGGAAAAGGGGATATGAGATGTTTAAAAAAGTGGGGGGATGTTAGATCATCAAGGTCAAATAATGCCCTTCTCAGGAAGGTACAATATTAAAACTGGAGGTGGGAGGAGGGACAGGCAGGTTTTTTGGGAAGAGATTCGTTCATGTGCTGAGACGGAGCCAGACACTGGCTTCCTAGTGAGGACTTGGGGCGGGTAGTGTAGCTGCCTGGGCTCCGAGGGACTTGTGTTCCTTGTTGTCATTTAATCCTTCTGTACCTCTTGTTTCTCATCTGTAAAATAGGGTTCTTAGATATGATCTTTCTGCCTTCCAGCTCTTTTTTATTTTTGAGAAAAGGTCTTGCTCTGCTGCCCAGGCTGGAGTGCAGTGGTGTGATCATAGCTCACTTGAGCCTCAAACTCCTGGGTCCAAGCCATCCTCCCACTGCAGCCTCCTAAGTAGCTGGGACTACAGGCATACACCACCATGCCTGGCTAATTTCTTTATTTTTGTAGAGATGGGGTCTTGCTATGTTGCCCAGGCTGGTCTAGAACTCCTGGCCTCAAGTGATCCTCCTGCCTCAGCCCCCCCGCCCAAGTGCTGGGATTACAGGCATGCACCACCACACCTCCCATCCCCCACTCCACCCTTTGAGCTATAAATTTTACTCATTACCTAAAGCAACTTCAGTTTCCTCCACTTCAGTTATTCCGTTGAATTAAAGGGTGCTACTTTGGTTAAGTGACACAACAAAACACCAGACCCCTTCAGCATGGCAGTGCAGTCTTGGATTTGTATGGCGCTGTTGGAGCAAGGTCCTTACGGAATTAGATGGACCAAAGGATGGGTAAGAGCTGACTGTCCCAGTGTCTGGGGACACTGTAATGGCCTCCATCCACAGCTTGTGACCACTGCACGTATCTTTAGGTCCCAGGATGTGAACTGCTGTAGAAACATATTTGCTTAGCTCTGGCCTGGGGCTGAGGGGGGCCCGGGGCGGGTAATAGTAGCTAATGTGTATTGAGCATGTGTTCTGTGTGTGGCACCTGCTCAGAACTTGGCATACATTACCTGTGATAGCCTCATAGCATCTCCGAGGGGTGGGTATGATAATGAACCCAGTTTACCCATGAAAGCTTCCTAAAACCTTTAAATAATGCACTCAAGGTGACAGAGCTGGGGTTTGAACCTGGTTTCGTGACTCTGGAGCCTGTGATCTCAACCATTATTTTATGAGTAGCCATTTATTAGTAATATCCATAAGCCAATGTTTCTTGACACATGGGACCGGCCCCCAATAAAAATCCTGGGCGCTGAATCCCTAATGAGCTTCCCTGATGGAAAACTTTTCTCATGGGTTGTCACAACTCCTTGCCGAGGGAATTAGCCACATCCGGTGTGACTCCACTTAGACTCTTGGAAGCTTGTACCTGGCTTCCTCCAGACCTCCTACCACGTGCCTTTTCCCTTTGCTGATTGTGTTTTGTATTCTTTCACCTTAATGAATCGTAGCCTTGAGTTCTGTATGCTAAGTCCTGTAAGTCTTCCTGGTGAATTATTGACCTGGGGGTGGTCTTGGGGACCCTCAGCATACCTGGGTTTAAAGGCTGGTCATGCTGCTTAATATTGTGTGGCTTCAAGACTGTTTTTGCTTAGTTTATTGTAATCTTATCTTATTTTATTGTAAATTTATTGTAATCCTCATCTGTAAAGAGGGGATGAAAGCACCAACTTCAAATGGATATAGTCTGAGCTAAATGAGAAATATGCACGTAGTAGTTCCCAATAAATGTTGTTTTTTTCCCTGCTATCCCATCCAAAAGTAATAACTAACCAAAATGGGTGTGGTGAGCATACGGGCATTGCTGCAAGAACGGGAAGACCTTCAGTTCCGAGAATCATTTCTGTACTCATTGAGCCATGCTCCATGCTCCCTGTTGATCTTGCGTCTACCTACTGTACTTGGCTCTATGCTGGAGAGATTGAGAAGAAGCCAAAAGACTTCAGACTTCCAGAATTTTCTCTGGAGACTGCTAGACTGGACCAGTGGCAGTGAGTGGCAGACACTAGCCCTAGGTGACTGAAACCCACACAGAACTCTAAGAAGGAAGAGCCTCTTGATGGGCCACACTCAGGTTTACGTAGCTTGGGAGGGTAGGTACCTAAGGTTGCCAAACAAACCCATTATTCATAGTCTTGGTTTCTGCAGGTGGTGGGGACAGAAATTCAGTATGAGAGGAATTTTAATATCTGCATTTCATCCAGAAGGTCTCCGTGTTTTCCTCTGGAGAAACTTTAGGTTTGCTCCGCTCAGCCCACCACCCAAAAGAAATCTGGTGGAAACCATTTGTGTTCCCTTCATTTATGTGCTGACTGAAGTGGTTCATAAACTTCAGCAGGCTTCACAGTCACCTGGAGGGCTCGTTAAAACAGGGATTGCTGGCAGGACCCGAGTTTCTGATTTATTAGGTCTTGGGGGGGGCCTGAGGATTTGTATTTCCAGACTGTTCCCACTTGATGCTGCTGGACCTGGTCACACTTTGAGAAGCCCTGTGCTGGCTGCAGTCTCGGTCACAGCGTGCTGAGCTCTGGCTGACCTGCGTCTTGCAAGAGTGACTCACTGAAGTTCTTCACTGTGCTGCATGCGCCCTGCTCAAGTGGCCAACGGGTTTCAGCTTAATTTACATGGAAAGAAGCCCTGATTTTTTTCTCTGAAAGATCCCACACATGATCTGTTTATTTTTTTATGGGATGAGTTTTCAAATCTTTCATTTTTTTCTCCTGTTTGGCCTGTGTCCAAATACCACTGTTTCTACTGTTGTAATTTTTATAACCCACTGGTATGTGTGAGTGGTTTAAGGAGGTCCTTGTGGATTAGGATTTGCAATCGTCCATCTATCCATCCATCCATCCATCCACCCATCCATCTGTCCATCAATCCATCCATCTACTGATCCATCCATCCATCCATCCATCCACCCAACCACCTATCCATCCATTCATCAAACATAATATACTGGTAGGCTGTAGAGATATAAAGAGAAATAAAACTATCCTCAAGGGGTTTATGGAACTGTGATGGAAGCTCTTCTGTTTTTGCCTTCCTTAAAGCAAAACATGCATTTCTTGCTTTCTAGTGAGTTGGGATAATAGTTGGATCCCTTAGATTAATATTGACCCTTCTTGTAAACACACACCTCCTCAGAAAATGGTTTCGGAAATCTGCTGACTTCTTGAAGTAAAGGCATGAGTGTCTTTAACCTAATATTTTATATTGAAAATCAATTCCTTCCAAGGAAGCTTTTCATAGACTCTTGGTGATGACGGCAGCAGGGCTCGCTCTGAGTGAGTCTGCTGTGTTTTAGAAATTGCCGCCATGTTAACAGTTGCCTTGAAAGACCCACGTCTGTGTCAGTGAGCCCGGCCGGTGGCTTTGTACATGGTTTGTGGATGGCGTGTTGGCACTGCCCAGGCCTCCCCACTGAGTCAGCCTGCGCTGTGGACTCACACCCCTTAGTGAGCACTCCCGTAAGTGATTCTGGAACACCTTCCTTGGAATCCCTTCACCAGGCACGTTTTGGCATTTACTGCCAGGTGAGGTAATGATTCAGGTGTGAACTGCTTAAATGGTTCTTAGAGGCCAGATTTTAAGTGGTACAGCCCCTCTCTGTGTCCCTTCACCCTGCAAAAGTGTGTAAAAAATTGAGTTATAAACTTGTATTAAAATACCTGAATTACTTTCATCTCTCCTTATCCTAGTTTCATCTTTATTTAAACACATGGAGCTTTTTACTTGGTTGTAGTCATTAACGGATATTCAATTTTTTCTGCATTTCTCACTTTATGTTATTTAGTAAATGTTCTTTCCTGCTCCTATGTGGCTGTGATGACTCTATAATAGTCCACGGTTTAATATCCCTGTTTTTTTAAAAATAACAAATGCCCCTATACCTAGCATCTAGACACAGAAAAAATAAAACAAAACAAGCAAATGCTTTTTTTTCTTCTTTTAAATAATTACATACATTTATATGATATTATTTATATATGTTATTGTTCTTATTGTTATATTTTTAATTACTCTTGATAAAACTAGTCAGACTTTCTTCCCAAAGAATTCAGGCAATTATCTCTCTGCCAAAATTTGGCTTAATGATTTTTCTTTGTTTTTCTGATTTAATAATTTTAAAGAGTATGCCCACTCTTTTGATTTGCATTTCTTTAATTCCTAACACCATTAAACCCACATTTAGTTATTGGCTCACTAAAGGAGTTCTGTTCATGTGTTCATGTATGTACTGGAGGCTGGTAGAATGTTTTTCCTATGTATGAGGTATTTATATATACACTATTTATGTGTGCACATGTGTGCATTACTAATATATATGTCTGGATTTTCCAGTGCTGTTGTTTTCCTTTTCATGTGTATTTTTGGATTCATAAAAGTTGATAATTTTTCTAAAATGTAATAATGCCTGGTACTTGGTAGGAATATAAATATTTATCGAATGAATGCATGCTTATTTTTCCTTTGAAATCTCTTCTATTACAAAAATTTTAAAAACTCTTGACATGAGAGAAGAATATTATTTTGTTTTATTCTAGTTTTTCCTATTTGATTTGTTATATTTAGTATTTGGGGGCCACCAAATTTAGATTGGACATAGATCCAGGCTAATGTTTCTCCATTTTGTTACTTGATTTCTGTCATTATGTATGAAATTATATTTATTTCATGTTCCCATTTACTTCTTTAAAAATCTGGACCCGTGTCTGGGATGCTCTTCTGCTTCAGTGATCTGTGACATGGTTTTAAGGCATCATTACTCTTTAGGATACGTTTGTTTTAAACATATTCTAATATTTGATGAAGAAAATCCTCCTTTATTCATTCCTTTCCCTCAAATAGTAATTCCCCCCCCCCTTTTACTGTTTTAAAGCGCATTTTACATATAACAGTATAGCTAAATAATGAAAAGTTTTCCAGGGCGAAAGAAAGTATAAAGAGCGGCCCTCCACTCTGTGTTCTAGAGAAATATAATTAGAGAACTTTTAACTATATTTTACAAAAAAACTTATCACCCAGACGACATTGCAAAAATAGCAAAGAAAGCAAAGTGACACATTCACTGACAGTCACCTATAACATTTTCTTCAAGTGCACAGATAATTCTGTTTAAATGTATAGGAAGTTTGCATGGTTTTATTTCTAGCTTAATTTTACTTTGATATTTTAAATTTCTCTATTAATTTTATGTCACAAAGATTTTTCCATATTAATAGTTTTCTTTTCAAAAGTTTAATGGAATTAAAGAATTTAATTAACAAATAGTAATTGTATATATTTATAGGGTACAGTGTGATGTTTTAATAGATGTACACATTGCAGAATGATTAAATCCAGCTAATTAACATGTCCATCACTTCATATACTTATTTATTTGCAGTGAGAACATTTAAAACCTACTCTCTTAGCTATTTTCAAATATACAATAGATTATTATTAACTGTAGTCACCATGCTGTGCAATATATCTCCAGAACTTATTCCTCCTGTCAGACTGAACCTTTGTAAACCTCACCCCTAACCCCTGGTAAACACCATTCTACTCTCTGCTACTATGAGTTTGTTATTTTTAGATTTCATGTATTAGTGAGATCATGCAGTATTTGTTGTTCACAGCTTATTTCACTTAGAATAATGTCTTCCAGGTTCATCCATGTTGTCGCAAATGACAGGATTTCCTTCTTTTTTAGGGCTGCATAATATTGCATTGTGTGTGTGTATCATATTCCCTTCATTCATTCATTCTTTGATTGGACACTTAGGTTGTTTCCATGTGTTGTCTATTGTGAATAATGTTATTGTGAACGTGAGAGTGTAGATATCTATACTGATTTTAGTTACTTTGGATATGTGGGATTGCTGGATCATATGGTATTTCTTCAATTTTTGAGGAACCTCTCTACTGTTTTCCATAAGGCTGTACTAATTTATATTTTCACCAGCAGTGGGCAAGGGTTCCTTTTCCTCCACATCCTTGCCAACACTTGTTATCTTTTGTCTTTTTGATAATTGCCATTCTAACTGGTGTGAGGTGGTATCTCATTGTAGTTTTAATTTGTTTTTCTTCAATGATTAGTGATGTTGCGCATTTTCTCATGTATCTGTTGGACATTTATATATTTCCTTTTGAGAAATGTCTATTCAGGTCCTTTGCCCATTTTCAAATTGAATTATTTTTTTTCTTGCCATTGAGTTGTTTGAGTTCCTTATACATTTTGGATATTGTCCCCTTATCAGATATATGATTTACAAATATATTCTCCCAATCTATAGGTTGTCTCTTTATTCAGTTGATTGTTCCTTTGCTCTGCAGACACATTTTAGTTTGATGCAATCCCATTTGTCTATTTTTCTATTGTTGCCTGTGCTTTTGGGGTAATATCTAAACAATCATTGCCCAGACCAATGTCATGGAGCTTTTCCCCTATGTTTTCTCCTGGTAGTTTTAAAGTATCAGGTCTTACGTTCAAGTCTTTAATCCATTTGGAGTTGATTTTCATATATGTTGTGAGATAAGGGTCCGATGTCACTCTTCTGTGTGTGGATATTCAGTTTTCCCAACACCATTTATTGAGAAATTCTTTCCCCATTATGCATTCTTTCCTCCTTTGTTGAATATTAATCTTTTATAAATGCATGGGTTTATTTCTGGGTTCTCTACCCTTTTCCATTGGCTGATATGTTTGTTTTTATGCCAGTATCATGTTGTTTTGATTACTATAGTTTTGTAATACATTTTGAAATCAGGTAGTGTGATGCCTCCAACTTTGTTCTTTTTGCTTAAGATTGTTTTGGCTATTTGGGTTTTCTTTGTGGTGCCATACACATTTTAGAATTGATTTTTTTTTTTAATGTGAAAAATGTGATTGGAATTTTGATAGGGACTGCATTGATCTATACATTCCTTTGGGTAGTATGGACACTTTAACAATATTAATTCTTCCAATCTGTGAATACAGGATATCTTTCCATTTATTTGTGTCTTCTTCAATTTCTTTCATCAATATTTTATAGTTTCAGTGTATAGATCTTTTACCCCCTTAATTAAATTTATTCCTAAGAGTTTTATTTTTGATGTTATTGTAAATGGGATTGTTTTCTTGATTTCTTTTTTAGATAGTTCACTGTTATAGAAATTCTGAATTCAGTTAAGTTTTAGAATACTGAATCAACATACAAGACTTGTCCATATCATTATGTTTTAAATAATTATTGTTTTACCTGTTTTGCCATTTCATTGAGTTAGTATTTAATAACTTACCTAACCAGTTCTTTTGATTAAATAAGTAGGTTGTTTCTAACATTTTGCTGTTATAGATAACACAATAGCAAACTTTGAAGTACAGATGGATGTTTTGTGTTGAGAATGATTTTTTAAGATATGTCACTGAAATGGGATCACTGAGCCAAAGCATACAGATATATGGGTGTTTGTACAAATTGCCAAGTTGCTTTCCCAACTAGAGAATTTGTATAAATTGTGTAATATAAACAAATGTATGGTGAATTTTGCCATAGCTTTGCTTTGTCATCAGTGTGTGTGTGCGTGTATGTGTGTGTATATATACATATATTTGACATATATATTTATCAAAAAGCTATATGGGGGTGTTTGTGTGTGACCAATGGTCACCTTGTCCTCATGAATTTATATTTCATGAATACAAGGTGACCACATAATTTCAATTTACATATCTTTGAGATTGAACATTTCTCCATTTGTTCATTTCTTGAATGAGTTGTGTCCCCTGTCTAACTTTTCCATTCAATAGAGCTTTACTGAGCATCTATCAAGGGCCAAGCTGTGTGCAGAGATTTCTTGCTCACAGCAGCACTGTGCATCCCTGTCCACTCAGAGGAGAGAAGGACAATTCAACAAGCGTGAGAAGGACCACGGTTCAGAAGTGAAGGCTGCTTGGCAACACATGGCAGGGCACCTACCAAATCTAGATTTCCCACCTTCCCTGGTCTATGAGCCCTTCCTGACAGCAGCGGGTGATGAATAGACCAGGTGACCCATGAGAACAGTGCACCTACATGGTTTATTGTCTGCCCTGAGTTGGCCAGATGCGGCAGGAGAAACAGCGGTACCCAGAAGCTCTCTTGAGTGTAGAGGCCCAAGTTAATCTTTTTTGTAAATAAGTCAAATTCTTCCCCTTTATATTATTACCCTTTGAGATACAAACTGATTCCCCAGATTCTTCCCCGGAAATCCCCTCAAGACTGTGCTGATTCTAATTATTACTTACTTTATGTGTGGGATTTTCTCACTCTCGTTGCATTTCTATGAGGTATAGGGTGGAAGTTCCATTGTCAGAGCAACCAAGATGGTGGATTTCCAGTGAGCTTGGTGAAGACCTCTGCTTGGGCAGGGTCTTGTGTTTCTGTGGCAAAAGGAATGCAGGCCATTTCTGGATTTTACTACTGTCTCTCTGTCTTGCTGTCTCTGTGCAAGGTCCCCCTTTTCTCCTTAAGACTGATCAGTGAGGCGGAAATCTACCAGCCTGACTTGTTGATGTCTTTCTCTCCTCTCACAAAAGAAAGCACCCTTTTCTGAATTTCGCTGTTGATCAATTGTGCTGTGTTGTTTAATAAGCAACATATATTTGGATTTTAATGAATCTCAATGGCCTTCTCATTTCTGATTTGTAAGTTGAAACCATGTCCCTTTGTTGTCATAGCTTATCTTTGGGTTTATTCTTGACGTTATATATTATTGTCGCTGTGTAATCACCTTCTTCTTTCCTACCCACCTCCGACCCCACCTTCTGTTATATGAAATTGAATAATTTTGTTTACTTTTATCTTCATCTGTAGTGATGTGGAAGATAGATACCCTGTTTCCTTCCTCTTTTTATATGCACTTCCAACTAAAAGGAGTTCATTGGCAAAATGGACAGCAGGGATGATGGAGGCTGGTTTGGGTGGAGTTGGCGGTTGGGTGGGGGCATGTCATGTGGAGTTGGGGGTTGGGTAGGGGGCATGTCATGTCAGCTGGACCATCAGAGCAAGGGCTTTCAGAGGCAAGAGTCAACCTGCTACCATGACTAAGTGTCACCGGTGCTTGGAGTTTAGGAAGCGAGTAGTGAGAAATGAGCTGAAAACCACTCACCCATCGTTGGAGGGTTTATGTGTCTATTCATGAGTGGAACTTGATCTTGAGGACATGATGGGCCATTGGAACTAAACCATCAGTATCTTTTTGAAATGGAGGAGCAGAAGTTCATTGAACGAGGTTTTCTGTGCTCTGCTCTTGCCCAAGCATTTATCATAGTTTTGCCTTTAGAGCCACAGCTATACATGGGTGATGAGGGGGACATGTGGCCATAATTCTGATTTAAATGTGATGGTCAGTCCTCAAGACACAACAGATGCCTGTTCCCATGGGGAGATTGATCTTGGGAGAAGGAGCCTCCCACCCATAGATTACAGTAACCAAAAGCCTCAGCCAGACTGAACCATGCAGACAGATCCCCCAAAGAAACATTTATAGCTTTTGTATTGTGTTTGTTTTGATACAATAAATGCTTGAAAAATCATATAATGGGTTTGTATTTCTTTTCTCTTATAAGCAGTTTCTATATTTTTATGATATGATATGGACTTCCAGGAATGGAATCTCCATTTATAACGTTATACTCACAGGAAACAAATAATTGATTTACAATGACTGGACTTGCTACCTTTGTTTAATAATTGATTAGGTCAGAGGTTGGCAAACCTCGTCTGAAGAGGGCTGGAAAGTAAGTATTTTCAGCTCTGTGGGCCATATGGTCTCTGTCACAACTACACAACTCTGTCACTGTAGCATGAAAGCAACCACAGACACTTCATAAACAAATGAGTGTGGCTGTGTTCCAGTGAAACTTTTATTTTTGGATAGTGAAATTTGAATTTTGTATAATTTCCATGTGGCATAAAATATTCTTCTTCTTTGGGTTTTTTTTTTTTCAATCCTTTAAAAATGCAAAACCATTCTTAACTTGTGGGCCTTATATAAACAGGCAGTGGGCCAGATTTGTTCCAAGTGTGCCAGACCCTTAGGTCATCATTTAGGGTTGTCTGTAGAGCTGTGAGTTACATGGCAAATTCTATGTGCTAGGTACTGTGCAGCTTGCTTTTCATATACTGGTTTGCATAATTTTCACAGAAACTCTGAATTGTGTATTTATTTACGTATTTATGTTTTGAGACAGGGTCTTACTCTCTCGCCCAGGCTGGAGTGCAATGACAGGCACAATCATAGTACACTGTACCCTTGAACTCCTGGGCTCAAGTGATCCTGCTGCCTCAGCCTCCCGAGTAATTGACACTACCGGGTCCGGCTAATTTTTAAAAAAATTTGTAGAGATGGGGTCTCACTATGTTGTCCAGGCTGGTCTTAAACTCCTGGCCTCAAGTGATCCTCTCTCCTTGACCCCCCAAAGTGCTGGGATTATGGGTGTGAGCCACTGCATCTGGCTTGAATTATGTATTTATTTATTTACAGGTGGGGAGGCTGAGGCTTACTAAGATTAAGACAGTTTTTTTAAGGTTCTATCTTAGTTGTGTGATAGTGGTGGAACGACATTTTGAACTGAGGTCTGCCTGAATTTAGTTTTAACTCTCAAGGCCCTGTTCTTGAGGAGTTTACAGAGTTGTGGGGAAGCGAGTGGGTAATTAAATAATTTCGTAATTGTAATAGAATATTGTTATAACTCAATTGATAAATATGTTCCCAAGATACAGCATACTAGCAACTCTCTTAATAATAGGGCAGTAGAGAGGAGAGATTGCTTGGGTTTGAGACCGACTCCAGCCCTCCATTGAAGTTCAATGATCTTCAAGTTATTTATCCTTTCTATGCCTCAGTTTCCTCATTTGTAAGATGGAAGTGAAAATCGTGTTTGCCTAGCAGAGATTGCAGACATCGTATGAGAAGGATGTGTCAGGTGACTGGCACACGGTAGCACGTGCTCAATAAATGTGAGCTGTTTTTATTATTTTGACCTTCGAGTCGCGTGAAAACCCTATGGCTATATTTATTTATTTTTTTAAGACAAAAGTTATCAAATCGATTTTAACATGCATACCTGGGAACCCTCAGAAAAATGAAGATTCCCCCTATGGCTACATTTAAAACTCATGCTGCTGCTACATTTTTTACCTCTCGTGTTATATATTTATAAAAATGCTTTGGAGAAAAGCTTATATTTTATAGACTAGTATGGCGTTCAATATATTTTTCCCACATTCAAAAATGAAATTGCGGAACAATTTCCTTTTTTATGTAACTCTTATTAAATTTTTATGATTGCAGAATGATGTCTTTCAGGATGAAGTGTATCAAATACTTGCTTTTCCTACGTTTAGAATTACTTTGCAGTGCTTAGCAAACCCTCACATTTACTAAAATTCATTGTATATCTTTCAGATTCAGGAGGGTCTTGTGACTATGAGTCCATATGTGTATAGTTTCTTTTTCTTTTGACAATTGCTTGTTTTTCCTCCAATTAATGATTTAAGTTTTATATTCCTCATTGGCTTGGTATTTTACACTTACATAGAAAATCATAAACTATCCTTAGATTAACCAATTTAGTAGTATACAACTGTGCTCAGCATTCTCAAATGACTTTTTCTCCATCTTGTACATTGTTATTTCCCATTTCTAATGTTGTTGTGCATTTGTGTTTTCTATATTTCCTGTTTAAATTCACCACAGGGTTTTCTGTTTTGTTAGACTTTTGAAAGAAACAGATCTTACTGTTGTTTATCACTTCTAAGACATTTTTACCTGTCTTTTACTAAAACATTTATTGTATCTTGGTCAGAAAATTTGACTTCTATAATAATTACTTTTCTGTATTTAATGGCAGCTAGTATATTAGCTATTATTATTCTATTCATTTCTGTTAAAAAGGGAAATTTTCTGCTTTCATTTAATTATTCTAATTCTCCATTAATTCAGTCTTATCAATTATATTGTTCAGATCAATGCCTTTGCTTTTTTTCTTTTTTAAATAAGCAATTGAGATGCATTTAGCACCTACCAATGCTTGGAAAATTTTGAAGAACTTTAAGATACATAGGAAGGAGTGACACATGGTCCCTGCCCTTTAGGGACTTCCAGTCTAGCAGCGGAGAATAGCTGTACCCATGAGACGATAAGGAACTGTCTTGGCTGCCCCATGAGGGTGCCAATGCCAGAGGAGTTTGGGAGCAAAAGAGAGCACTGTGGGCGAGAGTGTCATGTAAGCTTTCCCAGATGAGATGAAAATTAGGTTCATTGCTTCTCAGCTTGGTGAAGAATAATTGTATGTGTTCAGCTCTAAAGGTTTCTGGTTCACCTGACTTGCTAAGTTACAGAGCTGGGACTGGATTGCACGTGTTGCTGAGACTTCCGGTTGAGAGCCATTCTGCAATTCCACATCCCCGTGCTCTCGCACGCAGGCCGGCAGAGGTTTCTGTTGGTGGGAGTCCATTTCTGCCCATGGCGCCTGGGTGCGCCCACCTGCAAGTGGAATTCTGCCCTCTGGTCTTCTGCACGTTGCACCGTGGGCACCTGTGGTTTCAGTTGCCCTGTGCCCTTTTCGTTTCTTCACTGGCAAAATAGCTAACGTTGCTAGTTACATGTGAGCTTGGTGGACCTCTTCATTCAAGGTGATATATGCCTTTGCTTTCTAGCGTACTAGATTATGAACTTCTGAAGGCATGATCTGATGGTATGCCTCTACAGCAGAGATACCATCACGTTCTCTTTCCTTTGGCAATCAGTTTTTATTTATATGTTTCACAGATGTTTATTGTTTCATAAATATATAGTCAGTATGCTTTGGTTTTCAATTCTTGGTATGCCTTTAGTATTTTATTAATGACTATATGTAAATTTATTAAGTGAATTTTGATTCATATACTCAGTAACCTGCCATTTTTACTTTTATTTCTTTTTAAAAGTTTGCATATATCATTTTATATTTACTTTTCATTCATATGTAACAAATTTCGCTTATTATTCTAGTCAGAATCTCTTTTTTTCTCTTAAAATGGGATAATAATTAAGTTCTGTTATATTTGGTGTTACATTTGGATCATCTTCTGTCATCCTAATTTTTATCTTCATTTTCATCATTCTTGTGACATCTCTTTCCAATTATGACTGCAAAATCCTGGCCATTCCTCAGTGGCCTTATTCCTGTTCCCCCCCGCCCCCCCGGCTTTTAATGTTATTTTTGTAACCAGCCAGTTTCTGCTATAGTATTACTGAACCAAATTGCTCAGCAGACACTCACCTCTCTACACATCTGTTTCCATCCAGCAATTTGGATACTCTTGGTAGAAGAAGAACAGTTGTGCTTCTTCCCCTGGGGCGCCAGCCTTTCCTTCATGTGCTGAAACTTTATGAGGCTCAGCCTCAGTTTCTCTGTCCTTCTTAGTAGCTCTTTGTCTCTGATGCCTCATTGTATATGGTTCTCATTGATCTGTGTTTGTATTGATTCTTATTCCTTGCAATACAACAGCCTTTCCTGTAAATGTCCTTTATTTATCTTTCAGAGTTGGCATTTAAACTCCAGTTGCTGTTTGCAGTAATTTCAGAAATGAAATTTGTCAGCAAGAGGTGCGAGCTATAAATAATTCCTTCAGACACTGGATGCATTTAGGTCCTGTTGCAGGTGCTCTTAGGTGACAGCTTTGCTGGGCAAAGAAAACCTGGAAGTCTCTCAGCTTTTGTTTCTGAGGGTTTGTGCATATCACTAAGGTCTAAGATGGAAATTCTTGTTTGTTGTGTTTGATTAAATGTGATGGGTTCTCTCCTCCTTGTGTTTAGAAGGCATTTCCTGAGAGAGGGATTGGTGTCCTCCTCTTTGCTGGGGACTCTGGAAGACTGTCATGAGCCCCCTTCACCTCCAAACTAAGTTTTAAAGCAAACTGCTTCTTTCCAGGGCACTTTCTTTGTTATTGGTTGATTCGGTGTGCACAGGCACCCTTCAGAGTGAAGATTACGTTCCCTGTTGTTTGCATCGTTTCCCCTCCTGCATTTGTTGAACTATTCTCAATTCTCCGTAATACGTTTCATTGATCTGATGTTTTGCAGAACTAGCTCTGCTTTTGACTGCATTTCTGGGATGTTCTTAATTGTCTTATCATTTTATTGTAGGTTTCTTTTAAATCCAGGTTTAATCTTGATTGATTTTAAAATGCCATCTTTCATCTTTTTGAGGAGGGATGCTAAATGTTTCCTGAATAACTTGCTTGAATCTGGTAGTTGATTTATTTTGGTTACTGAAGTCCAGTTCCTGGCCCACTCCCCTGGCCAGCTCCTAGGGCTTGGAGCTTCTGCCTCATAATGCATTTTCATCGGTCCTGTTGTTGTTTTTACTAGTTGATACTTATTTTTCTATTTTGTTTTCTGTTTATTTGCATTTTTTTTTTTTGAGACAGACTCTTGCTCTGTTGCTCAGGCTAGAGTGCTGTGATGTCAGCCTAGTTCACAGCAACCTCAAACTCCTGGGCTCAAGCCATCCTCCTGCCTCAGCCTCCCGAGTATCTGGAACTATAGGCACATGCCGCCACGCCTGGCTTATTTTTTTTCTATTTTTAGTTGCCTGGCTAATTTCTTTCTATTTTTAGTAGAGACGGGGTCTCACTCTTACTCAGGCTGGTCTCAAACTCCAGACCTCAATTGATCCTCCCGCCTTGGCCTCCCAGAGTGCTAGGATCACAGGCGTGAGCCACCGCACCCGGGCTTTATTTGCATTTTTAATGAAGGAGGCTGCTTTGTCACCTTGAACTTTGGACAGTGTTTTCATTATTATTATTTTTCAAAATAGTCTTGGACGTAACTGTTGCTCTAAACGATGAAGATGTCTCATTGAATTTGTTTTTATCTTTATTGCATTGTGACAATAATAATTTTATCTAAAAGTAGAGAGGATTGTAAATGTACCCCCACAGACCTCATGTATTGTACTCATATGTCAACTAGCTCCACTAATTACTAGTTTTTCAATGTTGTTTTGCTCCCACCCCACAGATCACCTGGTTTGTCTAGGGACGTTTTAAAGCAAATCAGAGACACTATGTCATTTTGCCTATAAATGTCAGATAATAACTTCCTGGTCTTGGCTGACACTTCCTCATGGTATTTAACTTGCTCCTCTAGACCCTGTATTTCCTATAAACCGGTGGTTTGATTAAGGGCAGGGTTCTTAAACATTTTGGCCTCAGGATCGCTTTACAATCTTAAAAATTGTTGAGCCCCCCCCCCCAAATGCTTTTATTTATGTAGGTTATACCTGTTGATATTTAGCATATTAGAAATTAAAACTGAGAAAATTTTACAACTCAAGTAGACAAAAATTCATCGTGTCTTGGCCATTTACTTTCATGACAAATACTTGCTTCTAATGTTTTGCTTGGCTTTTAGCTTTATCACTGTTTTTTTAATTTTTTAATCTTTTAGAAGTTGCTAATTTTTCTGCAACACAATTTCTTTATCTCTTGAAAATGTTTTCTTTGTGGTTCTATGTCTTTGAGCACTTTAAATGTTCAAATGTCTGAAACATAATTTTTGACTTCTTTGTAATTTATTTCGACTGCCATCAACAGTTATAACGAATGTCCTTCTTGCTCCATACTCCTGGAGAGATCTGGAGGGAGGGTGAGTCACGGAGCAGCAGGAGACGTCTTTTCCTGGGATACAAAACCTTGGGCCTGGACCTTGTCTTCCCTCCCTCCCCTTTTCTTGAACTCTGTGTGCAGCTACCAATATTTTGTATTTCCCAGTCCCTCCATGGTAGTCCATGGCTCTGTGCCTTTGTACATATTCTTTTCCAATTGGAATGTGGTCCTTTTGTTTGGTTACTATTTGTCAAGTGCTTAGAGTATCCAGGGAGCCATAATAGGCACTTCAGATCCACTTCTCCGTTCCTCATTGCCCTCCTACAAGGCTTAGCGTCAAGGCCTTCTCCAAAGGAGACCTTGATAAAGCACATCTCCCACTATGCTCGCCTGTGTGTAGTCCCCTCCCACACTGAATCCACACTGGCCACTGGCTTGCTTTGACCAATACAATGTGGCGGAAGTGAGGCCATTCCAATCCTAAGTGTGAGCCTTGGGAAGGCCAGGTGGTTTTGCCGTTGTGGTCTGTGAGCCCTGGCTGCTGTGTAAGGAAGAGTCTTCGTGTACAAGAAGCTCTGAGACGACATGGAAACAGAAGGAGAGAAAGGCCACTTGTCCCAGCGTCGAGCTGAGCCCAGACTCTATCTGTCTTGATGAGGTTGCCAGAGTGGGAGTAAAGCTATCTTGGATACTCCAGTATTATCCACCGTAGATGACGTAGCCATGAAACCAGCAGAAGAACCAATCGGCTGAGCCCCAGTCAACCCACAGAATCACGAAAAATAATAAAATGGTTGTTGTCTTAAAATGCTTTTTGTTGGGGTGGTTTCTTGTGCAGCGATAGGTCACTGAAACAGCGGGGTGCACATTGCTCTGAGTATATAGAGGCTAGAAATTATTTAAGACTACTATTAATAATTTTAATAGTAGCTATCATTTAATCAAGTGTCCAGCGTGGTCCAAGCATGGTGTAGATAATGTACATACATTCTGCATGACAAACTCCTAGATATTTTTCATGGATCATTAATAATCTCTTAGGAGCATGAGTAATAACAACTATTATATATTGAGCAGCTACTATATGTAAGACATTCTCCCTAGGTACTTTGTGTGGATTGCCCTTGGCAAATGCCTGCACCTCTCCCAGGCTGTCTAGAAGGAGGAGAAGGCTGCACGTAAGGCTTACCACGTAGTCACGTTGCCTCCTTGCTCCTTTTCCTTGCAGAGCACCTGGCACACAGCTGTTGGCCCCTTGCTTTGGAACTTGTCTCTGTCCTCCACCAAACTGTGACTCTCTCTCCTCCCCACCTCCTAGTACCTGCATATTACAGTTTCTGCTTGGATCTGTATTTAGCATTTATCTTACCATGACTATGTGTGTGTCGTTCCCTGAGAAGCCAGGTGGTGTTCTGTGATTACATCTTCTATCATTTGTACAACTTCTAGAGCTATTAATTGCCTCGCCTTTTGTTCTTTTATTTGTTTGGATATTTGTGTTTTGGGGTTACTATGCCATTCACTCCAAAAAATTGGAAACACCCCTGGACACTGTTTTTCACATGGTCATTAGTTCCATCTTCTGTTGTGTTTTTGTTCTTTCCTTGGAGAGGCTGCTCTTGGCACCCCGGGGTGCAGCTCCGCCCCGCCCCCTGCTGGCTCTCAGCTGGCTGCACAGCCTTCCTCCTGAGAGCCACTGCCACCCCCTCTCCGCCCCTCCCCCCTCCGCCCCCCCCCCCCCCCCCCCCCCCGGCCCTGTGCTCTGCACCTGCTTCTTTGAATCTACCTTTCTCTCTTTTTTTAATTTACTCCCTCAGAACCTTTGGTTCTAGTATATATGTCTTTACTAAACCCTTGTGTCTTCTGTTAGCTCTGTTCTCTCTTTCTGGAATGCTTCTATGTCAAATGCTAGATCTCCTCGGTTCAACCCTGCTGGTTTTCTTTCTTTCTTTCTTTTTTGTTTTTTGTTTTTTGTCTTTTTATCCAGTTTTCTGAAAGATTTCCTTAACTTCATCTTCTGACTCTTCTCCTAGATTTTAAAAATTTCTGTTACCATATTTAATTTCTAAGAGGCTTTCTTATTCTCTAACCGTTCCTTTTCTAAGTATCCTGTTTTTGTTTCCTAAGTGTGGTATCTTTCCCTTCGCTTGCTGAGATGTATAAGGGGGTCTCCCCTGTGTTCTGCACAAGGTTTATATACTTCATGCTACAAGTGTATTTTCATCTATTTGTTGGCTTTGGTGTCTGTCCTCATGTTTTGAATTTTTCTTGAATGCCTGGTGATGCCGTATTTAGGAGGAAAACGCTAAGATGTTTGGGAGCTTTCTGTGCATTGTGGGGGGTGAGAAACCAGTGGTCCTCACTGGTAGCTGCACAGGCAGGTGGGTGGCTATTTTTCTAGGTGTGATGGGTTGAATTGTGTCCCTCCAAAATGTGTTTGTTGAGTCCTAGCCCCTACTACCTTGGAACGTGACTGTATTTGGAGATGGGGCCCTTAAAGCGATAATGAAGGTTAAATGAGGTCACTGGGGTGGGCCCTAATCCAGTATGACAGGTGTCCTCATAAGAGGAGGAGTGTAGGGCTCAGACACACACAGGAAAGACCACTTGAAGACATCTGGAGAATACGGCCATCTGTAAGCCCAGGAGAGAGGCCTCAGAATGAAACCAGCCCTGCTGACACCTTGGTCATGGACTTCCAGCCTCCAGAAATGTGAGGAAATGCATTTCTGGTGTTTAACACATTAACTACCATGTGAGTTGTATTTAACTCACGCTAGTTTTGAGCCTGGGGCTTCGTGAAGCAAAACCTGGGCAAAAACCCTGCAGTCGGTTCATGAAAATCCTACTTGTTGATGTTCTTATTGTTACAGTTAATATTGACAAATTAATTCTAAAAATGTGGATTAAATGAATAGAAGTCAATAAATTTCATTTTTCATTAAATTAGAAAGGATTATTTTGTTTTTGAAGTTTTTACTCTATTTTTGTAATAAAACACTGTGGCCCCAAGGAAATTTTTTTTTTTTCCCTAATGTGGCAGTAAAAGCGTTAAGCCACATTTTAGCAGTTTGTCATGGTAGCCCTAGCAAACTAATTTACCGGGTGGAGCTCAAATATCGGTATCTGTAGATCTTTCTTCTAGGGCCAGTTTTCCTACAGAAGAAACTTCCAGTCTTCTGCTGGGATCTAGGCCGGCCGGTGTGCATTCTGAGGGCCAAGCCTCATGAAGGGGCTCAGGGATCCCCACTGGGGATCTAGACGTCCATGTGACCTTTCTCTGTTCCTCACCCTCCTCTGTGCCTGGGACCCCAGCACTGGAGCCTCTATGGGGGAGGGGCACTGGGCTGTCTGGGTGAGGGGTGGGTTCGGGGAGCTGGGGCAGAGCAGCACCTTATACAGAAGTACAGCCATGCTTTTATTTTTCCAGCCCTGCAACTTGCCCCCGCCTCTGGGAGCCCCCTTTCTGGGGTTTGGGGCGTGAATTAGCATCTCCGTCTGTAGTTGGTTGGTATTGCACTCTGCTGGTGCTTCCTCCTTCATTTCTTCTTCCACACTTCGGTTCATGCTGCCTGTCTGCAGTCTCTTCTCCTGCTTTCTTGTCCCCATAAGTCCATAGAGTCCCCCACCCACGGACAGTGAGTCCAGCGGTCAGGTGTTGTCAGTGTGCGCCCACAACTCAAGATCTGACCCAGAACCTCACCTCTTTGTGCCTCTCCCTGCTGCTGTCTTTGATGTAAGCTTCATTTTTAACTTTGTATTTTGAAATAATTTTAGACTTACAGAACAGTTGCAAAGATAGCACAGAGAGTTCCCTAATGGTAACATCTTATGTAACTGTGGCATGATTGTCAAAGCTAGGAAATTAACACTAGTACAATACTGTCAGCTAAACTACAGACCTTATTTAGTTTCACCAGATTTCCCAGGAACGCCCTTTTTCTGTCCCCAAATCCAACCCAGGATCCTATATTGTACTTAGTTAACAAGTTTTCTTAGTTTCTTCTCATCTATCTGAGTCCCTTAATCTTTCCCTGCCTTTCATGACTTTGATACTTTTGAAGAGGACTGGTCAGGTCTTCTGTAGAATGTCTGTTAATTTGGGTTTGTCTGGCATTTTCTCGTGATTCGATTTGGGTTTGGGGGAAGGATATTAGACAGGTGATGAGCACTTTTCAGTGAGCTCTATCAGGGGTACCTGGTATCATTATGTCTTATTACTGGCAATGTTTTTACTGATTGCTAACTTAAGATGGTTTATGCCATGTTTCTCCCCTGTAAAATTACAGTGGAGGGCGGGCACGGTGGCTCACACCTGTGCTCCTAGCACTCCAGGAGGCCAAGGTGGGAGTTCCAGATCAGCCTGAGCAAAAGCAAGATCCCGTCTCTACAGAAAAATAGAAAAGTTAGCCAGGTGTGGTGGTACATACCTGTGTTCCCAGCTACTTGGGAGGCTGAGGCAGGAGGATCACTTGAGCCCAGGAGTTCAAAGTTGCAGTGAGCTATGATGATGCCACTGCACTCTAGCCCTAGCAACAGAGCGAGATTCTATCTCAAAAAAAAAAAAAAAAAAAAATTACAGTGAGGTGTAAAGGTTTCTTCTTTGTAACTAGTATATATTTTGGGGATACCTAGAGGCTAAGCAAATATCCTAATTCTTCTTAAACTCTTGCCCTGTATTTTTAACATTCATTGATGAATGTTGCCTGTGGTAATGATTCCTGTAGTTTCTAGTGGTGAGTTTCTGTTTCTCTCATTCCTTGCACATTGATTAATTGGAATTCTTCTATTAGGCAGAATTCGGGGAGAATTATCACTTTTCCCCCATTTTTTGTTTATTCAATCATTTATTTATCTCAGCATGGACTAATAAATATTTGTTTGATTTTTCTGGGCTATATGCAATACTATGTTTATTTCTTTTGTTGCTCAAATTGTTGCAGCTTTGGCCTTTAGCAGCTCTTTCAGGTTGGTTCTATGTCCTTTTGACATGTCCCCAACTTTTCTGTGTGTTGGGGGAAACTTACTTTCTGGCACCAGAAAATGCTCTTCTTGTATTGCTCATGGATTTTTAAATTCTTTTACTTCCATGTCAATTGAGGTTTCAGAAGGAAGCAAAGAAGCAGGTATTCAATACATTTTCCTTAACTTTTTTTGATTGTAAATATTTTCTTTGTTTCTTATGACATTCCTGTTAATTTACATTCACTGTCGTCTAAACAAGTAATCTTATAGTGGACAACTGTTGGAAGGAGTGCTTCCAGTCTCATTCTTCCAGAACCGCTAAGCTCTATTTTCTCCCCATCCTCAGCCCGTTGTACTTGGGGCTGACATGATACCTAGGTTTAAACCAATTCCCACATTCCATCCTGATCAGAACCAGCAAACCACAAGAAAACCTTTTCTAGGGCTTCTGGAAAGGAGACGCTTTCTCTTTCTTCTGCAGAAGCAACCAGAAAAAATAATCTCCCTTTCCTTGGGTGATGACATGTTCTGCAACAACATGTCTGGAGCTTCTGCAGCCATTTTGCCACCATGAGGTGAGAACCTGGTATTGTTACAAGGTTCCTATGTGGAGCCTAAGTGTCAAACCAACCCTCAGAGGAAGAAGAGATTCAAAGAACCAGCACCTTGAGGCTTCTATGCCTCACCTCCTTTTGACCTCCTTTTGGACCCATGACTCATGAACCAAAATACTCCCTTTATTGTTGAAGCCAATTTGTATCAGTTTTTCTGCCACCTGCAGTCCTAACTAATATAGTCTCATGCGCATAGAAATTGTGCTTTACTACCTTAAATTTGCAGGCAGAGTATGCAATAGAGATTATTATATCTGAATCGATCTGCAAATATTTTGCAGCAAGCACATTTTATCTTCTGCTTCCAGGTTAGTGAGAGCTTTCTGCTGTATAACGACGGCAGCAATTACATTGGAAGCTGCTTCTTTGACATCTGAGATGTTTGAAGGCTGTAAACTCACTGCCTCAGGCCTTCTCTTACTGAGAAATGCCAATTAAGTCCAGTCAATACAGAGGGCTGCACCTTAGTTTTCACACACAGAGAAGACTGTACCACATCTAAGAAACTTCCCCAAAGATCTCGTTGCAGCAGATGACATCGCTTGCCTTTTGGGCCAAGACATTCCATCTCAGGAAATTATCTCAAGGAAATAAGCAGACAAGTGTGTGTATACAGGAAAGAATGTGCCAGAAGGAAGGATTATTATAGTGCTGTTTTCCCCAAGAAAATTGGGTATGGCATAAAGGACCAATAATGGGCAGTTGGTTAAGTAAATTATGACACATTCATGCATCGCCATACTGTGCCACCATTAACCAGTGATGCCAGTGTGTGGTTTTGACATGAAGTGATGTTTATGGTACACTGTTAGGTTAAAAAGAAAGCAAATTATATCACAGTAAGTAAAGTATGATTGCATTTTATAAAAAATCGTGTGTGTATATACATGCACATAAGAAGTCAGAGGTTATTTTATAGTTTTTTGTTCTATCTGTTTTCTATTTGTCTAAATCAAATCTATATCACTTATGAGTAATATGTTAATAAAAGTAATTCTGGTGGCACACACCTGTGGTCCCAGCTATTCGGGAGGATGAGGCGGGAGGATGCTTGAGCCCAGGAGTTTGAGTCCAGCCTAGATGACATAGTGAGACCCTGTCTCTAAGAATAAAACCCAAAACTAATTAAAACAAAAATTAACTATGTGACACCAGTACCTTTCTCCGGGAACTTAAATTTCTGAATGGTGAGTGAAGTGGGTGTGAGGTGCTGCTTAATAGTTGATCATTTTATGAGTCATTAAGGTCTTCATTGTCTGCGGTTTGGATGTTTTTCCTCCACCCACCCCTGCGCTTCCCGGGGTTTGGCTGGGGAACCCCAGGTGGAGGATCCCTTTGGAGGGCAGTGGAGCGAAGTTGAACACCCCAAGCCATGGACCTGAAGTCTGATCTGGGAGCTTCCACTTTCGATATTTGTGGTCCAGGTGGACTCGCTCCTCTCTTACGCTGGACATGATAAAGTTGGCTTTCGCTACTTTATAGCAGTATAGTAACAAATCGGATAGCATACCCGAGAGAGCCTTATAAACGAAAGGAAAACATCGTCGGAAAGGGGCTGTGGTCCTTTAGGGTCTCCTTTGGAAAAGAGGCCGGGATGTTTGCTCTGCCCACCGCCTGCCTGTGTCGACGAATCTGTCCCCGCCCTGAACCGCACTCCAGGGAGCCGCACATCTCTGGAATGGAAGGGAGCTGGGGAGGTCATCTGTGTCCCCTCCAGCCTTCGAGCCCCTCCTCGGAATCTGCATTTAGAACATTCAGAAGACAGAAGCCGAGCAGGTCTGGGAGAGCTCAGGGGACAGCCGGCCAGCCTGCTCCCCTCGCGCTCCCTGGGACGGGCACCCGTTCGACTGCGTTGCGTGGACACACCGTTTGGATGCTCTGGGCTCTTTCCACAAGTCGTGATTATGTCTCTCTGGCAGGAGGCCTCTCTATCCCTCCCGTCTCTCTTGTTTGATGGCTTAATTTCTTCCGCTTCCACCATTTGATTTGATTTGATGGTGTGCAGCATGAGGTCCCCAAATCATTTCTGCCTGGTAAGCCAACATATATTTCCGGGATTGATGTTTTAATTTAATGAAACACATTCTAATGAGGGTCAGCTGCAGCCATGAATTTTTTATGAGTGATTTGCTGAAAAGCGCATCGAGTGGTAACATTCCGTGCTTGGCCGAGTGCGTCCGGGCAAGTCCTCGTGCCAGCACGTGGGTCGAGGGCGACATGGGCAAGATCCCGCTTGCTCTGGCACTCCCGGTTCTCACGCTGCGTGCCGTGTCGGTTCCATTGCTCCTATGCCGGTGGCTCATCAGATGCCTTAGTCTCAGGGTACTCTTTTGTCGGTAAAAAGAGGAGTTATTCAGCTCAGTAGAGGAGGAAACAGTGGCCCCAGAGGACCCCACCCTGGTATTTACTCCAGGGCCCATCTCCAGGATGTAGAAGGGTAGAGATTCAGGAGGGCCTTGCCTGGGGAGGGTGGTGTGTGTGTGTGATGTACACGCGTGTGTCAGAGGCAGAGGTGGGGAGGGGCCCACACAGGGTCCCAGTGAAAGGAACCTGGCCCAACATAGCTGGTTTCCTGTCTAGAAGCCATAGCCCTTGTATTTGTTTCCTGTGGCCACTGTAACAAATTGCCACACACTTGGTGACTGGTAGAAATGCAGATTTATTGTCTCACAGTTGTGGAGTCCGGATGTGCAGAATCTCCACCCCTGAGCTGCAGTCCAGGCGTCAGGAGGGCTGTGCTCCCTCCAGGGGCTGCAGGGCAGACGCTGTTACCTGCCTCTTCTGGCTACCGGTGGCTGCCGGCATCCCTTGGCTTATGGCCGCATCACCCGTTCTAAGGCCAGCGTCTTCAGATCTCCCTCTGCTCTGCTTCACCTCAGTGTCCCTCCCCTGGCTGTGACTGTTGAACTCCCACCTTCTTATGAGGACACTTGTGATTGACCCACCTGGATAAGCCAGGATGATCTCCCCGTCTCAAGAGCCTCACTCCCGTCTGCAGAGACCCGGTTCCCAAATAAGGTGCCTTCTACAGGTTGCAGGGATCAGGGCCTGCTATCTTGGGGTGGCCGTTTTCCAGCAACTCCTTTTTCTCCCTGGCAAGGCCTCGCTTTGATCCGACTTGGCCGATAGCTACACTGCAGTTGCTCCCCTGGGCCTGGGTCATGCGGGGATGTGGCTGGGTCCTGGCCCAGGAGGCGAAGGCCAGGTCAGCGGTGGGCGTCTGGGAAGTGCCTCCTTCTCCAACAAAGAGCAGCGGGAGGAAAAACTCCGGTGCCGCTGTGTAAGGGCATGGTTCTTGGAGGTGATGTGACCGACCCTCTCATGGTGGTGGGGGGATGGCCAAGAGCATCACGAAGAATCCGGCCCGGGGCTCAGGCAGTGCCGCCTGCTGTGCATCTTTCTGGCTGGAGTCACCGTGAGCTGGGGGTTGCAGCCGGAGGCCATCAGTTGACCCAGGACTTCCCTGGGAGGCTCCTCCTGCCGTGGCCGACCAGCTAGCGTTGGCCTGAGTGGCCTTGCGGGGAGGGTGGGACGAGGACAGGCCGGTCCGGGCCCCACGTCCTCTCTCAGAGCACCCTCTGGCTCCTGCACCAGCCCCCGAGTTTGTGAGCAGCTGCCGCGAGGCTGGGCCTCGTCTGCGAACTTCACTCTCTGGTACCAGAGGGTCTGAACAGCAATGTCACACCAGGGCAGTCCACACAGGTGAGGCACATGTGGGGGACACTCGTGACCCGTTTCTGTTTTGCTGTGAAGAGGAGACCCCCAGCTGTCCCCCAACAAGCAGCCCCCGGTGTCCCAGTCAAACAGAGGCACAGGATGGCGTGACCGTGCAGAAGCTTCCTGACCCAGCCCGGCAGGTGTCACGTCTGTGCGCGTGGCCGGGCCCTGGCACCACGTGGGACCTGTGGGAATCCTGGAATCAACCTTCATTCAGCTCTGTGGGTGACATGCTGTGCCACAGGCAGGGCACATTGGCATTGGGGTCACCCATGGCCGGAAGGAGAAAGGCGAGAAGAAGCCAAGAGCAGCAGCTGTCTGTGACGGGCTCAGACGGACCGAGCCAGAGCCAGGTGGGCCCGCCAGCACAGGCCGTGGGGACACTCAGTGCCGCGCTTGAGTCAGAGGCTGAGGCTGTGAGAAGAGCCCAGGAGACCCGGGGAGTAACGGGGCGAAGGCTGCAGGGGCCTGGCCTGGAGAAGAGAAAGCAAAGGTGTCTCTTGCACTATATTTGCTGCTTCTGCTCCGGGCATCTCCCCACCCTGCCGTGAGACAGAATGTGCAAATACGATAGTGGGTTAAATTGAAGAGGAGCAGTAGTACATCAGTTAATGCTTTTAGCCTCAAGAAACAGAAAAGTAACTAATGGCAAATTGAATAGGGGTTTGTTTTACTTATGACCACGAATTTGGCAAAGGGCTGCTGTCTCATGGGGTTGGAAGCTGCACGTCAGGGCTTCCCTCATGGCTGCAAAAAGGCTGCCACAGCTCCAGGCACGCTGCCCACATTCAAGAAAGAAGGAGGAAAGTTGGTACTAGCATCAGGGGAACAACAGCTTTCTCCTCCCCATCCACACACACCCTCCCCTGCTGCCAGCAGACTTTCCCTTTGTCCTTTGGTCAGAACTCTGCCACGTGGCCACCCACCCTTAGATGCAGAGGAGGCTGGGAGAGTGAGTGTTTGGGGCTGAGAATGAGGCCAGGTTAGGCAGCCAACGGTATGGGAGAAGGAGAGGGAGAGGGAGAGGGGCATTTCTGTTTCATTTTTGCAAGGGTGAACGCTTGCACATCTCTCAGGGGCTTTAGTGGTGAGGGTCAGTACAGCCTTCCAGAGCATTCTCTACCACCTGTGACCACACCAGGTCACTTGTATTTTAGCAGGGAGGTGGGGAGCGGGGGGTCGTAGATGCAAGGGATAGGGGAGCAGAAGGAGTGGGGGAGAGGGGGGATTTTATAGGTGACTGAAGGTAGCGTGCATTTCCATGGTGGGCTCTAAGTTCACACACATTGTCTCATTTAATCCTCTCAACAACTCTGTGAAGTAGATTATACTCCCTGCATTACAGACGGGGAAACTGAGGTCTGGAGAGGGGAACCAACCAGGAGGAAAGCCGTCTGAGGTCTTCCTGTGTTCTGCTGCTAGCCCTGGCGGCTGTCTGCCAGGCGCTCTCATTCCTCAAGCTTTCTCACACCTTTCTCAATGTGGCTTCTGAGAGTTACCGAGCTGTCCACAAGCCTGGGCAGCGTCAGGGGCGAGGGCCAACCCCAGCCGTGTGGGCTCACATCCCACTTTCCCAGGATTAGGGAGAGGGCTTGGAGGGAGAGAGAACCCTGAGACGGCCCATCCTCGATCAGCATCTTGTGCTCTGTTCTGAGGCCCCCCTGACACCGTGAGGGACTCATATTTGCAGAAAGTCGTATTCCACAGAAGTGGACCTTAGAATGCTGATGCATTAAATTGCAAAGAAAGACATAGCGCTGCAGGGCCTCGCGTGCTCATGTTGACCATATGGAAAACAGAACAAGCAGAAAGTTTCTTTGTGAGTCTGGAATGAGGACAGGGGAGGCAGATGAATCCTGCATTCCTGCATGTGAGGGCAGGAGTCTAGGACGGTGGGGGGGTGGCCTTGCTGCTGGGGGTCTCATTCTGTGGCTCGTGTTGCCCCGAGATCCTTGGGATCCTGCACTTCTTGCTCTGGGTGTTTCAGCACAATCGACCCGGCTGCAGTCTGGGAGCCATTCTCTCTTTCAGGCGACCCTGCAGGACCAGTTTCTGCGCTATCCTGTGCTGACGTTACATTTCATCTTGCAGGACAAGCCAAATGCAGAGGGCGGGGCGGGGGCAAAGGGAGGGAAATGAAACTGTGACCCCCTCCCCACTCCCCAGACGGGCTGCGTGTCCTGGAACAGACCTTGGTTTCATCCAGAGCAATAATTAACCGTCTTGTTCGGAGCCTTCTCCAGTGATAAACCACAGTGTCGGACCAGGTCGCGTTATTTCCGCTGTCGAAACAGATTTCAGTGTTACGGATGCTGATTCTTGAATTTGGGGACCGGGAGTCTTGCTGTGTGTGTTGCCAGGTAGGCTGGGTATTTTAATGCCTTTTTGTACCTGGCCTTCTGCACGGTGACTGTTGGATTTCCTGCCCGTTTAGGGGACACTGAAGGTTTGATTTTGATCTTCAGGGTAAAAAATTCCATCTGCTCATTTTAGGTTTTGCCCCCAGTTAAGAATAAGACCCTCCGTCCAGGGCTCGTGACTTTGCCACACAGAAGGCTCCATCAGCTGCACCCTTCGCCTTAACACCGCAATGGAATTTCATTCTGCTGTTTTTGTTTGCTAAGGACCTGAAGTGACTTGGATGGAATTACTGCTGGAATAAATGATGTATGAAATGAGAAATCTCTGTCCAGTTCTGCAAGGGGGAGGGAGAGGAGAAAAGAAAGCCTTTCACAGAAGCACTGTGGTACAGAACTAGTTTCTTTATGGCCAGAAAACACAGAAGAATAAGACAAAGAGTCATCAGACTTTTCTCCATATTTACTGAAAAAGCAGCTTTTGTCAATTTCCCGTCGCTGCATTCGGGCTCCCACAGGCCCAGGCAGGGGGTTGTTATGAAGGGGCATTTTCTCCTCCGAGCCCCTCCTCTGCCTTCAGGGTGACCCTTCCTTCCATCTGCCCCCCAATTCCCTTGTCGTCTCATCTCCTGCCCTTTAAAAATCCACTCTCTCAGGAGAAGGGCTGACAAACTCATTTGCACGGAGGTTCACAGGGTGGATAAGGGCTTTGTCGCTACCTTTCTTCAGGGTATTTTAATTTGAAGTGATGTAAAACTGAGGCCCAAGGACCAAACCAGGAAAACTAGAACTTCATTCACCAGAGAGCAGGCTGTGCCTTCTCAAGGCCACGGCCACGGTGTCAGCAGTACGGTTGCACTTTTCACAGCCTCTCTGCGGGCTGTGGGACGGGCCTTGTCTCCTTGTCAGGGGCTTTGTCAGGGTCTGCAAACCACACATCCTGCGCGGCCCACGGTCGCCTGTCTGGAAGGCTGCCTTGTTTGCTTTTTCTAAGGGATGGGCGATTGCATTGTTTTGCCTCAAAGCTCCCAGCATCCCACCTGGGAGGGCTGGGCTGGTCTTCCCTCTGGTGCCCACCGCTCCTGGGTGTCAGGGTGCAGCGCCCGGGCCGCGCTGGTGATCTGCAACAATAGCAACAAGCACAAGCAACGTGGAATCCGGGCCAGCCCGCAGCGGGGGCACTGCCCTCGACCTCCCTCACAGCACGTCTGCGGGGTGTTTACAAAAAAATGCACCTGCTGCAGTAGCTGATGGTCGTGCTGGGAGAAAATAATAATCCGAACCATTAGAAAGGGAGAAGAACAGAAAGCCAGAGCGGGAAGGAAATGATCCATACTCTGCTCTATTTTTGTCTCTGCTACATGCTCACTGAGTGTCCTTGCGGGAGCTGCCTAAGTTCTTTGTCTGGGTTTGTTACTGCCCTGGCGAAATTTCATGCCTTGCCTGCCAGAACTCCCAGGGAATCTCGTGCCTCTCTGACAACGCACAAACACGCTGCCACATTCTTTCTGGGGGGACAAAGAGTGGGAGGTGAGGTCATAAATCACATGAATGGAGCAGAAATGCCCAAATTCATCAAATCGTAGGCAAATTGTGTCCTTCTTTATACTGCTCTTTGGAGAATAGGCTTATTGCCCTTGTGGGTAACACAAGTAGGATTTCCCTCCCAAACGGCGAGGTAGGAGGAGGAGCTGACGTACGCCTTTCCTGTGTACGCCAACTTCATGTGCATCATGGCACGTGGTCCGCATTTTCAAGATGAATGGATTGAGGCTCAGAGGGGTCCAGCCATTGGCCTGGGGCAGGATATGAAAATGTCTGGAGTAAGAGCCAGCCCACAGCAGAGGGCTCAGCACATAGTAACTGCTCAGTAAATAGTTGGTGGCCAAATAGGAGTTTGGGAGCCTTTGGGGAGTATTATCCATGCTCTGCCTCAGTTTACTCACCTGCATAATGGGAGTGTGGACTAGATGACTTGACCTTAGTGTGTGATGGGGGGTGCAGTGGGGAACACCCTCAAGTTTGATATTGAGAAATAAACACAGTTATCAGGCCAACGGAGTAAAAACTATCCATGATATTATTAATAGAAGCTGGCTGGAGGGTGTGGCTTAGATCCGTGGCCACTCTAGGTTTCCTACTAATTCCGTCCACAGTTAAACAAACATCCACCAGACACGGCCGGAGCTGGACAGCTCCCTGTAGCACAGAGCACATTCCACAAGGCAGAGGGCCAGTCAGCCACACCCCTCCGTGGGCAGGCAGGACTGCAGGAGAGAGAGCCCCGGGGGGCGGAGCTGAGAGCAGATGCTCCTGTCTGTAAGTTCCGGTCAGGTGGGTGACTGTGGGGGACAGGGAAGATGAGGAGTGGGCAGAGATTTGGATCTAGCTGCATTCATCGTTTATTAAATGGATGGGCTAAATATTAAAAGCTGGAGGAATGCAGGCTCCCCCCGCTCTATGAGCCACTGGGATTCCGTGTGTGCTCCTGCCCCAAATGAAACAACGATGTGATGCCCACCCCCGCCCTGCAACTGAAGGCCGTCCGTGTAATCGCCAGGCAGTCGGGACAGCAGCAACTGTCATGCCGCCTCCAGCATTCATGCCCTCGTTAATGCTCCCCGCTTGAGTGTGGGCAGGACCTAGTGACTCGTTGTAATGAATACACTGCAGCCCAAGTGACGTGGGACCCTTCTGAAGTTAGGTTATAAGAAGACTATGGTTTCCATCTTGGGTGTTCTCCCCCCCTCTCTCTCTCTTGCTCTCTCTCACATCACTCACCTGGAAGAACGCTGCTGCCATGTCGTGAGGTCCTCCCGTGGAGCAGCCACTGGCAAGGGCCTGGGGCCTGTCAACAGCCGTGTGAGTGAGCCTGGAAGAGAATTCCCCCCGCCCCCAAGTGGAGCCTTCAGATGAGACTGCAGCCCCAGCCGACAGTTCCGTTGCAATCTAACGAGACACCTCGAGCCAGAGGCACCAGGCTAAGCCACGCCCAGGTTTCTGACCCATAGAAACTGTGAGACAATGCGTGTTGTTTTAGCTACTCAGGTGGAGGAATTTGTTATGCAGCAGGAGACAGCTAATGCAGAAGTCCTTTCCGGTCCCTTTACAAAGGCCCCTGCGCAGTGGCAGCACCCAGAAGGCCCGGTGGCATCTTAATGGGCCTTTCATTCCAAGGGCCGGGGCTGCCTGTTTGAAGCAGCACAGCCGAGCAGAGCCTGGGGCTGTTTTCCACGCCAGGCCCCAGAGTAGGGACACAGACGAGCTGGGACACGTGGGCAGGCTCTGGAAACAGCTTTAAAAATAACTTTACTAACTTTGAAATGTAAGCCATCCATTTAGGAAATACTGAGCGTAGCTAGAAAAATGATTTTTACATCGTTATTCTTTGAGAACAAAGTGATAAGTGACTTTAGAGTAAGAGGAAGTGGTTGTTTGCAGAGTTTATTAAAAATAAGCTGTCATCTTTGTGCTAAATTACATCGGAGTTGCTGGGAGCTGGATCTCAGCTTTCTTAAATTTGTGTGTTTTAAGAGACTTGGGACATATTGAAATAAAAGAATGCCTCACAGTTACACAAAAGTGACATTTCCCACTTTTTCCCTTAGAGGATGGAACACAGCAAACATGCTTAACTCCTTTGCACCCTTACCAAGCAGCTACCGCGCAGCCGGGGAGGGGCCGGTGACAGCCAGTGGTGCACGCCTGCCCCAGCCTGGGGGGACTGTCGGCTACATTCGATGAGATACAGTCTCAGGTGGCAAATACATTTTCCAGTGGCAAATACATTTTTGGGCATCAGGTAGTTCTGTTTCCCTGACTCTGAGCTTGTTGTGTTTATGGTGATATTCTCTGTAAGTTCTTTTGTTTTGCCAACATACTTAGCATATTCCAAAAGTTAACAATTTCAAGGAGACTCACACCCTTGCTGACTCTCTGCCTTTCTTGCTTGTCTTTTCTCTCCTTGGTTTGGCCCAGCTGGTGAGGGTTCTGATGGTGGAGTGGTCTGGGTAAGTGAGCTTTTTGGGGACAGGCATTAGCTTCCTTTGCATCCTTCACTCTTTGTCACAGGGATTGTCAGTTGTCCCCCCATCTTTCCTAGAGACAGGCTTTTTGGCTGGGCACATGGCCAGCAAGGAAAGGACTACGTTTCCCAGCCTCCCTTGCAGCGTGCTTGCAGGGAGGCGAACTAATGGCATATAAGGTAATGAACAGGGATGGGAACCAAAGTGCCCTGTGCTGTTTCCAATCTTGGCCCTAAAGGCCAGAGGGATGCTGTCTTCTTCCTTTCCCTCCTACCGCTGGCTGGAATGCAGACACCGTTTTGAGCCAACCTGAACCACGAAGTAGAAGGCAACAACCTAGAGACAGTGGGAAAGAGCCTGGGTCTCCGAGGACTTTGTCAAGCAAGACTGCCACCTGCCTCGGTGAAGCCAGTGTCACTTTAGATCTCTGTCACACACAGTAGAGCTTGTATCCTAACTCCTACCCCTTTATATCTCCCAGGGTACCTGTTTCGGGGCCTACCAGTGTTCACTGAGTCATGCGATTGAACAAGTCACCGCCCTAGGTAAAGACACAGCTACTACAGGTGAAGTCTACCTTCCATCTTCAGTTCGTGGCCTGCAGCCACTTAGGCCATTAGAATCTTAGAGCTGGGGAGAATATTCTAGATCCTCTATCTAATCCACCCTTCACCAACTTCGATGTCTGCCAATGATTTTTGAGCAGTCTACCTCCCCCCGGTATATGATGTAACATATGTCAGACAGCCTTAATTGTACCAAAGGTATTTTTTCCAGCAAGCAGAAATCTGCAATCCTTTAACTTCCTTTTATTATTATCTTTTTTTTTTTTTTTTTTTTAGACAGGGTCTCACTGTGTTGCCCAGACTGGACTTGAACTCCTGGGCTCAGGTGATCTTCCCGACTCAGCCTCCAGTGCAGCTGGGACGACAGGGGCATGCCACTGCGTCTGGCCTTTTAACTTCCTGTGATCTAATCCTTATTTTCCTCTTGAGCACTCTCAAAACAGTACATTTGGGGGCAGATTTTACAAGGAATGATGATGAACAGTGTCCGAACTCATGCAAAAATGAAAAATGTCCATTCATATAAGGACTGAAATAACTCTGTTGAATTTAAAAACACACAGGTCATGGTGTCGTGGCAGGAATCAGGGTTCATGGAAGCCACATTGGAGTGGGCTGGGATGTGAAATGAGAACGTGGGGAATGGAACCGATGTGGGTGGCTCTTTCAAGAAATTGGATTGAGAATTGCGGGAGGAGGGGTGGAGGCGCAGGGTTACGGGAGGCGTTTGCCCTGCTTGTCTTTAGGAAGGGAGCGACTTGAGCAGGTTTGGCAGCTAAGCCGAGTGCCAGTCCAGACAGACCCTGCTCCGGGGTCCAGCTGCCGGGATGCCATGCCCAGCTCCACTCAGGCCAGATCTTGCCCAGCTGTGCAGGCAACTCCTGAACTGTCTCAGTTCAAGGCACCCTTATGGGTCCCACATGCTCCCTCTTCCTGGGCCGGCCGTCATCGTAGAGAAAGCTTGCAGGGTCTCGCAGGGTTTCATTGAGCGCTAAGGCACCTCAGCAGTTCCCAGCATTTACAGTGCTAACATCTAACTCCATAGTGTTTGGTTCTGTGGCTCTTCCATTTTGCTGGGAGCATTCCTCTGAGAGACAGGAAGAGCTTGGTGGGCAGGAGCTGAGTTTTTGGCGTCGCATAGACCCCAGTTGGAACCTCAGTTTTGCCCTGTATTAGCCGTGCGAGCTCCAGCAAATTATCCAGCTCCTGTACCCCACCTGTAGAGTGAGATACTAAAAGTACCAGCTCTAAGGCTTGTGGTGAGAAATAAACGAGGGATTACACGAGAACTTTGTGCGAACGAAGATGTTAGAATGAAGGCAGAGACTGGGACCCCCAACATTTCCAAGACGTGACAGATACAAGCAGTTCAATAATGACGTTCGAATTCTTTGGCACCCACTCACCCACATCTTCCATCCTCTTACTCCGTGGAGCCTTTGTCATTGCCAGCAAATAATAGGACTGAAATCCGTGGGTTTTCTAACCCCACATATGATATGTACGAAGTGGGAAGATCTGTGGGGGCCGTGCTGAGAGCATGTGCTAAAAAGAGCCTATTTTAAAAACCATCTCGATTTTGCGAGGCAGAACGTTGTTGCCATTTTTACTTTGTGCTGCCTGTCACCCACGGGCGTATAGGAGGGCTCAGGTATGAAGTAATCCACCTTCCTTGTGACATTCCAGGCGAATCCATTGTCCTTGGGCTGTTTGGAAAGGAGAGAGGCGGGCAGGAGACCGGGCGGTGCCAGGCTGGGTGCAGCTGGAGAAATGCTGCTTTGCCACCGGAGAGCAGAGGCTCGAGGAACCTGGGCATAGGTGCGACTTCTTGGGTCTCTAAAGGTTGACAGTTCTGTGGACACTGGGGACGAGACTGGTTTAGATTTTTCTGGCTCTCTAATGAGCAAAGGCTAGAGATAATTAAAGTGAGGTCTATGTGTAAATTAGTATTTTAAATTAGCTTCTGGAGATGGAAATTGTTTAAAAAATGAGCACAGAGATCACTCAGTAAAAACAGGAGAAACCGTCGGGGGAGGGCTAGCAGGATTGTGAAAGGTCTGCAGAGAGTAGAATATTTTTGCAAAGATATATTTATACTCCTACCCAATATAGTTGAGATTTTTCCTGGACCCATAGGCTTCCAGCTAGCTGGTGGCCTTGTAAAATCAGAATCACACCTTTGGAAAGCCATTTGGAAGTACATATTCTGAGCCATAAAAATATTTCATACTTCTGAACTAGTAATCTCCCTTCTGGGAATTTATTCTAGGGAAATCAATCGGAAAGGAGAAAAAGTGCGGCGTGCATGAAAATGGCGATTGCCTCGTTGCTTTTAACACTGACACATTTGGAAGCCACCTAAAAGACCAATAGGAGTGGAATGGCTCTTTAAATTATGGCATATTGAATCAACAGGCTACTGTGCATTCATTAAGGTTATGATTATGAATACCGTGCAGAAGCATATGTCCATCTGAAATAACTGCCTTTTACGCTGTAAGAAGAAATAAGCATGATGTAAAATTTTATCTGTAGAGTTGACCCTAGAAAAACATGAGGATTGGGATGCCAACCCCTCATGCATTGGAAAATCCACGTGTAACTTTTGACTCTCCAGAAACTTAACTACTAGTAGCCTGTTGTTGACTAGAATGATAACATAGACAATAGATAACACATATTTTCTATGTTATATGTATATACTATGTACTGTATTCTTAAAATAAAGTAAGCTAAAGTAAAGAAAATGCTATTAAGAAAGTCATAAGGAAGAGAAAATGTATTCACTATTCATTCAGTGCAAGTGAATCATCACAAAGGTCTTCATCCTCATCAACCTCGCATTGAGTAGGCTGAGGAGGAGGAGGAAGAAGGAGGGGGTGGTCTTGCTGTCTCGGGGGTGGTAGAGGCTGGAGAAAATCCATGTATAAGTGGCTTCACATAGTTCACACTGGTGTTGTTCGGGGGTCAACTGTGCTAAGACTTATTTATAAAATGAAGATACACACATCTGGGGAAGACCTGGAAGGAACATTCGGGAAATGAGAGTGGTGGATGGGTTCATGCGGTAAAAACAGCAGTGATCATTTTTTGTGTTTTAAGATAGCTTCATTATTGTTATAATGTTCCTAAAAGTCAAATTCTAGCTTTGTCACTGAATTACTTCAGTTTTGTCATCTGTAAAATGGGTACAATAGTATTTCGTGGTATTAACATCCCATTGTCTCCCGGGCTCTCTTCTTGGTCTTTCTAAACATCAGCTCAGTCCCGTTCAGTCTTCCCCACCGCCTGTGGGGTGCGTACCTGCAGACAGGCAAGAGAACTCAGAGGCCTTGTCATCGGTAGGTCACTTGGAGCAGAGCTGGGCTTCCGAATCCACCTGTCTGCCTGCAAAGGTGACAGCGTGACCACTGTCTGTGCCGTCTCCCTCCCTCTGCTTCACTGACTCTTTCTAGACGTGTTGTAAGAAATAGAGGTGACATATGCTCCCTTTGGGCCTGGCATTTAGTAGAAATTCAGTAAACAGTAGCTGCTAATCACCATCATCATTATAATGTTTGTGTCATAAAGTAATAAGAAAAAATAATAAAAGTAGAATCAGTACCTTGGTTCATGTATATGGTGAGTAAAACTTGCAGCTAATATTTTCCAGGTCCACGACCTATTTTAATGGATTCGTAAGGTCCGTCTCTGAATCACAGCGTCTATTTCGGACTTTCTTTCCTGCGCGGGTTAAGCGTGCCCCTGCAGTGCTATTGATGCTGCCTTGCCTCCCGTTGGCACTCTGCCCTTCTCGAAAAGCATCTTCATATTTATTTTTCTTTCCCATTATCTTTGGGAGTTATGTAGGTGGGCTTCCCATTTTACAGATTTGTGATCTCTCACCTTTTTTTTTTTTGATTGCATGCCCCTATTGGTGAAAAGTTTTGAGCGCATACCTCAAATACCTGCATATTTGTTTATTTATAATTATATGTGTGCATTACTGATGGATCGTATTTAAAAGTATAAGATGATAAAGATGAAATAAGCAATGTTTAAAAATAATTTTTATTGGCCAGGCCCAGTTGCTCGCACTTGTAATCCTAGCACTCTGGGAGGCTGAGGTGGGAGGCTCGCTTGAGGTCAGGAGTTCAAGAACACCCTGGGCAAAGGGGAGACCCTATCTCTACTAAAAACAGAAAAAATTGGCTGGGTGTGGTGGTGTGTGCCTGTAGTCTCAGCTACTTGGGAGGCTGAGGCAGAAGGATTGCTTGAGCCCAGGAGTTTGAGGTTGCTGTGAGCTAGGCTAATGCCATGGGACTCTAGGTGACAGAGTGAGACTCTGCTTCAAATAATAATAATAATTTTTATTACATTTTATTTAATAACACAGATAAGCTTTTTGTTCTCATTAAAATATCATTATTGGTGCACTCTAGCCTGGGCGGCATAGTAAGACCCTATCTGTGAGGAAACAAAAAAGAGCTGGGCACAGTACTGTGTGCCCATAGTCCCCGCTGCTTGAGTGGCTGGGGCTGGAGGACGGCTTGAGCCCTACGAAAGTTTGAGACTGCAGAGCACTGTGATAGCACCACTACACTCCAGCTGGGCAAATAGCGAGATCCCCATCTCTTAAAAAAAAATCGTAACTGGTCATATTTTCAGTGACAGCAGTGTTAGTAGGTATTTTTCATTTTTGTCAAAATCTTTATTTAATACTTTGTGATACAGTAATTCAAATGTCTGGCTTTAATTCACTTATTTTTAGTTTCATTGCCTGAAAAGGTACCCCCCAAAATATGTAGATCCAAGCAGAAGAAACTCATACTTGGTGGTGCTAAATAAATTATGATACTTGCTTTTCAGTTGCATCCATGTATAATGCAAAAGTTTTTGTTGAAATTCAGCTAGTAAATTTCCATTTCTCACGATGCCAGTCAGTTCTTGCAAACTAACCGAAAGGTGCTGCATTTCAATATTTTTAACAAATGGGTTCAAAACCTGCTGAAACTCTTCATTTGGAAGATGTTTAAAAGGCTAAAAAAAATTTGTTTCCAAGTTTTTCCAAGTGTGCAGATATGAGTTTTATAAATCAGATTGCGGAGTTTACAGCCACAAATCATTAATCATAGAAACATTTCCAAACATCCATTTTCAAAACGCCTCTCTTATATAGTACAAGTATTTTTTTGGAAAGCATTACTTCCTCATTCGTCGTGAAAATGTCATCTTTACCTTGAGGGAACAAGTTGAGTACGTTTATTTCCTTTCTGAAAGTATTGCTGGATGCCACATGCTCTTGATAGCCACCCGTCACCCAAGACTAGGTCTTCACGTTTTGAACTTAAAAAAAATGCATAATTTATTTTTCATTGGTAACACTTTTGAAGTTCTTTGACACAAGATAGCTAGCAAATGTCTGGGTGGTTCCAGAAGATTTAGGTCACTGCCTATTTTATTAAAGGAGTTTTGTAAAAGTATGACTACATTTTAAAAATCTGTGTTTTTCCAGTGGATATATCCTAGAGCCTTTTGTGTCCTTTGCTCTAGCAACTTGCCAGGAATAATGGAGTGAATGAATTTCACTCTGCTGCTATCTCTGTAACCCCGCCCCAAAACCCTGCTTTTATTTCAGGCAAAACAGCCATTCCATGAGGATCTACGCTAGACAGTTTTCCCCTGAAACAAGGTTTTCATTTAAGAACTCCTTTAGTTCGGAATGGAAATTTCCCATAAATCTTTTGTTAATTGACTCACAAAAATAGTACTTTGTGTGTGTCGTAATGGAGACCGAATTTAGCAAATGTCACAGGCTGAGACCTGTGACAACCACGCATCCCCGGGCACAGCAGACCTCCACACTGCATGCATCATTCTCAAGTTCCTGTCTTCAGATCATCACCGATGTTTTCAGTACATTTTCCAAAGGTGTTTGCTGACAGAGAAACGCATTGCATTTGTTGCGGATTGTTTTCTGTGCACTAGTTGCCCTATCTTTGCTGCAGTGGAAAGCACTGGCGTTTCCCCCAGGGTGGCTCCTTGTCTTTCGCTATCGAATACGGAGACTTAAAAGAGAATCAACATGTTTGTCATCTAGCTCGGGAAAAACTGGGAAGGTCCTGGGATTGTGTCTAGTCCGATGTTAAATAAGGAAAGCACTGCGGAGATTCATTTTCAGTTTCTGTGTGTTTCCTTTAAAATGTTATCCGCAAGCACAGCACCTTCCTAAGGTGAGGGTTGCTGTGGATGGCGGTGGGTCTGCACCCATATTTCAACCCTCTTCTTGATAGTGACTTTTATCTTGTTGGATCTGTATCCGATGGTCACTGCTTTCACCTCGAATAGTGGCTCCAGACAAGCTCCTACCTGGAGGAAGAGTGCCAGCCCCTCCCTGCACAACGCTTCGCTTGCGTCCGCTCTCCCGCTGTCGTCTCCGGGGCACGTAGTCTCTGCAGAAATCTTTCAGTTTCTTACCTGTTTTGTGAGGGTTTGTTTTATTAAACCTGCGCCAGAGTGTACAGTCACGTTCGGCCACAGGCTGTGGTCAAGCCTGAGCAGAAGAGGCCCCTGCTGCGTCCTCTGGGGGCTCGCTCAGGGCTCCGCATTTTCCTTCCTACACGTGACATCACCCCAAGGGAGGATACTACTGACGCTGCCTGTATTAATTAGCACTAAACCCAATGTCCTTTTCTTGCTTTCAGATCAATAAGCATTGCTATAACAGAGCTTGCAGTGTAGGCTCACAATCTCTTATCTGCAATTCTGAAACTCAAAAAAAAAAAAAAGTGATAAAACCTAATCCTAACTGGATATAAGGGTGCTTATGGTATTTATTTACCCCATTTATTGTGACTCTGTATACTTTTCACGGCAGGAATATTCATGTGTTAAGTTGGGGCACTGGCACCGACCCATCAGAGAGGGTTAGATCATGTATGTAAAGGTAAGAGATTACCTTTCTAAAATCCTCAAAATTCTGATTCGGAAACCCAGCTGGGCCCAAGTTTTGGATGCAGGACTGTAATCCCGTATGCTGTTTGTTCTGGCACTCCCTGGGGTATGTGCGTGTGTGCGTGTGTGCGCCCCACTCCTGAGCATAAAGAGGGTGAAACTAAAGCCCAGGGCAGTTGTTCCTCGTCCCACGTCATCCATCAAGCTGGAAACCGGAATCAGAGATGAGAGGGGCCTCTGCTTCCCCTGAATCACACCCTGTTTGCAGTCTGCGGAGAAGATTCTGGGTCTGGTTTAAAACCAGAGGTTCCCAAAGAGAACATGCCTATCAATGGCCTTCTGCCAAGAGAAGGTTTCGCTGCCAGCATCAGCTGTGAGAGGCGATGTCAGAGAGTGGGGATGAATCTAGAATCACAGGATGTTCATGTTAGAACATTTTGTCAATGGATTCCTATCCGTGTCACTCACCCATTCAGCAAAATATTCAGTGATCCCGTGCCAAGAAGGGAACCCAGGCTGGCCAAGACAAAAGTTTTTTAGCTTCTTCCTGCCCTGAAGAAGTTTACAGTTTACTAGGACAGACGTGTGAATTTCACACGTGCAATTCACGTTCAACATAGCAGATGCTTGTGGGCTCAGGGCAGAGAGTTCCCGTCGGGAGAGTGAGTGGCCCTGGGCTCACAGCGAAAGCAGCTCTTCCAGGAAACTTAAAGGTAGACTAGGACTTTTCCAGGTGAATCAGCCTGGAGAAGGCATTGCGGCTGAGGGACCAGCCTGGGGAAAGGCTCAGTGACTGGCTGGGAGAGCTGATATCTCTGAAGCTCGGTATTTCGGGTGAAACTAGCCAGCTTGGCAGGGGTCCTGTCATCGCAGGCCCTGTGCTGACAGGTATAGATTTTCAATGCAGAGCTAGTGAAAAATTCTGAGCAGGGGAGGGGTGGTCTAAAAGTACTCCCCGCCTTGTACCCCGCAGTCCCCTGCAGGAATTCCTTTTCCAGCACCTCTGCTGGATGGCTGAAAGGCCTCTCCACCACTTCTGGGGGGCATTATTCGGTTAACATCCACATTAATTTCTTCTCTACAGCCCATCGTTTGTAACCTCCACTGGTTTTAAAACCTGGCATTTTAAGGCTGTCTGCACAACTTCAACCTGTTCTTTTTTGGGAAATGGGTGCAGGATCCTTCAATTTAATTCGTTCTGCATTCTCATTTTTCACACCAGTTGTCTTATTATTCTTAACTATTATTAAAAGGAATGATAAAAAGTAATTAACCATCTGGAACAGATTCATGATTCCCATTAGTCAAGGCATCCATTATAAAACCTCCCCAAAGTTCAGCCTTGGAAATAAATTCTCCAAGTAGGTGGATTAGCTAATGAATTTTTCTTCTCCAAAGATGAGTGTATTTTCCTAACGCAGCCAGTACCTCCACTGCCCATTTATCAAAAGGGGAAAAGTAGAAGTGAAAAACAAAAATGACTTGTCAATATAATTTACTGTGTGAAAGCTGCAGATTTGATATGGTTTGTATAAGGGCTCTGCTCTGAACTTCTCCACTGATATTTATGGATCCAGCGTGACGCTTCACATTGGCTTCAGGAAGATGGCTCTGTATTCATAGTCACTGCTCTGTTCAGGATCCTTGGGAAATACCCCTGGTCCCTTCCAGTCCACGGTGGGGACGCTGGAGATGGGTCTGCAGCAGGGTGGAAGCGAGGCAGGATGTCAGAGGCCCCAGCTCATCCTGTGTGGGTCCCATGGTGAGGTTTACGGGCACTTGGGATTTGACAAAGGAGGAATTATGTTGCAAGTGGGTAACCTTTATGTGTGACCTGGGTTCCGTGAATTACTATCTCCTGTCACATCCTGGGCATGAGCAGGTGGCCTGACTCCTGGAAGACCGTGTGACCCTGTAGACCAGCTGGACTGATCCACTGTGCTGGCCCTTTGTGCACGGAAACCCAAACCCCACTGTTGCTGATATGGGGGAACTGAGACGAGATGGATCGTAGGAACCTGAAGGTGACCCCTCCCAACTTGGGGCAGCCCTTGAATTCACGTGACCTCAGACCTGAAAGTCCTTTCGGGCCTCCTAGGGTCCAAGGGCTGATTTTCCATCCTCTGTGTCAGTAAGAAGCATTTGCTTCTCCCCAGATCTGAAGCCATACGCTGCGCTCAGAACTTCCAAAGTGCAGGGCTGATTCCCGGCCAGGAGTGAACGTTCTTGCTTTGTGAACTCTTCCTTGGCTTCATATGAGCCTGCTAAACCTTAGCTCAAGTGTGGTTTCTTTCACGAAGCTTTGATAATGCTCGCTTACGGCTCAGTTCTATTCAACAGATACGGCGCCTTTTGTGTTCCAAGCCCCGTGCTGACCTCCAGGGATCTGACAATGCATGAGACGTGTATTGACCCCCAGGAGTTCTCAGTCTGCTGCTAGATGCAGGTACAGAAAAACTGCAGATTAACACGATCAGTGCCATAAGCGAAGTCTCAGGAATATGCCACAGGGGAATGGAGAAAAGCACGACCATCTGCTCTGGAGGCTTGGGAAAACCTTCACAGAGAGGGTGATATTTATGCTGGATTTTGATGTATTCATAGGAGTTTTCCAGGTAAAAAGCAGAGTGAAGTAGTGGGGAAGACATTTAAAGCAGAAAGGATGCATACAGAAGCCCGGCTTGAAAGGCCTTGAGATGGGGCCTGGCGTGTTTCCCGATGCTCAGGGTGCGTGTGCATGGACGGTGGGGCTGGAGAAGGGCCCTTCCTGGTCGTGTCTAGTGATGCTGCACTTGCCTGAGACCCCGAGCCTGGCACATGGTGCCCACTGGAGAGGGAGGGGCCCGGGATGAGTTCTCGGGCTAGAGCTGGAACGGGGAATACTCACCTTCAGGGGAGGCACCTGAATCTGAATGTCTAGAGAATTCCATACCCACAAGTGTCCAAGGCAGGAATCAAAGCTGCAGATCTCTGAATCAGAGGGAGCTGGAATATGAGAAGAAACAAGCAGGCCGTTTCCACCAGGTCTGAATGAGTGATTGCGTTTTCCTCTTTCATGCATGTATGTCTTAGCTCTTCAAATGGATTACACGCTTCTCGGAGGCAGAGGAAATGGTTTTAAATTTCTTTTTAAGTCCTACACAGTAGGTCTAATACAGTGTTGTTAAAGCAGAGAGAGCCCATGCCAACTGCCCAAGGTTATAGAGGCAGTAGGTGTCAGACCTAGGATTCTTCCTCTGGGGCCTGCATGCTGACCCTACAGGGCTTCCCGATGAGAATAAGTGCTGCTGGCCCCGTCCTGTGGCTCAAGCCTCATCCAGAGATTGTGCTTAGCGGACAGTGTCACATATGGAAGGGACATTAACCACAGTGCATGCAGAGGATCGAGACCTGCTCTCCTCAGTCCTGTCCCATGCAAAAAATGATTAAGGAAGCAGAGAATGTGCCAAGGAGGTCTTGGGGGCAGAGAGGGATTGGTGTCATTAGATATTTGCAGGGATTTCACATACAAGCAGGATTCGTCCCGCCCTGTGTGGCTTTGGGGGCAGCCCTGGAGCTGCAGTGGAAGCTGCAGTGAGGCACGTCTCCCCCTATCCACTGGTGCTGCCCGAAATTGTGATGGGCAGCCTAGGAAGAGTGAGGCTCCCTGGACAAGAGGCAGAACCATCAGGGATATTGTCAGGGAGCTTCCTCTTGGTTGGAGATCCCACCAAAGGATTTACGATGTATTTTCCAATTTAGAGATTCTATACATCTCTCGATGCTTCAGTAGTTACGCCAGTCTCCCTGACTCCCAGGAGAGGCCACGATCCGTGAAGACATCAGAAGTTGAGCACGAGGCTGCCTGAAACCCGCCCTTTGCCTGATTTATTCCACTGCGTGGGATCCGTTTGCCAAGGGAAATTGGGGAAAGTATTTTTAGCCAAGACGTTTGCTTTTAGGGGACCCAGTTTCCTAGAAATGCTCTATTCCTTCCTTTTGTGCCATTCCTTATTGGTCCCCAGGAGTTTTACTCCTTGGGGTGCTATTTGGATTATTTTCTTTTTCATCTCTTAAACTAGTTTGATTCCAAAATTAAGACCCAAGTGTTAAATTTCAGTGTATAGAGATAAGTCCTGTTAATTGCCACAGAGAACACACCCTCCGTGGTGGGCAGCTGACTTTGGAGTGGGTTCTCCGCTGTCCCACGGGAGCACTCGGGGCAGGCGGAGTCCCGATGCCAGGCTGCACTCAGACCCATTGGAGCAGAAAGCTGGGTGGGGCCCGGCACCAGGGCTTTTAAAAGCTTCTTGGGTGGTTCCAACATGTAGCCGAGTTTAAGAATCACTGTGTAAGACACATTCTGGGTCCCCTCTGGCGGGGCCTCTTGGCCCCTGTTGCATTTTGGGCCTTAAATGGATGGAGCAGAGCAGCCTTCAGGTCCCCGTGTTGGCTGTGAGCCTTGAGGATGTTGTCCGACTTCTCAGAGCTTCTCTTTCCTCTGTGAAGCCGAGAAGGTTGGCGTCCAGTGCCTTGAATCCTTGCTCTGGTTCCTGGTGAGGGGCTCACTCTGGTGCTACCAGCCCATGGCGGTGATGACGATGGCCACGGGGAACACTCGTTGGACATTATCCTGTGTAGGTGTGGCCTCTGTGCCAGGTGCTGGTCTAAGCCTTTTGCGCTTCATTTATTCCTTTCAGTAATCATGGGTGGTGGTTACTATTATTATCTCACCTTTTCACGTTGCTGCCTCCATGGGAAATGATGCCGTCTGTACGGCACCCGGAGCACAATGAGATGTCCCCTGAAGGTGACAGGCCCAGGCCTGTTCCAGTAGCCTTGAGTACTGAGGGGGTCGATACCTTGGACACCCCTGTTTCCCCAGCTTACGGCTGGGAAACTCTGGCTTTTACACATGATCATGATGGTGGTGAAGAAGAATGTGAGTATGAATTGCTCTGTTGGTCCCTTGAGTACATGTCACTTGTCACTGGCAGGCAAATTGAAGTTGTTCACAGTGGCATGATTTTGATTCTTGGGGAATATTTTGGGCTGAAATGTGTTCTCCAAAACTCATATGTTGAATTCCTAAATCCCAGTACCTTGGAATGTGACTGTATTTGTACATAAAGTCTTAAAAAAGGTAATTAAGCAAAAATGAGGTCTTTAGGCTGGGCCCTAATCCGGTGTGACTGGTGTTCTTTTAAGAAGAGGGAATTTAGACACAGACACACGTGCACAGAGAGGGAAGACTGGGCCATAGAAAGACGCAGAGAGAAGAGGGCGCCTTTGAGCCCAGGAGAGAGGCCTTCAGAAGAAACCAGCCCTGCCAACATCTCCATCTCAGACTTTGGCCTCCAGACCCGTGAAACGGCAAATGTCTGCGTCTCCGTACCCTCGTCGGTGGTATCTGTTACCACAGCCCTAGCAAACAAGCACAGGGAAGCAGATTTTCTATCACTACCAGGAATTTGCCTGTAAGGCCTCCGTGGGTTTCCCATGCCTCTAAAAGAGTGGCTCATAAACTAGAGGACTGTAGAATGCCAGGAGGTCCTGGTAAGACAGAATTCTGGGCTTTACCCCTGCAGCTTCTGATGTTTCAGGATGCGGGACCAGGTGGAGCCTGGGGATTTGCATTTCTAGCACATTCCCAGGCGCTGCAGATGTTGCTGGGCTCAGGGACTGTACGGGGGGAATCACCGTTCTAACGGGTGCCAGCCTGCAGGTGGCTCTCGGCAGGCCTCCGAGCTTTGTGAACCCCCCGGCTTTGGGGCTGGCGGGGGCCATCTGAGTAGCCTGCCAGAGGTGGCTGATGTTCCAGATCCTGCCTCTGTCCCTCTTTCTGACCCACCCTTCGGGGCTGAGCGTGCAGTAAGCACTTCCTGTCTCACAGGCCCTGTTTGTGGGACAGCAGAGAGGCACGTCCCTCTTCTAGTCTTGGATTCGCTGTCTCTGTGCTGTTCGGGCTCTTTGTTCTGGTCTTACGTAGGCACATACATCCCCGGGGTTGGATGAAGGCGAAGAGTCATGTCAATAAAGTTATTGAAAAATGTAATAAACTGTGGAACTACTACACTACCCAGCCATTGTGCTACTGGGTATTTACCCAAAGGAAAGGAAGTGGGTGCGACAGAGGGATATCTGCACATTTGCTTACTGCCCCACTGTTCACAAGAGCAAAGCTATAGAATCAACCTAAGTGTCCATCAGAGGGGGAGTGGATAAAGATGATTTGGTGTAAATACACAGTGGAACACTGTTTGGCCGTAAAAAAAAGTGAAATCCTGTTATTTTCAGCAACCTGGGTGGAACTGGAGGTCATTATGTTAAGTGAAATAAGCCAGGCACGAAAAGACAAATATTGCACGTTCTCGCCCATATGTGGGAGCAAACAGCATTGATTTCGTGGAGGTAGAGAGTAGAGTGGCTGGGAAGGGTGTGTTTGGGAGGCTGGTGAGGGGCGGAGAGAGGTTGGTTCATGGGTACAAACATTAGGTGGAAGGAATAAGTTCTAATGTTGGGTAGCAGAGGAGGATGACTGCAGGTAACAACAATGTATCGTATATTTTAAAAGAGCTGGGAGAGAGACGTGAAATGTTGTCAACACAGAAATGATAAACACTTGGCAGGGTGGACACCCTAAATAATCTGACTTGCCCATTACACATTCTATGCGTGTAACAAAATATCACATGTACGCCATAAGTATGCACACATATTATGTATCTGTACATTCATAAATGTAATGGATTCTGAAAAAGATTTTTGTGCGGAGCATCTTGTGATGTTTGAGTGGGGAGTGGCTAGTCTTGCACGGGAAGGGCAGAGAAGGTTCCACAGAGGTGGTGGCATCAGAACTGCGGTGTGACTGATGAGCAGCAATGTCCTTGGCAGAGAGGGGGCCCTGAGCGTTCTGGTCTGAGGGAGCAGCATGTGCGAAGGCCCTGGGGCTGGAGACAGCCTGGGTTGAGGGTGGCTGGAGTGTGCGGGTGGTGAGTGGAGGCAGGTGGGAGCTGAGAAGGGAGAGAGAGGTCGGTGCCGCCTCTGTGGTCTACTGGGATTTTGGTATTTATCTTTTAAAGAACAAGGGTGTGTATTAGTTTCATGTTGCTGCTGTAACAAATTACTACAAACTTAGTGGCTTAAAACAAGACATATTTATTTTTGTGCAGTTACTGAGGTTAGAAGTCTGAAGTGAATTTTACAGAACAAGAATCAAGGTGTCGGGAAGACTGCACGCCTTCTGGAGACTCCAAGGGAGAATCTAATTCATTCCTTGCCTCTCCTGGCTTCTAGAGGCTGCTGGCATTGCTTAGCTTGTGGCCACATCACTATAGTCTGTGCATCTGTGGCCACATGGCCTTCTCTGACTTTCATCCTCCTGTGTCCCTCTTACAAGGGTCCTTGTGGTGTCATTGGGCTCCCAGAAAATCAGCATAATCTCCCCATCTCAGGATCCTTAATTACTCATGTCTGCGAAGCCCCCTTTGCCATGTAAGGTCACATTCGCAGGTTCCGGGGATTAGGATGTGGACACCCCTGGGGGCAGCTAAGGAATTTTAAGGCAGCTCTGCAGGGGGAGGGAGAGCCAGCGTGGAAGGCCGACTCCGCTGCTCTGCAAGGCCACGTGAGGGAAGAGGGGGGCCAGATCCCAGGTGCCACTGGGGGTGGAGAGGAGCCGGGGATTCGAATTGGGAGAGGAAAAAAAAATGGTGAGAATTTGGGAGTGGACGCTGAAGGCCCAGGAATAATTAGTCTGAGGTTCAAAATGGTGTCATTTTTAATGGTGTCATTAATCAAGACAAGGAGTGCAGGGACTTCAGTCTCCTGTTGCCTGGCTCGCTTCTCTTGGTCTTTGCACATTTTTCAGGAATCCTTCCCTGACATGCGAATGCCCGTCCTCGTGTCCCCTTAGCAGGCGATGAGCTCCTGGTGCTTCACGGTGACTTGCCTGTCTCATTTGTTAGGCGGCAAATTCCTGGGATACCGTGCAAGGTGTCTGCCCAGAGTAGGCTCTGGTTCTGTGGGATTCATCTATTGATACGTAAAGATTTGGGCTCTGTGATTGGCGGTTGCTGGGACACCGTTCTCACTCTCCACACCTTCCTGGAATGAGGTTAGGGGCTGAGTTGTTAACCTTGGTATCCCTTATTAAGAATTTTTCAGTGTTTTTCTCTTTCAGAAGGTCATGTGGCCTTTAAAATGGGTGTAAATAAACCTAATAGCTGGAAATGACTTTGAAATAATTTATCACAGAGAGATAATTCTGCTAGAAATATCAGCAAGCAATTTTGAAGACTCCTTGCCTGTGTCTTTCTGGAAGTGCACTCTCTGAGATAATATTTCTCACATCCATTTTGTGTTGTGTTCATTTGCCGTTGGATTTTGTGTTGTTTTCATCTGTTGTGTTCATTTGCTGATGGATTGTGAACCTCTGTCTCCTGGATGGTGGCTCTTTTTTATTCTCCTTTAAGGATAAAGGGGCTTATTCCTTAAAGCCATGGAAAACAGTAGACTTGTTTATTTGAAAACAGGTCATGGGATGTTGAGGAGACTTTTCCTTTTTTGGAGAATTATGGTTTATGTCCCCAAATTGCGAGTAATAGGAGAGGGTTTCCCATTATTCAGAAAGATGCTGGTTGCCTTCGTGGACCTACCAAGGTCCAAACAAGGTTGGTCCAACAACCTCAAGTGCACTTCTCCTTTATAAGACATAGATTTTGGGGGTGCCTGCCAGCAGAGGAGGCTGGCATCTCCCTCCCTGGGTGGCTGAGCTGTAGCTCTCAGAGGCCCATCTTCATACGAGGGAGCAGGGTTTGATGATAGCGTTCTTGGGAGCACCTGAAGTGGGAAGAAACTGACGTGCCATCTCTGGACTGGAGGGAGCTATTAATAAGTGAATATTGGGGTGGTGCCCGCCTCCCGCTTGGGGAATTCTAGAGGCGGGAGGCTGGCAGGCAGGAAGGGTGGGCAGTATTAGGGCAGCCTGCACAGCATCCCCCAGCATGGCCAGCAGGTGTGAGACTGGTGGGCAGTGGAGGCCCGGGCTGGGGACAGGAGTTAGGCAGGCTGCAGAGGGGACCTGGTGCTGAGACTGCCAAGGTCAGGTCCAGTAAAAGTCCCAAGAGGCCATTCGGAGAGCTCATTGCTGGATCGGGGAGCCCTGTAGTGTGGAGATCCTCACGGCAGGGCCTGGGAGGACCCTCAGCTGGGCCCTGCTGGAGAGCCCACCCATGATCACCTGCCAGCAGGTAACACCAGACAACAGCGGCAAAGTCTTTAAACAGCCTTTGCTTCTCTTGCTGTGTCTACTCCCCTCTCCTCTGCCTTGGTCTGGAAGGAGCCAGGAGATGGGGTGGGGGCTGCAGGAAGCATACAGGACCATGTCATGGCCAGTCTGCCCCCAAGGGTCCTTGACCTACACGGTGGGCTAAGCTGGGGGAGGGGATGAGCTGGGAATTGGCTGCAAATTGAAGTGTTCACACTAGGCTGCATCGCGCCTTATACATCCTGAAATTGAGGCATAGCTTCCTACCTTCTTTTCTTCTCAGAACTGAAAGAGACCAGAGGGCTAAAGCATTATCATCAGGCAGGGAAGGGCAGTGTGGCAGAGTGCGGCTGAGGGCAGCAATGGAAAACAAGTGAAGCCCTTGCCTTTGGACCCCGTAGATAAATTTGTTATAAAACCTAACACGAACGCAAAGCAGGGTGTCAACTCAGGAACAGAGATTAATACATTCTAGGAAAAGCTTTGTACTTTGTACTGATTTCGAGGCTTTAGGAAATATTTTTGTGTGTGTGACGTCTCTCTAATGTCTAGCACATAGTAGGTACTTGTAAATATGTCTCCCTGCCACCCCACACATTTAATAAATGTGCTTCAAACTCATTTAATCTTCACAAAAACCTTGTGAGTAGATATTGTTATTAGCCCCATTTTACAGAGAGGAACCTAAAGCACAGAGAGGTTAAGAAACTCACCTAAGGATGCACAGCAAGTGTGGAGGAGCAGTGATCTGCCCAGGCCTTCTAGTGCCTTGGGCCATTCTGTCCCTCCCCCACCGCTCCCATCTCTGCCTAGAATTTTCTAAATATATATAGAAAGAATAATATAATGGACTTAATATACACATCACTTGGCTTCAGCAATTCTCCCTTTATAAACTGCATTCTAACCCCCCATGCTCTTCTGCCTCTTTTGGCAAAGTTGTTTGAGGTGGTGGATGTTTGCTGAATGGACAAATCAAAAAAAATAGTTGAAGAGTAATTGTCATTTGATACAGAACAGAAGAGCTTAGCCTTGGTTTGAGCTGTTTTTCCCCCTCCCACATCTGAAGTTCAGCTGCAGAAAAAGAAAAGTAATTTAAGTAATTTAAATTCTGCCTGCTGACTTCGTTTTGTCCTCATCTTATCTGACCTTATTTAGTCAGATAATAAAAAAAAAAAGAGAGAGAGAGAGAGAGACTTGGAAGGTGTTTTCCAGGGATTTCATCATGACCCTTTAAATGAATCTTCCACTTACACTTATATAATTGTTTCATACTTGGATAGTATTAATAATATCAAATTTCATTTCTGAAGCAAGCTGACAAAAGCTTTTAAAGACCCACTCATTCAAATGTGTTGGAGCAGCTGAGAATAGCAATCTGGTGTCAATTTATTTCCTTGCAATATTTCCCGACTAAGGATGCTGCACATTTTCTCTACAAGAGCCCATAGTTATGGCAACATCCACACACCTGCTTCCGGATGCCTGTCCTAGGTCCTCTGAGGTAAGAAATGGTCACCCTTAGGATGCAGCAGGCACAGCCTGGCGTCTCCCTCCCTTTCCGTGAGAGGATGCTAGTGCTGAGAGGGACCAGGGCTCCCGCAGGGGCGGTGCTGGCCAGTGGCCGAAGGGCTCCCAGGTTCTGTCCAGCGTCCTTGTTTGTTCTGAGATAACCTCTGTCCAGAAAGCAGGCTTGGCTGAAGTGCCCACAAGCAGTTTTAGAAAGAATCTGATCTCTTGGGAATGAATTTAAAAATCTCTGGCACTCATTCCAGTCTTTTAAGTAAGACTTATTGAAGGATAATTTACATGCAGTAAAATTGATCTTTTAAAGGTGTACGGTGAGATGAAGTTTGGCATCATCTATACAGCTGTGCCTTTACCAGCACAGCTGAGGCACAGAGCAATTCCATTTTGTCGTCAGTCTCCAACCTGTCCTAAGGCACCACTGATCTGCTCCCTGTTTCTATGGTTTTGCTTTTCCAGACTGTCGTATAATGTAAATGGAATCACATAGTATGTGGCCTTTGGGATCTGGCTTCTTTCACTTAGCAAAATGGTTTTGAGATTCATGCATGCTGTTGGGTGTGTCAGGAGTTTATTTCTTTTTATTGCTGAGTAGTTTCCAATGCACAGGTGAACACTTGAGTTGATCCCAGTTTGGGACACTCTATTAAACATTCACATACAGTCATTGTATGAACATATATTTTCATTTCTTCTGAGTAGATACCTAGGAATGGGATTGGGGATCATATGGTGAGTGAGTGTTTCACCTTGTAAGAAACCCCCAGCCTGTTTTCCAAAGTGGCTGTACCATTTTGCACCCTCACCAGCCATGTAACAGAGTTTGACTTGCTCCACATCCTTGCCGACACTTGGTATTGTCCGGTATTATTTTAGCCATTTCTAGTGGCTGTGTAGATGTCATGCGGGCTTTTATACACGGAAGGGCAGGAACTCGCTGGTGAAAAGTCGGCTTCAGTTATTGCCCCCATAAAGCTCTTTTTTCCTGCACTTCAGACCATTGACAGCAGCGTTCTCTGGGCGTGGGTCCGATCTGTGCTGCCAGCCTGTGAGGCTCTGTGAGACTTTGCGATCTGTGGCCCGGGCACCCCGTGATGGGAGGCAGGCGCGGAGGGAGGACGGCGCGGAGGGAGGACGGCGCGTGGGAAGCCAGGGCCAAATCCCCTCTGGCGCTCACCACCCCGGCCGTGCCCAGCAAGGCATCCAAACCCCGCCCCGGCCGCTCGGCTTGCACGGAAGATGCGCACCCTGCCGGGGAGTGGAGAGGAGCCCGAAGGCGGAGAAGGGCGGCACCGGGAAGAACGCGCGCGCCATCCTTTCACCGCTCCAGTCCCGGCGACACCTCAGGACTGACACTGCCACGCTCAGCAGCGAAGGCTGACGAGATTGTTGTTCACCCGCTTTGTTATTTTTAACCATTTTATGTGCGTACGATTCCGTGATTATGCCCCGAGAGCTGCTTGGGGAAGAAGCTGCATGTCCCGCTGTGACTTTTAATATAAAATCCTCCTCGGCTGGGTGCGGTGGCTCACGCCTGTCATCCTAGCACTCTGGGAGGCCGAGGCGGGTGGATCGCTCGAGGTCAGGCGTTCGAGACCAGCCTGAGCAAGAGCGAGACCCCGTCTCTACTAAAAATAGAAAGAAATTATATGGACAACTAAAAAAATATATATAGAAAAATTAGCCGGGCATGGTGGCGCATGCCTGTAGTCCCAGCTACTCGGGAGGCTGAGGCAGGAGGATTGCTTGAGCCCAGGAGTTTGAGGTTGCTGTGAGCTAGGCTGACGCCACGGCACTCACTCTAGCCCGGGCAACAGAGCGAGACTCGGTCTCAAAATAAATAAATAAATAAATAAATAAAATAAAATCCTCCCTGGGCGGAGGCGACCGCTCGCCACCGCTCACCTCGCGTCCGGCCGCCCGTCCTCTGAAACGCTGCCGTCGACCTTGCTCCAGTTGCCAGCACCGTGGACTCTGCCTCCTAGAAAGAGCTGTTGATACAGTTCGTGGATTGTTCCTTGTCCCTCGTGGGCCGTTTGTCTCACTGCGCGGCGCGTCCCCGGGTCTACGGGAGACAGGGACGACAGTGACACGCGGCGGGAGGGTTTTCTCCCTGCCTGTGGCCAGCGCGGAAGTTTGGCCCAGGTGTGGGGTTGCCGCCGTCTGGAGAGTGGAGTTATTCTCACCATCGCCCCTTTCTCCGGTGGCAAAGGCAGCGAAGAGCGGGATCCAGGGGGACAGCCAGGTTTTCCTGTTCCTGATCTCTGGTTTCCACCCTGGAGGTGTTAAACGATGAGCGCGCAGTTTGTAGGCAACAAAACTTCTTAGGAGCTTAGTTCCCACGTGTTCTTTGGAGCCAACAAACGTTTCTTTTTGCGAAGCAGAAAAAGGGAGAGAAGTAAAGAGCCTTTGGCTAAGTGTTCTTTTTGATCAGCCATGAAAAGTTGATTGTTACTGCTGGTCAAATACAGTAGTGGCATTTCTAAAAATTTTTCTCTGCTGAGATATGTGTGTGTGTGTGAGAGAGAGAGACAGAGAAAGAGAGAATGCCAGAGAGAGAGATTGAGAATATGAATCATAGGTCTCCGCTGACCTCCATTTTAATTTTAGAGATTTATTTCAGGGATGTGCACCCACAGAAAAATGCCCGGCTTCTAAGCATAGCTGCGGCACACTTACTAACACGCGTGCTCATTTCCAGGGGTGCTGTGCTGGTACACTTGCCCTCTGGATGGGGCGAGGGCATGTGTGGGTGCTGGTGGTAGGGAGCCTTGATTTGTAGCTTCTGCTAATTTTGCTGGTGTAAATATTCCTGCTATGGTCAATGTCAAGCTATCGGTGTTTGACAGCTGGCTCGCCAAGGTCTGAATATTTAACAGCTGGGTCTGGTGGAGCTGGCCTCAGCAAGCTGCTCATTTAAAGGCTGGCTGGGTGGCAGGGTGGGTGGCTGGGGGTGGGGGGTGATTAAGAGTTAATGTTCTGAGAGGCAGCCGCTGTGCACACGTGGGCACTTCGTGGGTGTGCCAAGAGACAGGGTTTGCATCACAGTTAGCCTGGAACTTCTCTGGTGATCTGGGAGCACTGAGAGGCCGTTAGACAGTCCACAGCTGTCCAGAGGAGGGGGAGAGCTTTCCCTTTGAGGAATAAGGACAATTGCCGTCTTTTTCACCCTGGTGCCTGTCTGTGGCCTCCTTGCTTATTCATTTTTGTGCTGCCTTTGTGCCGTGGGTGGTCGCCCCGAAGGAAAACATCTCAGTTATGCAAAGGGGAAGGATGCTTGAAATCCATTGTTTCTTTTCAGTTTGAAAAATTAATTTTGAGCAGGATGGTGATTGGAGCCTAAGTGCGCTTTTCCCCCCTAACTTCTCTCTGATGATACTTAAAAGAAAGTCAAGGGAGGAAGTTCCTCTTAGCTTTGGATGTGTGCCCGGGGCTGAGGAGGGATGAGGAATACAGCAAAAAGTAATAATGACGCTAAGAATAGCAGCTCACCACGTCAGTGACTATGCTTCTGTTTCATCCCCATGACAACGCTACGAATAGGGCCTTGTATTAATGGCCCTGTTTACAGATGGGCAAACTGAGGCTCAGGGGTTTATTGACTTGCCCCACATCACCTGCACGCTTGTAGGAAGTTCCCAGAACTATTGTAACAAATGACCACAAACTGGGTGGCTTAAAGCAACAGAAATTTATTCTTTCAGATTCCTAGAGCTGAGAAGTCTGAAATTAAGGTGGTGGCAGGACCACCACTCCCTCTGAAAACTCAGTCCTTGGCCGGGCGCGGTGGCTCACGCCTATAATCCTAGCACTCTGGGAGGCCGAGGCGGGAGGATCATTTGAGCTTAGGAGTTTGAGACCAGCCTGAGCAAGACTGAGACCCCCATCTCTACTAAAAATAGAAAAAATAGCCAGGTATGGTGGCATGTGCCTATAGTCCCAGCTACTTGGGAGGCTGAGGCAGGAGGATCACTTGAGCCCAGGAGTTTGAGGCCGCAGTGAGCTCTGATGACCCCACTGCACTCTACCTGGGGCAACTGAGTGAGCCTGTCTCAAAAAAAAAAAAAAAAAAAGAAAAAAAAAGAAAAAAAAAGAAGAAGAAAAAAAAAAAGAAGAACAAAAAAAAAAAAAAAGAAAAGACAGAAAAATTCATCCTGTCTCTTCCAGCTTCTGGTGCTGAGAGTGATGCAGCCACAGGCCAAGGAAGACCAGGAAGACTCCAGTCCCTGCCTCTGTCTCCACATGGCCTTCTTCCCTCTGAGTCTACTCGTCCTCTCTGTTTATAAGGACACCAGACAAGGGATTTGGGGCCCACCCTAATCCAGTAGGACCTTATCTTAATTACATCGACAAGGACCCTATTTCCAAGCAAGATCACAGTCTAGGTGGACATGCATTGTGGGGGGACAGCACTCAACCACTGCAACTCTGTGTGTTCTGATGACCTCAGAATGGTGTTTTCTCTGCTGCCCTGTGCTGCCCTGAGCATGGAGGGGCTTCGAGAAGGTGTGCCCCGGCTGGAGGAATGGAGGAAGGTGGGCAAACTGGATCTGTGTGCGGGGAGGAAATTCCACCAGAGGGGTGATGTTTGGCTTTGTTGGCATTCTTCACGTTATTTGGCATGTAAGCTTTTTGATTGCCCTGCCTTCATTGGGGATTACACCTTTTATAGAAGTTAAATAACCCTCTGGCAAACTGAATGATTTTTTTCCCTCCATCCTCTGATATTAACCGGGTGCTCTGACTTTTCTCTTTGTGTTTGGCTAACATATCTCGGGGCATCCTGTTAATTTTTCTGGGTTATTTGGTTTTAAGCCTGTTTTGCACACATTTCTCATCCCGTTGTGAGCTTTTTGCCTTTGGACAGGAGCGGCATGGAGTGATGGAGGGAGGGAGGGTGCCTGAGGCTGGTGGTGCAGAGCCCAGGGGAGCAAACCTGGGCTCATTCTGAGCTTGGGGTGAGGCCTTTGATGTATGTTCTGTCCCATGATCTTAGTGGTTGCCCTGGGAGGCGGGTGCGGATTAGCCCTATTTTACTGCATTGGAAGCCTAGGCTTCAAGACTTGCTAAGCAGCTTCCCTTGTGGTCCTGTGGCTCATTAGTGGCACAGGGGGATTGTGTCACTCTTTCAACCTACCTCTAGTTTGCACTTCCACCAAGATAGGAAGGCAGCAGATGAGGGTGGATGTGAAAAAGATCAGGATTCAAACATCCATTTGGGAGTATATTTATCTATTTATCAAGATTCTCTTGGCTGCAAGTGACAGAAAACTGATTTAACCCAGTTGAAGCACAGAAAGGAGGAGGCAGGAATTTATTAGCTCCTGTAGCTGGGAAGGCTGAGATTGTATCTGGCTTCAGATAAGGCCAAATCCAGGGCCACAAGCAATGCCTTCAAGACTCTGCCCCGCTTTGTGTCTTGTAGACAGGTTTTCTACAAGGTGATGGATAAGATGATGGCTGGAGAAGGGGGATCTTCCTGGAAAGGTCCATCAGAGATGCCGTGGGAGAGTCTCGGGTCTGGTTTGAGGCATATGCCTGTCAGAACCCAGCCTGGGGATGGGGCCTTGGGTTGGTGATTGGGCTGGTCTGCATCACATGCCTGCTTGTTCCTTGGGGGAGTAATAGGGTCACCCTACTCCCCATGGGTTTGGGTTCACAGAGAGAAGAGGAGATTTGTCCCCGTGAGGAAGGGGCTGTGATGTTGGGCAGATAAGAACCACAGATGTGCAGAGGTGGTGGAGGTCTCACCAGGAGCGTAGGCAGTTTCAGCATGTGAATGCATAAAGAGAAGAAGAAGCAGGGACCATGGGGTCAGCTGTTGGAAGGCCCAAGGTTACCAGGTTTAGGCAGCTGTCAGAGGTAGGAGAGACCAAAAGGAGGCCCGGCTGAAATAAACACAACGCTATTCCACAATGCTACGTACCAGTGAGACATCAAGATGCCCACTATGGGCACCGTCTGGTTTAAGACAGAGTTTCAGATGCAGGGTGTCTCAGTCAGCTCAGGCTGCTATAACAAAAGTACCGCAGACTGAATGGCTCAAACAACAAACGTTTCTCACGGCTCTGGAGGCTGGGAAGTCCAAAATCAGGTGCTGGCATGGTTGGGCTCTGGTGGGGGCCGTCTTCCTGGTTTGCAGACAGTCGTCTTCTCACCGTGTCCTCATGTGGCAGGAGTAGAGAGCGCGAGAGGGCTGGCTCTGTGCCCAAGGACACTCCCAGCATGGGGGCTCCACCCTCACGACCTCGTTACCTCCCAAAGACCCCACCTCCAAATACCATCACGTAAGGGATTCAGCATAGCAATTTTTTAAAATGTTCAATGGGAAAATTTATTTATTTCAATAGATTTAGGGTGTACAGTGGGTTTTTGTTACATGGATGAATCGTATAGTGGTGAAGTCACGGCTGTCAGTGTACCTGTCACCTGAATAGTGTACATTGTACCCAATAGGTAGTTTTTGATCCCTCATCCCCCTTCCACCCTCCCCACTTCTGAGTCCCCACAGTCCATTATACCACTCTGTGGAATTTTGAGGACATAAATATTTAGTCCATAGCAGAGAGCCCCCAACAGCCGGGTCGTAGAAGGGGAATCCGTTCTTAGATGGGCTGGCAGGAGGTTTCAGCCTTGAGATGTATCCAGATTGACAAATTAATTTTTGAGGCCTTCCTTGCCATCCTCAAGGGTTAACTCGGGGAGATGTCTCCCCATATAACCTTGTCCAGAAGCGACTGTCTGGGATCCTGGCTGATTTGCTGTCCCGCCCTCAGCGCTACGATTTTGCGCGCAGTGAGTGCGCAGGTAGGAGTTCTATCGCCTTTCCATTGCCGATTGCATAGAGGCAGCCACCCAGACCTCCAGCGTGCCTCTGCCTCGAGGAAGGAGAGACAAAAGAATGCCATTTAGCTTGAGGGAATTGGCTCACATTAGTTCTAGCTCATGTGCAGACAGGAAAATAGCCCATTTCCTGGAATCTGCAAACGTCCAGATGTGTGGCCCAGAGAAAGGAATTTCAGACCCGCTGATGCAGCTTGGATTGGATTTGACTCCCGTGTATTGTGACAGCCCAGAAAATATTCCAAGGTCCATGAGGCAGCTTTTCAGTGGAATTCTAATGAGCATCATGCATAATAACGGTGCATCATCTTTTTTTTATTTGTAATCTTCTGACATCTTTCACTTTCCCCTTTGTGATCATATTGCTGAATCGAGCCCTTCTGAAGTCCCCTGTAGTATCAACGTGCCACTGTTTCTTTATGCTGGAGATTGTATCAGCAGTTTCAGATTTGAGAGAAAATTATATATATTTCCTGTTATCAGAAAAATCCATTTTGACCTAACCACCTCCCAGTGTGGGAACAATTTATGATTTTCTACTTGATGTTTTGAAAATTCATTTGGAATTTCAGGTTAGCTTCCTGGGATGAAGACGAGCTCTCTGCCGGAGCCGATGCTATTCCGGAACAAATCTGATTCTGTCTCATCTCTGCTAGGGTCCAGGTCACAGGTCGTCCCCTGTGTTAACTCTTTCTTCCTCAAGGTTCTCCAAGCTTCCCCTGGTGATCAATGGGAATGCCACCCCGCCTGGGCTCCTGTGCCTTCTGTGACCCTTGCTTTCGTGGGGACAAATCCAGACAGCATCCACGTGATTAGGGACGCTACATGAAATCCAAAACCCGTTTGGTGTGTTGCTTTCTTTTGTGAACTAACACTCCGGCTCAAGCTTGCCCATCCTAACGACAGCTGGCAGGCTGCGATTCCCCACAACGAGAGTCACTCTGGAGCCCACCTTATTTTCAGCTCAGTTTAGCAAACATTTGGGGTTTGAGACGTAACCAGATGGGGACCTTTTAACCTGGTGGGAGAGGAAGTAATCGGATTCACACAGCAGAGTGGAGGAAGAGCAGAGAGAAACAGAGAGAAGGGAACGGGAAGAGCTGCATCATTCTTTGCATCCTGTTCCAAGCCCTGCATGCAGCGCTGTACCAGGCACAGAGCAGTGCTCCGTCCGTACTTGTTGATCGAGTGGATGGACGAAGCTCTGCCAGTTTGGAGAGCCCGGGGTGCGTTTATGGCTTGCACAAGGGCAGAGGAGGGAGGAACACTGTGCAGACGGGTTGGGGACGCGAGATTGTCCCACGTGGATTCAGGGCAAGGGTGGTGAGTCCACCTTGGGAGAGGGTGAGGGACTGGGGGGTGTCTGTCTCTATGAGGAGGGTCAAGTTCAGGTACAGCAAACAAGGTGGGAGAGGTTTACTGGGAAGAGGCTGAAGCCACAGAGGAGCTACCTGCCGTGAGAGCATCTTAGAGGCGACCTGGGAAGGGTAAGAGGAGGGAGGGAGCAGTAGGCTACGTGGGGGTGAAGGCTGACAGCAGGAGGGGTTCTGAGAGTGAGCAGGACACACGAGGGTGGTGGCATTTGCTGGAGGACCCACTTGGAGTCGTGGTGACACTGGTGGCTGTGATGTTTCTCAGCCCAGTGGGTCACAGAACACATGTCTCCCCTCTCCCTCCTCTTACAATTTGTGGTTCCAATTTCTGTCTTGGATTAACTCTATTAATTTTATTGTCCCACAGCCACCTTCACATTATTCTCATACATAGATGCCTGCATACAAATCTTTGTTAAACAAATAGTAGGTTCTTTACTGAGCTTAAAAAGCCAGGTCCTCTTCTCTCTCTGGGAGTCCGCGTCAGTGGACACTCAGTAAGGTTTTGTTTTTCCATTTATTCCAAAGTATTTTCTTAAAGAATTCTAGAGAAAGGGTTCTATGAGCTTTCATGATTAGAAGGTTCTTTCTCTTCTATGTAACTGTTGTACCTGCTTTTGATCAAATCCGTTTTCTTTTGGTCCTCAGTGGAGATGCTTTAAAATCATTACATTTCTTTTGTGAGAGGAAGTTTTGAGCTTTCTTTTCCACAATTGAGTTAACTGATGGACGAGGAAAACATCAGAGAGCACAACTGGGGGGCAGCCAGGGTGTAATGGGGCCTGCAGCTTGTACAGTTTCGGCTCCCTGTTTAAGGAAAAGGACACGAAATTGTTAATAATATGTTAATAATAATTTAATTTAACTATTAGCAATTTAATGTAATAATTAAATTAAATTATTATTAATAATACACAATAGGTATAAAGGTATCTATTTAGAATGAGAAATAAATCATAACAAATTACTAAGTTAAAAAAAGCTGACATGTACCACAAGCATCACAAAAGCCAGAAAAATAACATAAGACACATGTTTAGGATCCTTTTTTTTCTATCTTTTTTGATGACATATTATTTGCCTCTTCACTATGACAGCAATTTTTTTTAAGAGCAATTTTTAAGAGCAATTTTTAAGACAGCAATTTTTTTTAATTTTTTATTAAGAGAATAAAAAGGTAATTCAGTCTTTCCTCCAGTATGGTTGACTGATACTTGGATTTTTAACGAGTGGTTAATTTAGAAAATTAACTTTAGCTTCACAGCTCAGTATTAGTAATGTCATGTAAGTTTTTAGGGTTTTTGTAAAATCTGGAGCAACCTCTTTCCATTTGTTGTAAGAGTTGTAAAATTACCGGAGATTTCAGGTTTTCTTGTGGTCACTTGCATTACATATTGTTATGGATTGGATGTTTGTGTCCCCCTAAATTCATGCTAAAACCCTAACCCTTCGCATGATGCTGGTATCAGGAGGTGGAGCCTTTGGGTCATGGTTGGATCATGGTTAGGTCATGAGTCCATGAATGGCATTAGTGCTCTTACAAAAGAGACACCAGAGAGCTCTCTTGTCCTTTTCTACCACGTTGAGAACACGGAAGACAGTTGTCCAGGAAGCAGGTCCTCACCAGACCCTGAACCTGCTGGTCAGCCTTGATCTTGCACTTCGCAGCCTCCAGAGCTGTGAGAAATCAATGTTGTTTAAGCTCAAATAGGCTAAGACAAACATACTTTGAACTGATGACGTTGTAAGTACTTTTTAAGCTATTCCTGGTGCAGGGGAGTACAATAATATATGAGAGACTGGGGGCCATCACAAACAGACGACACTAAAGCTAAACTCAATGTATTCTCAACCTAAATTCCCCAAAGACAAATCCTAAATAACTGCAGCCCCCACCCCCAGCCACTTGGGGGAAACTGTAACAGAGGCACAACTGGGCAGTCAGCTGATTGCAGTAAAAGTATCTTCCTTTTGCAAATTTTGCAGTGACATATGACCATGTGCACACATTGCCCTTTCCAGGCTTTAGTAGGGGCCAGTGCCATTGAGAGGCCCTGAACTTAAGCTTCAGCAGCTTCACAGTAAATCTAGCTCGGTACTCGTTGATTACTTCTGGAAGTGAATATTTACTAAATCCCCTGGGTGTTTTCTGTTCTGTACTAGGCCTTTTAAAAGTTTTTTTTTTTTTTTTAAAGTTTTCACTAAAATAGGCATTAAGACCACTTGCCCCAGTGATCATTACATTCCTTATGTCTGTGTAGAGGTCTGCCGTTTGCAAGGCTTCACAATGCTTTATTCTATTTCCTCTGCACTCCAGCCCTGTGAGCTAGACAGGGCCGGGATTATTCCTGTTTGCAAATAAGGAAACGCGCTCTGAGCTTGCCAGGGCTTTTTCTATCTTCCTCTCAGGAGGGGAGTTGGCGGCAGGAGCCATCGAGGTGTGATTAAGGGACCAAGGGCTCCAATCTGGAGACCCAGGATCCACGCCAGCTCCGGCATGAGATGGCTGTGAGTCTTGCTTGAAGCCTTCCCGAGCCTCAGTTTCCTCATTTGTAAAAAGGGAGATCTCCTAGAGGTGATCTTTAGGGTCCTTTTTAGACACTCACCTCAACTAGACCAAGAGGAGGGTTCCTGCCTCTTGCCTCACATGCAAACAGGAGTGACGGGTGCGTTCCCTCTTGCTCCTGACATGCTTTTACGGTTGACCCGTCAACAACACAGGGGTTAGGGGCACCGACGCGCACAGTCAGGAATCCACAGGTAACTTTCAACTCTCCCAAAACTTAATTACTAATAGCCTACTGTTGATCGGAAGCCTTACTAGTAACAAAAAATTGGTCACCACATGTGATATGTATTGTATATTTTACTCTTACAATAAAATAAGCTAAAGAAAAGAAAATGTTATTAAGAGAATCATAAGGAAGACAAAATCTATTTACTATTCATTAAGCGGAATTAGATCATCGTACAGGTCTTCGTCCTCCGCATCTTCCTGTTGAGTAGCCCTAGGAGGAGGAGGAGGGGTTGGTCTTGCTGTCTCGGGGGCGGCAGTGGAGGAAGAAAGTCCTCCTCGCAGGAGAGGAGCCACGCAGTTCAAACCCACGTTGTTCAGGGCCAGCTGCACTTCCCGGCATCGTTCCGGCATCCTGTGAGTGTCGTTTTCTGACTGAAACCCTGAGCTGGTTGGATCGTTGTGGAAATTGTTTATGTGCTGGTCTGATTTCGGAGGCAGATCTCCGATCTCAGAGGTGTTTGAGCGTCCCGAGTCTCCCCAGGGTGGTCTTGCTGCGTGCTCAGGGGCCCGGTGTCAGTGCGGTGGCCCTGCATTTGGGCGGCTTCCTGGGCTGTGGCTCTGCTCCCTCCTCCCCTGCTTAGATGCCTGTGTTCATCTGGAAATCCAGACGGTGCCACAGTTTCAGAACTGCGTCGGGGTGACCAAGTTGCTAGAGGAAGCCCTGCCAGAGAGTGCCAGAGAGAAGATTAACTGACCCTAAGGAATGTTAGGGATGTTTCTGGATCCATTTCTTTTGAGGAGGATAGCATTTCATCCGATTTTTCTTTAGGTGATGTATTTAAAATAACAGTGAAACATGATATGGTTCATATAGTTGAAAAAGGCCATAAACTATAAGACTCAATGTACCCATTTTACATATGGGGAAACTGAGGTCCAACGATGAGAGATTAGAAGTCCAGGGTCAAACAGATACGGCCAGACCTGGAGCATGTGTTTAAGCTTCCTCCCCCACCGTGCATCCACCATTGGGCCACTTGTCTTTTTCTTTGCAATCTTGTTTTGTGCCTTATTATCAGAATCGTTGGGCATAATTAATAAGGAAATTACTACATTTGAATATTCTGTTTTTTTGCCTTTACATACATTACTTATTTAATTGTACATGTAAATGTAGAGATGCATTTATATATAGTTCAATATTTAAATTTTTTTTCATTTTCTCTTCTAAAATTTTGTTTTTCTTATGATAAAGTTCACAAAACATCAAATTTACCATTTTAATTGTTTTAAAGTGTACAATTCTGCAGATTTAAGTAAATTCATAATAAGTACAGCCATCACTGCCGTCCAATTCCAGAACATTTTCATCACTCCCAAGAGAAACCCTGTACCTATGAGCAGTTGAACATGCTGTGTTTGAGGATTTGCTAAATGATGATGCCAAGGGTGTGCTTGCACGCGCGTGTGTCTTCCCCCAAAAGGTGTACATCTTTTGCTTTATGACAAGAGTGTTTGGAAAGGTTTTTGTCCAGGTGGGATGTTCAGGAATCTGCTCATTTTGGGACCTGCTCTGGATTGCGAAGCTGGTGCTGTAAGACTGCGTGGGGAAGGTACTACGGGGAGGCTGGAGGGCTGGTGGGGAGAAAGGATGGCCCTGGGGAGGCTCCACTGCTTCCCGAGCCCAGGCCCACCCAGCACCTCAGAGGACTGGGCTGCAGGGTGGTTGACTGCAGAAAGAGGCTGCGAGCCAAGGTCCTGGGTGCTGGGTCTGTTAAAAGCTCCCTCGACAATTCTGACAAAAGCACCAGTGTTGGCTGGTCACATCCTGATTTGGAACCTCAGTTTCTGTCTCTGAAAGCCCTCCCTGAAGTTCCATTTGCTTATATTATTGGATTCTCTATGAGTCTCTGCTGTGGATTACTGTTGTCGTGCACTCTTATGTTCAGGCTCCAGAGGGCCGTGTTCGTTTATAAAAGGCGGTAATTGGAAACAGTATGGTTAGATAGACATAGCGCTAGACACAGTCCTTATCGTGGCTCTCTGCCTGGCTGTGTGACCCTGGCCACATCACCTACCTTCTCTGGGCCTTGGTTTCCATGTTTGTAAGTGGGTTGGTTGGAATAGATCATCTAGGAGTCATTGAGTGAGATAATGCATGTAAATCCTCTGGCACAATGCCTGGCACACAGCTTCAGTACCTAATAGTTAATAATAGAAGCATATGAATGATTATTGACATATTAGCCTTAATATAATAACCTTAATAAATTAATTTATCCATTCAGAATTAACTCCCAAATAGCCAATTTCCTCAACACCATTTGATAAATGACAGAGTCTTTAGTTTGTAACACTTTCTTTATCATATTAAGTTTCTATGTATCTGTTGGACGTAGAACTGGACTTGATTTTGTTCTGTGGGTCTGGTTTTTGATCATTTTATTAGAATAACATAACTTTAATTATTATCACATCTTTATTAAAATTTTTAATATCTTCCAGCAATCCCTCTCATGATATTAACTAAAAGAATTTTAACTCTTATGTTCCTATCCTTCCATAATTCTTAAGAACTATTTTGTTGGGTTGACCCCAAATTCTACTGGGATTGTGATTAGAATCGAAGTCTGTTACAGTGAATTCCTGATCTGTGAAAACTTGCTGCCTAATAGTATTCAGTCTTCCCATCTAGGAGGAGACTGTTTTTCTTCATTTGTTTTAATATTTTATATCTTTCTAAACATTTATTGCCAGGGTTATTCCTAGACAGTTATTTGTTAATGTTTTCACTCAGCTTTTTCTCATTATGTATTCTAATTGGTTTTTGCTTTAGGAAAGGTATTGATTTTTAATTTTAATGTTGTGTGTACCTTATATCCAATCATATCACTGGACCTATGTACTAATTTTCAGTTATTATTTTGATTATCTCATGGTTTCTAGGCATATAATCATAAAATTGAATATGCAAATAATGTTATCTTTGTTATAAGTTTGATTTGCCAGAAAATTCTCTTTGATTATATTAAATTATTTCTTGCATTTATTTATCAACCTGGAATTTATTTGCTGTTTTCTGATTCATTAGTTTCTGCCTTTATACCTATTTTTCACTTCCCATTTCTTTTTTTTGTTTTTCTAACTTCTTCAATAGAATGCTTGGCTCATTTAATTTTGTGGTTTAATAATAAAAATAATTAAGGCTGCTGACTTTCTCCTGAGTAAACATAACTCTGTTATGGATTAGTTCCATTTTACACGTTTTCAAACTAATTTATAACTTTAGATTTGATTTTCTTTTTGAACGAATCATTTTCCCAATTGTCTTTCTGCACTATGAGAGTGTAGGCAATAGCCAAATAAACAAGTCTAGAAAGCATCACCAGCAAGGGTGCCAAGCTGAGAATCGGGACTCAAATGTCAATCAACAAGGCAATGAGAAGCGCACCGGTGTCTCCATTTCCGACCACTGTTCAGCACTAGAGAGGAGTGAATATCGGAATGTGCAACACAGTGGACGACTCTGAAAAGTGTGTTGAACAGCAGAAACCAAACAGCAAGAGCGCCGACTATATGGTTCCCCTGATCGGAAGTTCTAAAACGGCAAAAATAATCTCTAGTGATTAGGTAACAGTGTGTGTTCTTCTAGGGGTGGGGTAACTGCCTGGAAAGGGGCATGAAGGCACTTTTGTGGGTGGAGGAACTGTTCTAGGTCTTCTCTTGGATGCTGGTGACGCAACAGGTATTTATAACTGTCAAAACTCGTCAAACTCAAGATCTGTGTGTTTTCTTTATGTAAATTTATACATCAGTAAAGTAACAGTTGTGCTTTTTGCAAAAACAAACACATAATCAGGGGAACAATAATATAAAGAAATACATACGTTAACAGAAGTAAAATATGAGTATGATTAGAAAAACAGAAAGGAGGGACTGAAACGGGGCCTGGCTCAGGGGCACGAACGGTCTCAGCATCTCCTAGGTGGTCTGCGTGGAGGCTGCTCCGTTTTCTTTCTAGTTCAGACCCTGCGTTTCCCTCTGAGCCGACCGTGCAGGATGGCTGGAGCCACATTGTCCTATCTTCGTTCTGGGTGGCGAAGGGTAAAGGTGTATTGAGGTCACTGTATTTTTCAAGCTAGATCCTTCAGATTTGTGCATTTTTATTTGCAGGATTTCGGGGGGTGTGTGTGTGTGTGTGTGTGTGTCCACCATGTGTGCACAGGCTTGTGCCTTCTGTGGGATATGGGTATATGTTTATTTTGGGTGTGAGGAGACCAATTTCAGAGGTTGGCAGGCTAATGCCATTTTAATCCTAAAATATAGAACATAATCTCAAAAAATTATAGCCTTTCGAGGGCACTAAGCAAGGATGCAGTGCTGATGTGTGATCACGGGTTTCCTGTCTCCACGGTGGGCACAGGAAGGTTTTCACAGCGGTGACGTGCAGATGTTGGTCACTGTTCTCAAAGCTGACAAGTGGAGCGATGAAGGCAAGAGGGCGGAGCCTTTCAGCCATGCCCCTGCAGGGAAACGTAGACTCTGCCCACAGGACCTTAGATCACCTGGGCCCAGTTCTCATTCTGCAGGTGAGAAGACCTGAGTCTCGAGAGAAATGGCTGGCAAAGGACCTGTGTCCAGCTGGGGGCCGACCCTCGTGCAGTCAGTTCTAAGGCCAATGCTCTTGCCATAGTATTAACTTTTCTCCTAGGTGATATTTTGATCCATCTGTGCTGAACGATTCCATCCTAAGTCCTGGCATACCAGAGAGTATGGGAACTATTGTTTAGGAAGTTACCACCAATGTGCCAAGCGCTCAGCGTACTCCTTAGGAATTCCTCACAGCAGACCTAGGATGTGGGAATTATTTGCCCCATTGGACAGATGAGGAAACCGAGGCTTGCACAGAGATAGGGTTTATCACACTAGGATTTTCCCCGGGCTTTGTGCAGTCCACAAATTTACAGTGTCAGTTTTCATTCTGTAGATGTTGGCCGGGTGCCGGCTGTGTGTGGACCCTGAGAACACAGTCCTGGCCCTCGTGGGGGCTATGGGCTGCCCCCCTGTGTCACCAGTGCTGATGCTCCAAAGTGGCAGGAGTGACGGGGTTTAGTGAAGAGATGACTGCGAGGGAGGCACATGCCAGGGGCCAGCCCGAACTGTGTGTCCTTCACGTACCTCTGCTTCTGGCTCCCCGGAGGGAATGATTCACCCTCATAACGATTCAGTGGCGTCCCAAAGCCTGCCCTTCCTTCGTGCCTGACACGGTGGGGGCAACGACTGCCATGTTCAATAAAACTTTTGAGAGCGATGATTTAAATTGCTTTGATAACACCCTTGGGAGTTGGGGCTCCATTTAATAATTTAGGGTGAAGGAATATGCGCTCTCATTAAAGAGAGGAGATGTATTTGGGCTCTGGGCTTGAAGCTTTTTCTTTCTATGCGGAGGCACGGTTGAGTTTAAAAACCGAGATGACACCAAAACTTGGCGTGCTGGCAGACAGGGAGAGGTCTGTCTTCCCTCTGCCACAGCTGAAGTGGCTGATCTTTTCTGAATCAGTGACTATTGGACGTTCATGGGCTTGGACAAGATAACAAATGGAAGTGGGTTATCTTCTAATCCTAGTAAGTAAGAAAGAGCTGTTCTTCCTAGCTTGGAAGGCAAGTCATTTGTTTTCTATTCAACATGCACACACACACTCACAGACACACAAAAAGTTAGCAACATGCTGCTAGAAAAAATTAAAAATTACACATGGTATTTTTAAAAGGGGAAGCAGGTAAAAGGGATTTCCAGAATTCCAAACACACTCCCCGTCACTGCATGTCCTCCCAGCGAGGACTGCAGGTGTCCACGGCTGGGGCCTGCAGGGCACGCTCCCGAGGTGGACTGGGACTGGCCTTGACCTTCGGGCCCTCCCTCCACCTGCTGGCGGGGCTTAGGACGTGTCTGCTGCTGTGAGGGCCTGGGAAACCAGACTTGTGCTTTTCCATAATTTATCATCGACTGTTTGACTTGAACAGAAACTATTTGTAAAATGAATAATGTTTAAATCATTTACATTGAAAGTAATTATTGATAGAGAGGGGTTTGCTCTTGCCATGGTGTTAATTGTTTTGTTAGTCTTGTAGTTGTGTCTTTTTAAGGGGCATAAAATTTCAGTTAAGCAAGAGGAGTAAGTTCTGGAGATTCACTGCACAACATTGTGTCTATAGCTCACAACACAGGACCGTACACTCAAAAACTGAACAGGGTAGATCTCATGTTAAGTGTTCTTCCCACAAAAACATACCATAACATAAAATAAAAATGAATGACATAAACTGTAGGTGAATTAAGGAGGTACACACAGGCAAAAAAGCTTTTCATTGTCTTTTGAATTAACCTCTTATTGATGGCTTCTGCTTTTTATGCAGGGGCGGAAGGTAAAGAAGCTGATATTGACAATGACTTTGAAAGGCTTTGAGGAAATAGTCTAAACAAAGTGTGATCACAATGAGTCTTGTCATGTATTTACTAAGATTTATATTTCAAAACGAGAGTTCTCCAAATGGTCACCTTGGAACACTAAACACTAATTTCAGGGCTCAAAGACACAGACATACACGTGCAGGGCCAGTGTGTGCACGTCCTCTCTTGGTTGTCCTTGGAACGTTCGTCACCTTGTCTTTTGCTTCTGAGCCCAGGTACTATAATCTCAGAATGTTACCATAGTGGGGAGAGAAAACCAGTCTGAATTGGCAAAAATCCAGAAATACTATTTTATTAGGTGTTATGAAATTATTATTTTCAGGAATGGAGTGTAACTCTGCTTTAAAAAAAAATGGACAAAGTTGAGGCTCTGTTGAACTTGCCTTACTCAACATGGGGCACTCATGTTATTAGGAGCAGCAGTTTTCATGCATGTCCTTAATATACTAAGATCCTTAAAATATGTGGTTTCAGTGGGTTAGGCAAGCCAGTCTTATTTGTATCTTATTTATACCACTTCATTGCTTTATTTTTCATTTTCTGTATGTATGACATGCAAATGAAAATAGCCATCCCATTTCGAATGAATTATCCCCAAGTCTGAATTGGTAGGGTCTGTGTGAATGAATGAAGGTTGTTTGAATAGACACTGGGACACGGGAGGGTGAAGAGTGTGTGGTCACATACACGATTTTCTGAGATGCCAGATCCTCTTTCTGGTTTAATATAGTGATACTTAGCACATTGATCTGTTACTTGGAAGTGATTCTCGTATTCTCTGGCATTGGAGAATTACTGCCCTCGTTTCTCCATGACTTAGAGTCAGTTGGGCTCCCCGCTAAAGAAGAAGCCATTGAGTTTGATGAAGAGCCACATTCCTTGCAAGACTTGACCCCAAACGTTTGAGATTAGTCCTTTGAATTTCCCTTTCTAGAAGTCTGACAACAAAACTTGGTGCATTTTTCTCTGCAGGATCCAAATAACAGCTAAACTCCACAGGGGCAGCTGTGAGGCAAGTGTTTAAAAAACAACCCTGTTAAAATTCTCTGGAGATTGTGAACAAGAGTTGGCTTTTCTTTTTCCACACGTGCCTCAAGGTGCACACGTGTGTATTTGAGCCAATTAAAATACTAAATGAGCTTGTCCCTCGAGAATGTGCACAGAGCTTTTCACTCTAATTTCTCCAGCTCGTCTCTTGAGCACACCTTGCTGCTTGGAAGGAAACCACCCCTAGTTTCTGCAATCAGGGTAGCCACACACTTGATTTTCGCATATTTGCTGTGCCAGCGAATCAGCGATGTTTAAGCAGCATTCATTCATTCAGTGATGCATTTGTTCTTTTACCCAACAAATAATTTTTGAGCACTTACAAAGTGCCAGCGTGGCTTAGGATCTAAAGCTCAGTGAAATGGGATGCAGAGATGGAATCGGGGATTCATCAGTTTAGATGGACACTGAAAGCATGGGAGGGAGGACGAAGGGGACTCAGATGTTGGTTCTCCATCTTTGCCCCTTGGGCAAATTACCCAATGACCCCTAATAGGTACTCTGTAGGTGTCTGGCTACATTCACTCAGTGGGCAAACCACTGAACGTGGGGAGGGCTTGATGACGAGCGTTGCATGCATGTTTTTGTTAGGGAATACTCCAAGGACATCATTCTTGGCTATATTGAGGTCTGTCACCTGGGGACCACTCAGTTTGCAAGGCTCCCAAGATGCAACTTGCCTAAGTTTGGCTACTTGTGCCAAGGGGATCTTTATAGTTTGGAGAGTTTAGGTTTGCACGCCTTATTCCAGTGTTTTTGCTGGAAACCGATCTGCTAAATGAGACTCCATCGCCAGTTTTACCTACACATCCAGTATTTTACTTAGAAATCAGCACTTTTCCTCTATGGGGAGATGAAAAGAACTAGTTTGGGGTAGAGGTAGATACAGCCATAGATATAGTTATAGATGTAGTTATGGATATATAAGATTAAATACCTTAATCCCTAACTTCATTATTTTTCTTCTATCAAATATAATCCGATTTGGAGCAAAAAGGCTTTGAGTACATTTTAATTTTGCTACTTCCTTGGGAGGGTTCCCTTCACCAGCACTCTGCCTGCAGGACTCGTGGTAAATGCTAATATAAAACTTCTTCTGTTAGCAAATTTTTATCCTACTTCTTTCTTCCTGGGGCGACTCTACTGAAATTGTAGGTCAAATCCAACTGCAGGCTAAAGCATCACTATTTCTTGTTTTTGGCTGACCCTTGGCAAGAATAAATTTTTCTACCCCTTGAGATGGCAGATTCCATTCTGGAAATTCACAGGAGTGAAATGGTTAGCACTTGTTCCTAAAATCTGGTCCTCTGTTTTCTTGGAGGTGTCTCTGAGGTTTATTTGTGTTGGGAGCAGGAAATCTGTGAGCCCTTTCTCCTCCCCAGGCCAGCGTGTTTGGTGGATGTCATGACGGGCAGCGTGGCGATGGCCCTCGCGGACGTGGTCGTCACAGTTCCTCACGTGGTCAGCAGTAAAGGACTCATCTGCTTGGCGTCACACGGACCCAAGAGGTTTCCACATTCCACCTAACGTTCTGCATTCCAGCAGAGATAATAGATACCAACTCAACTGACTGGCCTCAGAAGACTCCTCCCCTGAAATAACGTGATTCATTCTGCCACTTAAAAAAAAAAAAAAAAAAATTCAGGTTCCGTGGAAAGCCACTAGAAGTTTTAAGCAGAGAGTATCATGGTTTGATTTACATTTTAAAAGTTTCTAATTATGGCAAAATATACGTAACATAAAATTTATCATCTTAACCATTTCTAAGTGCACACATCACTAGTGTTAAATATATTCACATGGTTGTGCAACCAATCTCCAGAACTCTTCTCACCTTGCAAAACTAGTACTCGGTACCCATTAATCAACCCCTCCTCCTCCCCAGCCCCAGCCCCCGGCAGCCACCATTCTACTTTCTGTCTCTAGAATTTGACTGCTCTAGGTGCATCATATAAGTGGAGTTATATGGTATTTGTCCCTTTGTAACTAGTTTATGTCACTCAGAATATTGTCCTCAAGGTTCATCCATGTTGTAGCATGTGTCAGGATTTCCTTCCTTTTTAAGACTGAATGATATTTCCTTGTATGTACATATCGCCTTTCGTTTATCCACCCATCTGTTGGTAGACACTTGGGTTGAGTCCACTTCTTGGCTATTGTCCACAGTGCTGCTGTGAATGTGGGTGTGCAAATCTGTTCAGGTCCCTGCTTTCAGTTCCTTTGGGTTTATACCCAGAAGTCAAATTGCTGGGTTCATATGGTAATTTTGTTTAATTTTTTGAGGAACTACCATACTGTTTTCCATAGAGGTGGCACCATTTTACATTCCCATCCACAGTGCATAAGGGTACCGATTTCTCCATATTCTTGCCAACACTTGTTATTTTCAGTTTTTTAACAGTAGCCATCCTAATGGGTGTGAGGCGGTATCTCACGTGGTTTATGCTGCAGTTTTGAACACCTGCTACATATGCATTAGTGCATCAGATGCTGATGTGCAGAAGTAGTAAGGTACAGTTCCTGAAACACGAGAGAAGAAACTCACAGACTGTCGGAGGAGACAAAAAGTTATAATACAGCTTGGCAAGTGCTGTGATAGAGACAGGTCTTACGAGAGCACAAAGTGATGCAATCATGGAATGCTTCCTGGAGGTGGGGGGGGGGGTACTTATTAAAGTATTCTCTAAAGCACACATGGTAGAAGGAACCAGAAAATGAGAAGTTAAATCTAAAGTCCAAGTGGTTGGTGAGTTTTGGTTAGAGCAGTATTTTTAGAATAGAATAATGCTTATGTTTGAATTGAAGCATTTTATTTCATTTGTGCTTCTCTCTGGCTCTGGGAGATTATAAAGTTTACTTAATTGGAACACTTGGTTCACAGTTTCCGGTTATCAGAAAGAGGCCACACTGAGACCTTTGGGAGAAGAGGGGCATGGCGGGCGGGTAGGTGGGGAGTGTCCCCCTGAGCCTGATCCAGGGCTGATGTGTGTTTGCCGTTCCATCCAATCCAGGGGAGTCTGCTCCAGAGGTCAGAGGGGAGTTTGGTGCATGGGGGCAGTTGTTTGGAAGGCATCGTGACAAGGTGGCAGATACGAACACGGAAACAAAGTATATAAAGGCGTGCTATTTAGGAATGGTGCTATTCTCGTCACAGTGACTCACACTTGTCAAGCCTTTAAGGATATTCACAGAGGAAGAAAGACGCATCGGATTGCAGCTTGGAGGGGGGCACAGTCTGGCTTCCAGCGCCAGGACTGAGATAGCAGTGTCTGATCTCACTCGTCTCTGAGGGTCATCCCACACCCAGACTGCCCGGTTTCCATTCTCATCCCTCCGCATTGCTTTTTATAGAACGGCTTTCAAAAGAGGCATGGGTCTGATGTCACAAGATCGCTGTGCCTCTCTTGGCCAGGGGGTGGGGGGTGGGGATGAATATGATTCTTCTGAACATTCTGTATCACACCCCCCCCCACCCCCCGTTTGATTTACTAGGTGTGTATTCAGCATCCCATCCTTGTGAAGCTCCCCGGAACTTGACTGCCTCCCTGGCCGGTTGAGAGCCCCTCTGTGTCCCCAGAACCCTGTGGTCTCAGGCACTTCGCAGGAGATTAAGAAACATGGGTTTACTAATGAGTGAAGGGATGACAAACTGGCAAACCCTCTGGGCTCTGCCTTGGAAGCATCTTCCCTCTCTCTTTGCTCTCTCTTCTCTCCACGTCTTTAGCTCAGGTCCTTTTGAGTCAGACTTGGACTGTTGACGTCACCTTCTACCTGATCTCTTCTTGCTTCAGTGTCATTTTTCCAACTTTTGTCAGAGTCATCCTTTTACTGTCATTGCATACAGACCTGATTGTTTCTTTTCTGTTTCCTACTCAAAACATGTCACGGTTTACTGTGACCCAGAGGCCATTATCCATGATCCCTGGCAGTCTGATCCCCATCTGTCCTTCTTACACCCACCTCTGTCTCATCTCCTTGTCCCCTAAATTTGCCTCTCCCTTCTCTGATTTGACGCACATGCTTTTCCTTCTGCTGGGAGTATGCTTCCCCCCCTCTGAGACCTCCTTCCAAGGGTCACCTCCTGGGGGAAGCCATCCACACTCCTCACCAAGGCCAAGGAGAGGAAACCTTGCCTTCATCTGGGCTCCCACACCCTTTGCACAGAGACCTTCATTGTGTCATTTACCCCACAAGTCCCCCCAAAGTATCCTTTTCTATATACTATTATTTTCAAAAATGACTTGAGACAACATACAAATTACATCCTAGAGAAGTATCCTTAGGAATATAGAATGTTATAACGATAATAATAGTTATGTTAAGGAATTCATGATAAAGGATAAAAGGGAGGGCAAGAATGAAGCTAGGGTCATGTGAATTGAATAGTGTGTTCTGTGAAGCTGGAAATGGGGCCCAGGTTTGGACCTGTGCTTTCTGCCAGCCAATACCACGAGAGAAATATCATCCATGTGGTTCACGGTGTCTCCAGAATAAAGCAAGTCAGAAGCAGCACAACGCTGCCTGGTGCTGAGACCCTAAAGAAATTTCCTTTAAGTTGTCACAAAGCTGTGGTCCCCAACCCCCAGGCCACAGACCAGTACCAGTCTTTGGCCTGTTAGGAACTGGGCCGCACAGCAGGAGGTGAGCAGCAGGCAAGTGAGTGAAGCTTCCTCTGTATTTACGGCTGCTCCCCATCACTGACATCACTACCTGAGCTCCGCCTCCTGTCAGATCAGCAGCGGCATTAGACTCTCACAGGAGTGCAAACCCTATGGTAAACTGCGCATGTGAGGGATCTGCGTTGCTCTCCTTATGAGAGTCTAAGGCCTGACGATCTGAGGTGGAGCCGAGGCGGTGATGCTAGCGCTGGGGAGCGGCTGCAGATACAGATTAGTTGCAGGGAAAGAAGCTCAGGGCTCCCACTGATTCTGCATTATGGTGAGTTGTATAATTATTTCATTATATATTACAATGTAATAATAGACATAAAGCGCACAATGAATGTAATGCAGTTGAATCATCCTGAAACCATCCCCCTCCCCTCTACCTCACTCCTTGGTCCGTGGAAAAATTGTCTTCCATGAAACCAGCCCCTGGTGCCAAAAAAGTTGGGGACCACTATCATAAAGGGCACCCTTATTTCTGGATTTTCTTTTGTTTAGATAGAGCTCTTCCCCCTCACCTCACTCACATAGGTGTGTTTGTAGCATATGTTGGGTAAGAAACTTTGGCTTTGTTTGTGGGTGCTTTGATGGTGATCTAGGCTCTGGATGGAAGAAAATTCAAAAATAAGAAGCAATAGCTGCTCCAGGTGAGAAAGAATCAGCAAAAGAACTCCAGAAGTATGAAGAACCAGAGCAGAAGGTCACTCCCAAAAGGGAACACCAGCTCTCTAGCAAGGGAAATCAACCAAAATCAGAATACTTAAATGACAGAAAAAAAATTTCAAATATGGATTATAAGAAAGCTCAATGAAATACAAGTGGAAATGGAAAGCCAACACAAAGAAACCACAAGAAATTCAGGAAATGAATGAAAAATTCACTAAAGAAACCAAATTGTTAAAAAAAATCAAATAGAACTTCTGGCAATGAAAAATTCATTAAAAGAAATACAAAGCAGAGTGGAAAGTCTTAAGAATAGACTACATCAGACAGAAGAAAGAATCTCAGAGCTTGAAAATAGCATCTTCGAATTAAACAAGTCAGTCAAAGATAAAGAACAGAGAATTAAGAGGAAGGAACAAAGCCTAGAAGAAATATGGGACTATATAAAGAGGCCAAACATAAGAATTATAGGCATCCCTGAGAGTGAAGAAGAAAACACACAAGGAAAACCTATTTGAGGGAGTAATTGAGGAAAACTTCCCTGGTCTTGCTAGAAATTTAGATATCCAGGTACAAGAAGCTCAGCGAACACCTGGGAGATTCATTGCAAAGAGGCAACCACCGCAACACATGGTCATCAGACTGGCCAAAGTTAACACAAAGGAGGAACTTCTGCAAGCTGTAAGGTGAAAACATCAGGTAACTTACAAAGGAAAACCCATTAGGTTAACTGCAAACTTCTCAACTGAGACATTACAAGCCAGAAGGGATTGGGGCCCCATCTTCAGTCTTCTTAACAGAATAATGGCCAGCCTAGAATTTTGTGTCCTGCAAAACTAAGTTTCTTATATGAGGTAGAAATACTTTTTTAGACAAGAAAACACTGAGAGAATTTATCAAGATCAGACCTGCCCTGCAGGGAGTACTCAGATCTGCATTATATATCAATCAGCATGATAGAAATCCACCAGTGTAAAATCACCCAAAAGCTAAAGCTCAGAGCCCATATACAATAATGGCTCAAGAGTTAAAGAAAAGCAATAAGGTTCTGCCCAATAGGATGAACAGGAATGCATCCCACTTGTCAATTCTTTCAATAAACATGACCAGCTTGAACTCCCCACTCAAGAGACATAGGCTGGCTGAATGGAAAAAAAAAAAAAAACAAAAAAAAACAAGCCAAGTATCTGTTGTCTCCAGAAAACACATGTAACCCACAAGGACTCATTCAGACTCAGGGTGAAGGGATGGACAAAAATATTCCATGCAAATGAAAACCAAAAGAAAGCAGGTGTAGCCATTCTCAATCAGATAACATGGACTTCAAATCAACAATAGTAAAGAAAGACAAAGGCGATCATTACATAATGGTAAAGGGAGCAATTCATCAAGAAGACATAAGTATCCTAAATACTTATGCATGCAACACAGGTGTGCCCAGATTTATAAAGCAAACCCTACTAGACCTAAACAAAGTGATAAACAGCAACATCATAATTGCTGGGGACTTCAACACCCGACTGACAGAACTGGACAGATCCTCCAAGCAGAAAATAAATAAAGAAACACTGGACTTAAATGGGACTCTAGAGCAAATGGGCCTAACAGACATTTACAGAACATTGTACCCACAAACTACTGAATGTACATTCTTCTTATCAGCACATGGAACATTCTCTAATACTGATCACATCTTAGGCCATAAAAGATGTCTCAACAAATTCGAAAAAATAGACATTATACCATGTATCTTCTCAGATCATTGTGGAATAAAACTAGAAATCAACTCCAACAGAACCACTAAACTCCATACAAAATCATGGAAATTAAACAGCCTACTGCTAAATGATTATTGGATCAAGAGGAAATAAAGGTAGAAATCAAAGGATTCCTTGAACTAAATGACAAAGTGGACACAAGTTATCAAAATCTATGGGACTGAGCAAAAGCAGTCCTAAGAGGAAAATTCGTAGCCTTAAATACCTACATCAAAAAGACAGAAAGATCATGAATCAATCTAATGAACTGTCTCAAGGAACTAGAAAAGGAAGAGCAAAACCAATCCTAAACCCAGCAGAAGAAAAGAAATAACTAATGTCAGAGCAGGACCCTGAATCATATCACTATGTTCCCAGTGTCATTGTCGCAGTAAACATAACCTCACATTCTACAGTCCTGCTTGCATTTGTGTGCAAACAGAAGAATACCTAGCAGTGTCTGAAACTGTGAAGGCATTTACTACTTACTTAACAAAGATTCTAGCTCAACAGTGTCCCATGTGTGGTTCTCTTTCCAATTGGTTGTACTCTTTCCTTCATGGCTGATCCAAACATTATGTCCTAACACCAGCATCCCAAGCAGAGTAGATAGAAAAGTGCTATTTTTTTTTTTTTTTTTAAATCAGGGAGGAACAACCTTTCCTGAATCTTTTTAGGAGGCTTTCCCTTATATTGACCATAACAAGGTTGCATGGGCACACGTAGCAGCAAGAAGGCTGGAAAGTGTCATGTGGCCATAATTCACCCTAAGGTTGGGCAAAATGCCACACAGCCAATGTTCTGTTGGCAAGGAAGGGCTTTTAGGAAGACAGCTGAGGGTGACTGCTATGGATAGCCTCTAACACAACACCAGTCTAGTAAATCCTGTTTTGCAGGATACAAAACCAGTGAGCAGCTCACCGCTGATGAGATTTATTCCCAAAATAACTTTCAGGTCTGCAGAGGAATGGCTGCTTGTATTTCATTTCGGCAAGCCTCCATGGATATGATTTTTCTTTCCACTGGCTTTATTTATAGCCTGAGCAGCAGGGAGCTTGCAGGTAAAGCTCCCTGACACTATCTAGAGCCAGGGCTCGCTGTCTGACCAGTTAACCATGCCTTTTATCCCTCGGCAAAGTTGGGGCTAAAGAACCACGTCCCCTCCCAGGGATGGACCTGCTAAGGATGCATGGTTGGGTTCCCAGGTGTGCAGCATAGATCACGGAGGAACTGCGGACTGCAGCCTTGGCAGGCTCACGCATTTGGCTCAGGCTTCTGGCTAGGCCCTGCTGGGATGGGGCTCACTGGTGATTCCACCAGATGAGGATTGTCTTACGGTTGTGGGTAGCCTAAGTATTGAGCCTCTCGGTGATAAGTGAGCTAAGGGTGCTGTTATTGACACTAGTGGGAGGCACAGTCAGAGGCTGTACAGCAATAAAAAAGGTCCTGGTCGGGGAGAAAGCTCCCTTTAATTGGTTCCTATATGACAAACCGATGGGGCCATACATTAGGAGAGAACTGAATACAGTGAATTGTAGGAATTGCAATGATGATCTAAGCTCTGAAAATAGATTTAATCACCCACCAGGGATGAAAACTCCACGGAAAAGTGTTGTGTACTCTTCTGGGAGTTGGGAGATTGGAGAATCTTAGCCTCTCCCCTAACCTCTAAGGATGTCACCAGGGCACAGCCAGAGTAAAGTGGCCTCCACCTTTGACCCAGGTGTCCACTTTCTCAGTAGCTACCAGCTGCCCTGGCGCATGGATAAGCTGGGATAAGCCCCACTCCTGAATGCTGCTCTGGGGCCCTCCTGAGCCCAGAGAAGTTTCCCCTTCCCCACCACCCTAAGGATGTCTTCCCAGAATTCAGCCAAGAAGGGAGGAAAAGGATAGTAACAATTTAGAAATAAATATTGCAGAGGCTGCGGGTTGGAGAGAAGCAAAGCCAGTGGTCACCTGTTTCCTCCACCTCTAGGAGAGGCCTTCCACTCACCACTTCTTCTGTGTCGTGATGGATTTGGGGCCTAGTTTGCCCTAAATTTATTATCTAACAGTACAGATTTTCAAATAATTGATTCCTCATAGTGGGATCAAAAAATGCTGCCTTTCTTGAACGCCACCCTCTGAAAACTCAGATGTACCATCTGCACACTAGCGCCTTGGGGAGGGGTCCTGGGAGGGTCTTCAGGGCCATCTGATGAGGTTTGTTTCTTGAGAACTGCCTTAGGAGGTCTGGGAGGGCCTGGGGGGTGGCGGGAGCCTCGCTGGGCAGCTTGGGGCTGTGTAGGAGAATAAAAGGATACCAGCGTCCCCAGGGAGGGAGTAGAAGCCTCCCCAGTGTCTGTTGTCACTGCTGTGCATTTTGCTGGTCAGTAGAGACAGATTCTCAAGTAATACATAAAAAAGGGAGTTTGCAGGTGCTCCTCGACTTATGACAGGGCTGCATCCTGACAAGCCCACTGTGAGTTGAGAATGTTGTAGACTGAAAATGCATTTAATGCACCTAACCTACCAAACATCCTAGGTTAGCCTAGCCCACCTTGAACGTGCTCAGAACACTCACAGGGGCCTACAGTTGGGCAAAATCATTTAACACAAGCCTATTTTATAATATAGTGTTGAATATCTTATATAACTTACTTGATACTATACTGAAAAGGAAAACAGAATGGTTGCGTGGGTACTTGAAAATCACTTTTTCACCACTGTGAAGTGAAAAAGCGTAAGTTGAACCATTGCAAATTTGGGATTGTCTGTATAAAAGATAGTATCCTAAAAGTCTATCAGAAGGTTAAGATATTTCTAAGAACAAGAAAGTAAAAAAGAAAAGAAAGAGTGTAAAAATGGGGAAATAAAATGTATACAGGAAATAAACAAAACAAGAAGGCAAAATAATTGATTTTTGATAAAGGAGATGAAAAGCAAAAACTTATAGCATTAAAATTTGAAAATATACAAAATAAAAGGAATAAAATTTAAGACAAGTATCAAAAGTAGGTTGGTAAGAGAAGAATCCTTTTTGAAAAAAGCAATAGAAAGAGTTTTAAAAAATAAATATGTATGCTTATGAGAAACAGAGATTGAAGCAGGAAAAAATATTTTTTAACTAAAGTATGAATAATATAAAAAAAGATTGAATGAGCTGAGGGGGTCTGTTTTCTGCAGAGCACAGGTTGAGCTGAGACATAACTACATGTACATTTCACGGATGAGGCGTCTGACATGCAGGTGGGAGCACTCTGCAGTTGCTCACCAGTTCCTGTGTGGGAAAAGCATCAGGTGCCACAACTGACAAGGACCTGCTGATCGCTGCATAGCTCACGTTCCATACGAGCTGCCCCTCTCTCTGCTTCCACCCATTCCTCTAATCTTTACCTCTGTACCTGAATCGAAACCTTGATTCTAACTCCTGCCTCAATGTCACCAGTACTAAGAAACTCTTGAAAATTCAGCAGAACTGTACATGATTGCATATTATTTTCCTTGGGCTATGGTAACAAAATACCACAGACTGCGTGGCTTACGCAACAGAAAATTTTCTCGTGGTTATGGAGGCTGGAAAGCCAAGGTGCAGGCAGGGCTGGTTTCTCTAGGGCCGCACTCCTTGGTCTGCAGACGTCCTCTTGCTGCCTCTTTGCACGGCCCGTGCTCCGTGTGTGCACACTCTTGGAGTCTCTTCCTCTCCTCAGGGGTTAGGAATTCAACGCAGGAGTTTCAAGGGGACACAGTGCAGCCCATAACAGAGTGTAAGTGTTACTAAGAAGAGTCAGGAGGACCCGCACTACCCTTATTCAGTTGCTTGCCATGTCCTATCAAGTCTGTCTTTGTAAGACCTCAGCCTAAGGTTCACTTTCTGCGAGCCCCTCCCGCTGACGAGGGGGGTTGCTCTCTCAGCTCCCCGTACGCCTCCCTTGCAGCACTCACCCTACTGAAAGTAATTCCTTGTCTAATTAGGTGTGTAATGTCCATTTTCCCCTTTAGGCTGTAAGGGGCAGAAGGCCAGGAATTATGTTTGTTTTATCTGTGGCTAAATCTCAAGGTCTGGTGCATAGCAAGTTCCTAGAAAATCTTTCTTGGCTGAAGATGTGAACGAATGTCTTCTTTCCTGTTCCACTTGCTGCACCCTTGTTACGTGTCTCCTGACCAGTGTAGCGGCTCCCTTCGCAGCCGTGCTCACTAGTGGAGGGCACGGTGGCCGTGCCTGGTGGACTTGGCAGGGGCGGATGCCCCAAAGAGAGAGTTACAGAATCCAAACCAGAGTCCTCAGTCCGTGAGGTGGGGAATCACAGGTTACTTTTCCATTCATTGAACGTGGACCCTTATTTCTTACTGTCTGTGGATGTTGTGAACATGAATATTTTATTCTGAGCCCATATTGATCTCTCAGTTCTCTGAATCATCATAAAAATTATTCTCAGGAGCCTTTATTTTTTACCACTTAAGCAAGTGGTTATGTCTCGGCTCCCGGTGCAGACTGTAAATTCCAGGAGGACAAGGCTGCACCTTCGCGATGCTTTTCCCTCCAGGTGTCCGAGTGCCGGAACGACATTCTTTCGGTAAATTGCAATTTGAAAGAGCAAATTAAAAAGGATAACAATTGAGCAGCAGAGGTTCTCCTGACACGTGGCCAACTGTCCATTGACACAAAGACACATTAGCAAGCAAACTGCTTGTTTCTCTTTGGGAAAGAATAATTATCAAGAATGAAAACAGCCCTGAAAAAAAGAAAAAAAAAACCAAACAAAAAAACCAAACCTCTTCAATGTATCAGGGGAATATCCTGTAAAGGAGACTTTTTGACCTTAAAAAAATGGTGCACCCAAGCTCGGTAAAAGCTAATTAGGGAAGAGTGCAGCCAGTCTGGGAGAAAATGTGTATTGACTCAGAGTTTCTCTCTATGAGGGCAATTTGCATAACAATGATTACATATTGGGCTTGAGGCAGTTATTGCTCACTGGAGTCCTTCCAGAGTGACTATTGCGCTGAATGCCAAGCCCCCTCAGAAACCTGGTTTTAAAAGGAAATTAAATGTGAAGGGTTGAGTTGCTGCCGTTGTTAGCCTTGGGACGGGATTAAAGGGGACATTTCTGTCATGCGAGATGTCAGGAAAATTCATGAGGAGCTCACTGGGTTGTCTACTTGGACAAAAACCTTCCCCTAATGGATTTTGAAGAAGATTATTTCATTTGGGCTCACCATTAGCCATTGCGGGCAAGGCAGGGAGGCACGTGTTGCTCTTCTTCCTCAGAGAGGCAGTGAGTTTTCTTGTCTTGACAAAATGAAACACAACTGAAATACATACTTTTTTGTCTGTAACTCATTGCTCTGCAGACAATGGAGTGGACAAGTTACAGCAGTTAATTATTCCCGAAGAAGAGAAAATATTTTTGTTGTGTAATCACGACATAGACCCACTTCTGATTTATTTGTCAATGGTAACTGAATTGGGCGTGATAAACATGGCAGTTAGAGAGCTGTGCTGCTGAAAGGAAGTAGAATGAGGTTTTTGGTCAATGATAGAGTGAGAATCAGAAGTAGATACATGGCCCAGGAGACAAAGAGGCAACGGTCTTCTCTGTGCTCGTCTCAGACAGCGGCATTAGGACCCAAAAAGGCTGCTCTGAGCTTGGTGACCATACATGTGCAGTGGAAACAAGGAAATTGGTAAGGAAGGACAGAGAGGCCTTACTATATTTTTGCTCCACGTTATAATCTTATTTTATTTTTTCCATCATCTCTTATTGAGATATAATTCACATGCCATAAAATTCACCCTAAAAAAGTGCGTAATTCACCACTATCTAATTCTAGACTATTTTCATCACTGTAGAAAGAAACCTGTCCCCCCGAGCAATCACTTTCCATTCCACCCCACCCCCGGAAACCCTAATCTGCTTTTAGTCTCTATGGATTTGCCTCTTCCAGACATTTCACATGTATGGAGTCACACAGTGTACTGGGGTTTTTGCTCTGACTTTAATCACTTGGCATACTGGTCTCAGAGTGTCTCCATGCTGTAGCACGTACCAGTGCTTCATTGCTTTTTTTGGTGAGATCATACTCTGTTGTCGGGGTAGACCGCATTCTGTTTAGTATTCAGCAGTTGGTGGGCATGGGTTCCTGTCACTTTTTGACTATTATGAACAATGCTGCTGTGAACTCTTCGTGTTCAAGTTTTTATGTGGACGTATGTTTTCGTTGTTCTTGGGTACATACTTAGAGTGGAATTGCTGGATCACGTGGTAGTTCTGTGTTTCACCTTTTGAGGACCCGCCAAGCTGTTTTCTAAAATGGCTGCGCCATCTTGCCTCCCCACCAGCAACAAGCAAATGAGCCTCACAGCCTGAGCCCCGACTGTTTGCTAAGTATTGTGCTGTCCTCTAGGTGTGCGTTCCGTCGTAGGGGCTTATGGTCATTGTTCTTCCCTTATAGGATAAGACAGTGAGAGTTTAACAGAGAGAGAGAGTGCGTGTGACAGTGCAGGCACAAGTATGATCACTGAGATTATTGTCACATGACCAAGCGTGGGGCCTCTCCTAAGACTGGAACCCTGACATCCTGCCCCAAGAGGTTTGTGGGCAAAATTTAAGCGCAGCCTCCAGGGCAGGCGGAGAGGGCTGTGGTGCAGCAGAACTCGGGAGCCAGCCCGTGTCAAGCAGTGCAACCAGCGAGACTGGGCAGAGAGGCTGCGTCCAGCACAGGAGCCAGGAGCTCCACAAGTACTAGCCTTCCCTCCGTGTCTGCAGCTGGGAAGAGAGTGGAGTCAGGGGAAGCCAAGAGCCTCCCAGGCTGCATGGGGCCCAGGAGGACCCTGTGGACCGGACAGAGGGAGGACGGCATGGGTTGGGCTCGGTCCTGACTCTGCGCACTGGTGGGCTGCAAGTGGGCAGTCCTGTAGACCAGTGGTCTCAACCTTTTTGGCACCAGGGACCAGTTTCATGGAAGACAGTTTATCCATGGATGGGGGTAGTGGGGTAAGGCGGAGCTCAGACGGGGATGCAGGTGATGGGGAGCACCTGCAAATACAGATGAAGCTTCGCTCACTCACCTGCTGCTCACCTGCTGTGTGGCCCAGTTCCTAACAGCCCAGGGGTTGGGGACCACAGCCGTAGACCAGTGGTCTCTAACCTTTTTGAGCACCAGGGACTGGTTTAATGGAAGACAATTTTTCCGTCGACCGGGACAGGGGGATGGTTTCAGGATGATTCAAGCGCATTACATTTATTGTACAGTCAAACCTCTCTGCTAATGAGAATCTGTATTTGCAGCCGCTCCCCAGCGCTAGCATCACTTCCTCAGCTCCGCACAGATCATCAGGCATAAGGAGCATGCAACCTGGATTACAGCCTAGATCCCTCGCATGCGCAGTTTACAGTAGGGTCGATCCATAATTTTATTTTGTCACTTCTCAGTTATTTGTTGTTCTTGCAGTTCTTGATTTTGCTTTGATTACTGTTGTGCTTTTTGCATCAGAGAGAGATGTAAATAAATACATCCCAAGTTAACAGGCTCCTCCAGGCCATAGAAATGAGCACCACGGGGCTTGGGCAGCTCCTGCCAACCTTCTGGAAGGAGGAAAGGTGGGTGGTGACCCCACACCTGCACACCTGGGCAGGCCTGCTTTCCCCAGACCCCCTGAAGGCTTTGGCTTTGGCCTGGGTTAACAGGCACGTGCTGCTGTGGAGAGCGGCCCTGATGTCAGAAAGAAAAGTGACAGAGGCGATCTTCTCACATCCATCACTGCCGCTCTCTGGAGACAGAAACTGGCATCTCAGCGTTGGGGCCGCTTAGGATGCACACGTTCTGTAGGTCGTGGAGCCCCTAATGGCTTCCAGATCTTCTCCCACCAGGAACAAGAAATTCAGGATGTTTTTCATAGATTATTTCCCCCAATGCTGGCCATCCAGGTCTTTTCCTCAGAGGTGGGGGACAACTGGGACATGGAGGTGTGTGCGTTTTCTTTTGGTCTTTTGTATCCATAGCCATTTCCCTTGAGTGAGATATCCACACTGACACTCTTGTTCACCTGCAGCCTCCAGGTGGAGGTGGGCAGGTCTGTTAACTGTGGTGAGGACGGGCCATGGAATATTTACCTCCAGGATGCCTGCTGTTTCTTTTTCTCCTTGGAACTCTAGCAAGGGAAGAAGTCATAGCTGGGAGCCGGCCAGGTGGACGCAGAGGGGTGAATGGTGAGCGATCGGAGATGGTCAGGTGGGGTGCGGTCCTCCGAGGATCGTGGCAACACCGAGCTCCGGGGAATCAGCTTTTCCAGAGTGTTCACAGGCAGGACCAGGACCAGTGTCTAGGAACTGTAACGACGAGGCAGGCGTTGACTCTATTTAGAGAACATTTAAAGTGAGCCCAGGGGAGTGGGCTGCTTTGGGGGATCACGAGTGAGTTTGCACCTCTGCAGGGGTTTGTTCCGAGGCCGGATTCTGTCTTGGTGACAATGCGGCAGACGCACACTGCGTCCCGGCAGGACTGGGGTGACTCTGGCTGATCCCCACAGGCTGGGTTTTGTGTAGTTGGTCATATTATATTTATCCAGGGGGTTATTTTGGATCTGCTAAATTTACCAGTTCTCTAAGAAGCTGGATTTTACCACTTGCAAATCTGGTGGATACATCCTAAGCTAGTGTCTCTTTAGTGCTAAATCTGGGCCCAGACAGATAAAGAATTTTGCTTCTTCCTTTCTTACTTGGGGTGTTCAGTGATGCTACAGTGCTCTGAGATTTTACTCAGGTGTCAGGAACTCAGTTTCCCATCAGTATGGGTCACACGGAATCACAAAACCTCTCTAACGGGGGCCTTTGGAAATCTATTGATTTTGGAGACACAGTCAGGTGTGCCCACATTCTTCCTTTACAAAGGAGTGTGTTTGTGTCTTCACTTGTCACGCGTTCTCAGGCTGGAGCTGCAGAGAGCAGCACAGATTCTGAGAGCCACCAGGGGTGCTGGACCGTCTGCAGCTCACGTCTCCTTTACACACGTGTGAGCTTTGTCCAAGGAAGGGATTTGTCCAAGGCCATCCAGCTGGCCGGGGTCGACCAGGCCCCACCAGGCCCCAGGATGTAGGTTTCTGGACTTTTCTACTTTATGCTGATGTAGGAACCACATCCTGAGCTGGCTGAGTTTTTCTTTCCTTTTTTCCTCCTGTCAGGAGAATTGTTTTGCCAGCATGCTCACTAGAGTGGAAGCAGCTCCACTTTCCTTGCCCTTGGACGGCAGACGCCTTGGGAAGGTGGTCTGCACCTGCTGCCTTCTCTTCTTCACCTCCTGTCCTCGTTCAAACCTCCTTTTCTCAGGCTCCGGTTCCCTGGAAGTGGTCCCGTGACGTCACCGGTGCCTTGGCATCACCAGGTCCTGTGGGCAGTTGTGGACTCACCATTTCCAGGTTTTCCTTCTACATCCTCCCAGTTTTCTTTATTTTGCCTTTTTCCTCTTTCTGTCCCCGCCTTGTTCGAGTGCCCAGGGCTCAATATTCCGTCTTTCTTTTTCTTTGTGTATCTCTACTGCCCAGGCATTTTCCTGAAGGAGCTTGTCTTTAAGTTCCATTTAGCCACTGGTGAACCTCAACTTTGTATCTCTAAACCCCCCTCTTTCCAGAACTCCCATCAGACGCACTTGGCAGCTCCATCTGGGCGTCTAGTAGGCACCGCAGACTTAATACGTCCCAACCAAGCTCCCGACTCTCTGTTACGCTCCCTCGTACCCCACATCTTTTCTTCCCTTTTCTCTGTCTCAGTAAATAGCACCAACATTCCACATGTTTTGTTGCTCAGGCCCGAAATGTGTACGTGAGTTGTTCTTGGATCTTTGCTTACTCTCGTGTGTCTTTGTATCAGCTGAGGCCTGGCTGTTTGGGGTTGAGTCTAAGCCACAGGTTGGATCTGACTGTTCCCTGTGTCTCTCGTGCTCCTTGGACCAGCGGGCCTCCCAAAGCAAGGTCCTGATACGTCAGGAGAAAGAGGCCAAAGCCAACAATGCAAACACAGTTCAAGCCTCTGCTGTGTCACGTCCACTGGTATCTTGCTGGCCAGACCAGGTCTCATGGCCAAGCCCAAATTCAAGGGGTGGGGAAGTACACTCAGCCCAGCAAAAAAAATGACCAAGCCCAGCATTAATGGTGTGCGGTGTACACTTCTCCCATGGATTTAGAGGGTGGAGAGTATATTTGCTGAACAAAAATCTAATGTTCTACTTCAGAGACGTTCTTACTACAGGAAGAAATTTACTTACAAGTAAATGGGATCTTGCCAACAGGGGCTTTTTATGAGGAATTGGATGTGTGTTTTTAAAAACGTATGGTGTTTCTGAATGCCCCTTTTGGAATAGATAGTTTATTGTTTCCAGGTTCTATCAATTAATTAGGGATGGTGATGGTGGTGGGGGGGTGCTTTTGTGTGATACGGATGATTTTAGGGGGTGAGCGAGGTAGCAACGTTTTCCTAGGGTGTTTTATTTTTGTTTTGCATTACTCTTTCTTATCCTTCCTCTGATTTCATAATTTACTCTATGATATGACCAGAACTGTTGTCTCTCAAAATTTGTGGATTTTGCACATATGATATTATAAATTTATGCACTTTTTGTCGAATTGGTGAAGGTTAGTATTACATAACAATACTAACCTTCACTATCCCACTGTCTCTCTCCTCTTTAACTCCTCTCATTAGGAATAGAATCCCAGAAGGAGAGCTTGGGGCGCGTGGCAGGGAGGAGAGGGCATCTCCTCTGAGAGCCGTGGGGACTGGCCGGTGCCAGGTGAATGCAGCAAGTGGCTGGGTCTGCGGCGTCCTGTGCGTGTCTGACTCCAGCAGATTCTTAGTTCACGGCAGGGGCTTCAATTCAGCCTGTTTCCCACCCACCCCTGGGTCAGCCTTTGCCTCCCCTTGTGCGGTTTTATAAGTGACATGAGGCAAGTGACACAGTTTACCTGTGCAGTGAGCACCATTCATCCATCTGCTCTGAGCGGTCCGATGGTTGCCAAACTCTCCTTTATTTTGTTAGAAATATTCTTCTCACCTACACACTCGGGCACATCAGCAGCCAGAGCTGGTCTAAGCCAGAGACATATGTTTATCTCCTCCACGCACGGGGGCATGTTTGTGCCAATGTTTGTCTGGCACTGAGAGCGGGATTCAGGTCTTTTCAATCCTCTTCATCATAGCGGCACGAAATCTGAGAGTGTATTTCCCCAAGGGATGCTCGGTAGCCTAAAATACAAAGATCTAGCTCTAGATTGACCACTAACTACCCTCAGTGATCTTAGGAACGTTCTTCATCCCTGTTGGGCTGAGTTTCCTTGTTTGCTGAATGCAGATAGGGCTATTCTGAGGATAAAACTGAATAATCTTTGTAGAAAGATTCTAGGAAGTATAAAGTTCATAATACATGTAAGGCATGTCATTTTGAATAAAATTGCAGTTTGAAAATTTATGGACAGTTTGTTCCAAAGGCACTTCAAGCATATAACAATGATTCATATCTGCTGGAACTGCAAATGCTGCACGAACAGTTCGGCTAATGGGCAGAAATGTATCTCCAGTACTGTGGGCTCCGGGGAGAGCATAAACCCAGAGACCTGTTAGTCACTGTTTTGTCTTCTCGCACAGAATCCAACAGCGGATAACCAGGTGTTATAAACCAAATCGCGTCCCCCCGCAAATTCGTATGTTGAAGCCCTCAGAGTGATGGTATTTAGAGGTGGGACCTTTGGGAGGTAATTAGGTTTAGATAAGGTCACGAAGGTGGCACTTTCATGATGGGATTAGTGTCCTTATGAGAGAAGCAAGACACACAAAACCTTCCTCTCTTCTCCATGTAAGGATACAGCAGGAGGGCAGCCATCTGCAAGCCAGGAAGAGAGCGATAGCCACCAACCAAATCTGTGGCACCTTGATCTTGGACTTCCCAGCCTCCAGAACTGTGAGAAATAAAAGTGTGTTGCTTAAGCCTCTGGTCCCCAGCCCCTGGGCCATGGACAGGTACCAGTCTGGGGCCTGTTAGAAACCAGGCCACACAGCAGGAGGTGAGCAGGGGGCAAGCGGGCAAAGCGTCATCTGTATTTACAGCCACTCCCCATGGCTGGCATGGCTGCATAAGCCCCACCTCCTGTCAGATCAGCGGCAGTGTTAGATTCTCATAGGAGCGAACCCTACTGTAAACTGCGCATGTGCGGGATCCAGGTTGCAATCCAGGTTGCAGCTCCTTATGAGGATCTAACACCTGATGGTCTGTGTGGAGCTGAGGCAGTGATGCTAGCACTGGGGAGTGGCTGCAAATACAGATTCTCATTAGCAGAGAGGTAATGAGCTCGAATCATCCCAAAACCATCCCCCCCCACCGACCCCAGTCCATGGAAAAATTGTCTTCGATGAAACCAGTCTCTGGTGCCAAAAGGTTGGGGACTGCGATTTCAGCTACCCAGTCTGTGATATTTTATTATAGCAGCCTGAGCTAAGATAATGGGGAAAGTCTGAAAACATGGTCATAGTAAGATGCTTGAAGGACTGGATATGTTTAGCCTAGAAAAAAGAAGATATAAGAAATAAGAATAGGTTGTGATTAGGTCTTGATATGTTTGAAAATTACATGAAAGTCTAATTATTTGAATGAAAATCGTAAAGGGAAAAAGTAAGAATACTGGGTAGAAGAAACCAAGGTGCACATTTCTGAAATTTTATCTATTTGAGCTGTGAACCAGGAATATACTGTAGTGCAAGGAGGTGAGCTCTTAATTCCTGGGAGAATACAGTACAAACTGGGTGGCCGTCCCTGGAAGTTCTGCACCGAATGGGATGTGGGGCTGACTGATCCAACTCGAGATTCTGTGTTGGGCCACAGGTGTGACTACTGTCCTTACACTTGGGGAAAATTTTACTCAGTTCTCTTCCAGCAAGCAGCAACTGACACAGTTGAACTCTTATGACTTCATTCAAGATATTAATAACCTTTGGATATTGCATCTGGGAAGCACTGAAAATTCAGGAGAGAAAATGTCAAAATCATCATAATAATGCAGATGTCAACAAACCTCAAGATCATCATATTAATATATGAACTGGGAAATCAATAGTGATTTGACATGAGTTCATGAAACAGTGTTTACAAATTTTTGACATGTCACCAGGAGATTTCTGTGTCAACACTAGAACATGGCGATGTATTTGGCCAGCCGATCCACTCATGTATTCACTCGATTTGCTCACGCATTCTTTCATTCACGTGCACAGCATTTATGAGTGGCTTGCTATGTGCCAGCATGTGTAAGACACAGAGAGATCTTCCGGTTCACAAGAGACCTGTGCTTGTGGGAGTGACCAGTCAAGGGCGCAGAGACTATGATGTCAGCAATGCTGTGGCTGAGATTTTTGCCAAGGAGCAGGTTTTTGGGTTGGGTGGTGTCCTGAAAGGATTTGCAGGGTTCTGTTGAGCAGCAGAGATGACTGGCAGAAGCACTGAGGGGTAGAGACTTTTTGGAAGCATCAGAAGAAGGTTGGGTGCCCAAAACAAAGGATGCAGCAGAGGAGAGGTGGAGGAAGAGGCTGGGCAGGGAGTCCGCTAATGAGTAGTTTTGTATATTATGTGAAAACTTTTGGATTATTTTCCATAGGCAGCAGGAAGGCACTAATGAATTTTAACCAAGCAGTGATCATATTTGCATGTTGGAAAGCTCCCTCTGAATATGGTGTTAGGAGTTGACTGCAAAAACTCAAGCAAGTGACGACTTGCGCGTGCATCTGGGTGATGGCAGAAATGGTGGAGAGGAGGGAACAGGCTCAAGAGATATGTGAGAGCCAACACCAAGAGTCACTGAGCAACGAATTTAACAATATTACATATGTATACATGTATATGTGAATTAAGCGAATTTTAAAATATATATATTTAACACACATATATTCAGCATGGGTATCAATGTTTAGCATAAGTTTGTGTATACATGATGAAAGTGCTAATTATAGTGCTTTGTATCTAATAATCGTTTGTCAGTTGAACTAATTATCAATAATAATTATATCCAACATGGTGCTATCTTCCCTTTTGGCAATATTTCCTGACTAGCTCTTCTGTTCCACTGATTGGCTTGTCATTTCCTGTTCTGTTATCTCCCCATCTTAATTATTAGAGTTTTCCAGTATGTGCTAATGGCTGGAAGGTAAGCTCCACTTCCCAGGTATCCTCCCTGTTTACCTCTGTTGTCCTGCCAGCTTCTGAATGGGGGCTCCTCACCCTCCCAGGGGTATTTGGAAGTTGGCCAGAAATAAACTGGGAATATTGCTCACTATTAAGCTTACGGCTGTGACTTCCTGATTGTCTCTAAGTTCTATCAACTTCCAAATGCTTTAGCACAGTGTGGGATCTCCCTGGGACTCTCTGCAGAAACCCCCGAACACATGCCCGCCCAGCTGAAGACAGGCCACGTGATGTGCCTGGCTCTTTGCACGCGTGTGCGCGCGTGTGCATGTGTGTGAGATTTTCGCCGTGCTGGGCTGTGGCTGCCAAGATGACGAGGAGCTCTCTGAGCTGACGAGGCAGCAGATTGCGTTTTGCTGCAGTCTCCATCTATTCTGGAGCCTGTGCGTATGTTGTGAGCACCATCTCTATTTCTGAAAGAGTAATGCTGGTTATCTGTAAACTCATAAGTTTAAGCTGAAACTCCAGAGAAAATTATGTCCTTATTTGTGTGGAGGGAGGTGGGAAGGAACTCAGAGCTGATTTACAACCTTGGCTGTTTGTTTTGCAGCCACTGTGGAGCCTTTGTAGCTTGGGCCGAACTTACCGTAGACCGTGGCAGAGTGATGGACTATAGCAGAGAGGTTATCAACCACGTGACCCTCACAGGACTTCTGGCCCCACATGGGCCCCACATGGGGCTGTTCCATCATTTGCATGAAATGCCATGCCAAAATACTCATTGCCTCAATTGCACTAGAAAGGAATTGCTAACATTTCACAAGTGGAGATTATTCTTTTACTACTTACTTGGAAAACTGGATGACTATCTGAGAAAAGAAATACGTCAGAGCCTTACCTCCCAGCATATATGTAAAATTTCTTCCCAGTCTTCATGCCACTTTAGTGATTGCTCAGTTTTCTAATTTAATATGGGATAGGGCAGCCCCTCTCACTTCTCTTCTTTTTAAAAGATATCTGAGTTTTCTCACCTCTGTGTACTTCTGGGTGAATTTTAGAACCTTTTGTTATGTTCCAGAAAAAAGAAAATCCTATCTGGAAGTATATTAAAGCTATACATTAAAAAAGGAGATAGCATATCTTCCTAACATTCTATCTTCCAATTCAAAAACACGTCTCCCTCTACTAATTTATGTATGTCTTATTTTATTGCGTTCAGTAAAATTGTCTAATCTTCTTCATACTGGTTAAAGTTATTGCTAGGTATACCGCAATATGACTTACTTTTATTAATAGATTTTTTATACTGTATATTCTGGTTGGCTATTGCCGGAGTAAAGCTCACTGTTGCTACAAGCGCTCTGCTCGCTCCAGCGCAGGCCTCTTTCCAGAGGCTGCACGTCCCGCCTCGGCTCACCACCCGGAGGCACCAGCTCCACTGATGTGGCGTCTCACAGGCCAACAGTGCCGCTTGCTGCCACACCAGTGGCTTTGCCAGGCTTAAGTTCCCTGTGGCGTCCATCAGTATAGATTCTCTTCTTCGTGATGAATATAAATATACTAAAATATTTAGTCTTCACCCTCTTCTCTTCCCCTGTTAGATGATTTTCTCATGAATATTTAATTTTCTTTCCTTATATTTTATTTTATTTCTTTAAATTCCTTTTACTTTTTAGAGACACAGTTCCACTCTATCACCCAGTCTGGAGTGCAGTGGCTCAATTACAGCCAACTGCAGCCTTCAACTCCTGGGCTCCAGCGATCCTCCTGCCTCAGCCTCCTAAATGGCTGAGACTATAGCCGTGCACCACCACATCTGGCTAATTGTTTAAATATTTCGTGGAAACAGGGTCTTTCTGTGTTTCCCAGGCTGGCCTTGAACTCCTGGCCTCAAGTGATCCCCCTGCCTTGGCTTCCCAAAGTGCAGGGATTGGAGGTGTGAGCCACCATGCCTGGTTTAATTTTGTTTCTTAGAGTCAACTATTCAGTTTGTAAGAGATGGCTCCAAGCTGAATCTCCAGGTCTAATCTCTATTCATCCATCTACTCAGCACTTCTTAAGAACTTTCTCTGTGTCAGGCACTGAGGGTGACCACATCCCTGCCAATACACTAGACCATGGCAGAAGCTTCCAGTGGTGACAGGCAAGGTGCTATATCTGAGAGGATCCTGGCAGGAGACAGATGGCACATTCAGAAGAGGTGACTCAAGAGAGGTTACCAAAATGTTTACAAAGGTTTGGGCAGAGTTAAGGGAAACCGACAAGGAATGACGAGGGCTGGTGCATTACCCTAGGGCTAGCGGCGGAGGAGGAAGCGATTGCCCCCTCAAGGCCTCCAGGGGCAAGAGGAGGGAGTGGTTAGCAGAATGCAAGGACAGTTGGAGCCTGGGAGAGGAATGCCTGGTCACAATGGGGGCCTGGAGGAAGGGAGCCTCTCTCTACCAGATCATAAGCCAGTAGGGAGGGAGCCAGAGGAGCGAATACCCAGCTTCTCTCTCTTTCCATTTGTCTCCTTGTGGTGCTTCCTGTTGGTTGAACCCAACCCAAAGCCAGAGGGAACCGCATAGGCCCCCTTCCCAGGGGTGCAGCAGGGACAAAAGGGATGGAGCGTAGATCTGGAGAGAAAAATGAAGAACATTCAACATAGGTGCTATGTGATGACTGACCTTAATCTGTTCTTCCTCCCTCTAGCTTCAGCTTCTTGCCCAATAGTGCCACTTGGCTTTGCCGTCTCCACCCAAAGTAACCCAGGAAGCAGAGCCTGAAGGAGAGGAAGGGACTGATCAGCACTCCCAGACCTGGGGCCGAGCAGCCACCCCATCCTCTCCTTCTTTCCCTCTTTGCTGCTGTGTCTCCCCTTTGCCTTGGTGACTTCCCCGCCTACAAGCTCACATCAGTCTGTGAAGGCTGTAGCTGCTTCTGGCCGAAGTGCCAAGAGCACTTTCAGAAAAGAAGGTTTCCTGGGTGCCTGGAGTCATTCCCACTTGCCCCAATCAATGGCAACCTTTCCCGGCAAGACCGGCTTGAGCTTTGTCGGTGGACTTGAACTCTTACTTGTCTGCCAAAAGTTTCTGGGGCCTGCTAAGTAAGCACATTAAAATGCCAGGGAAAATGTTTGCTGCTCTATTGCACCTTTCGGGCAGATGAAATTGGGGGGAAAATGGAAGCCCATGGACCACAAAATATATAATTCATAGTTGTCACATCATACTGTGAGGAATGATCCTTTTTGAGGCTGCTAAGTGGGTGCCTTTCATAATGGAAGAAATAATGCTGTAGAAAGAGAAAATAATCTCACTGTGGACCATTGTTCCCTGTGTGTCCCTGGCGGGATTAGCATGCATTCCCAGTCTTAATTTCTGTGCTATTTTGTAGTAAATTCCTCCCTGGCCCCTCGGCCTGCACTGGAAAGGCAGCCACGGGAGTGTGCTAGGCGAACACAGCTGAAACGCATTGTAGCTCAGAGCTGGAATTTGATGACTTGGATTGGAAACTATCTATTTAGACCGAACAAAAGAAATACTGTATCGTCAAGTGAAGAAAAAGACATAACCAGACCATGCAGATGAAGTAGTGAAGAGACTCAGATGTTTTCCACTGGAGCTGTGAGTTAAGTCAAAGGTCAGTTCTGCCCCGTTCTGATAGAATCTCCTTCCTTGGCCGTGGGGCTCCATGCTGGCCAGAGGGCCACGGGCTGAGTGGTGGCTGGTGAGGAAGAGTAAGCAAGCGCTGGAGAGGGAAAAGGGAAAACCCAGGGTGAATGGGTGAAAGCTCAGAGAATAAAGGGGAGAAAACACGGTTAGTCGTCCTGTTATCTTCTTTTCATGATGCAATATTGCATACGTCATACATATACGGCAGGTTGTAAGCTGCGTCCACCTCCCAGCTTTGCAGTGGAGCAGGACCAATGTCGTGGAGGAACTTCCGTGTCCCTCTCCAGTCATAGCCCAGTCTCTGCTGCTGGCCTTTGGTAGTGTCACTGCGTAAGTTTATATTGCTTTACACAGAGTCTGTGAGACTCACTGATTTGGCATGTTTATCTGCAGTCCATTTTCATTGCAGTGTAGTATTTCTTCTTATGAGTATACTGCCGTTTATTTGCAATTATTCATTATGTTTGTGATGCTGGGTGCTTCCTTTCTGCCAGATTTCCTGGATAGAGAGTGGTTTAAAACCCGGGGTAGTGGAAAGAGCGCGTGTGCGCATGTGCTGCGGGTTGGGAGGAATATCTTACTCTGTCTCCATCACTTTTGGATGGTCGAACAATTAGTCCTTCTGAGCCTCCATTTCTTCATCTCTGAAGTGGTCCCGGCAATGTCTAACCTGCCTAATAGAAAAAAATGGATACAAAAACGTTTTTAAAATTGTAAAGCCTAAACAATGATTATTGATGGGCAGAGGGTGGACAAATGGCTTTATACAGACAAACAGGAAGCTTCACCGCTTTCTTCTTATTAAGATGTTTCTCCTTACGTCTCGGTTCCTCCAAGTCTTGAGCGTCGAATGCAGCGTAGGCGAGAGGGTGTGCCTACGGGGCAGAGAAGAAACAAGTTCTGGAGTGCGCAGTTCCTCCTCAAGGAGCAATGGAGGTGCACAAGAGGGAGGGCGGTCAGGAGACACTTCCTAAGCTTCATCTGTCCCTCTTCTTGCCACCCTGACACCCTCTGGGCCCTCTGTCCTGGCTCTGGCCCGCTCTGCGCTGAGGGCTCCCAGGTTTGTAATCTCAGGCCTTCCTCTGCCGTCTGAGTTTCCATTCTTGTGTGTTTCAGCTCCCTGCTGGACATCTGACCCCGTGTGGGTGTCCCGAGGATGCCTCACGTGTAGATAACAGAACTCATCCTCTTCTCGCACTTCCCTCCATGCGCCCTGTCTCCCTCGCCCTGGAAACCTCAGTCTCCCTCGGTCCTTCCTTCTCTCGCCCTTAGCACGTGTCTGTCTGCTGCCCTGTCATGGGATCTTCCATCATCTCTCAAACCTCTCCTCTTCTTTTGGTTACTATGACCACTGCCTTAAAATGAGGCCCCCATCACCTCTGGCACAGGCTGCTGCGGGAGCCCCAGAGCCTGGCCTGGGAACCCGCTTGCTTAGACTCGGTGCTCTCATTTGTAAAATGGAGACGGTAATAATACCTTCCTTGTGAGCTTGTTAGGAGGGTAGATGAAACAATCGCAGAATAACCCTAAAACACTTTGCAGCGTGTCCAGCACACGAGATGCTCGATAGATGGTAGCTGTCATCACAGTTGGTGCCCGGGGGCTGTCCTGGGGCTGTTACAGACCACACTTCAGATCTGTTACTTTCCTTCTCCACACTTCTCCTGGTCACTCACAGATACAAATCTATATACCCAAGGGACCCGGGATTGCATAATGACGTCTGTGGGGCCTAGGCACTTTGGCCTTCATGGGCTCCTTCCTCCATAAAAGAATACTATTAAAATGATATTTTGTGACTGTGGTTCTATTATTGTCTCAAGTGCTCCTTTGAAGGGCTTGTAATAAAAAATGACGAAACTCTGATCTCCAGAGGGAGTGTAAATTTGGACTACAAAGGTGGGTGGGCTCAGGTTCTGGGTTAAGATTTCTTTTTTTCTCCCACTCTGAGCCCAGGCATAGACCATCTTCTTGATTGTTTCATTATGCTGTGCCTTGGGTTTAAAACAGGAAAACTCAATCTTTCTTTCAGGATATACTCCTCAAGATACCAAACTTTCTGCAGATATTTCAGTTTCAATTATATTTCTCAAGAGAACCCAAAGTCTCAAATCCTATGCATGTTCAGGCTTTAAAACTGCAGCCTTTAGTTACTGAGCAATCCAGCCTCTCCCTCTCTGAGAGCAGATATGAGCTCTACGCTGATTTTAACTTCTCACTAGGAGTTTCCCTTTCTTGAAAGCACAGCTCTACATTTTAAATATTTTGAAATTATTTTACTGAGTATTCCTAGGGGTTTTACTGAAATTTTTCATGGTGTTTAGCGCTGCTGCTTGCTGCAGACAGAATTGTCTATCATAAGTGGTTTTATTTTCACAACTTTGTTGAGATATTTTATACACTCCATGTCATTCACCTGTCTAAAAGCGTATAGTTCAGTGGTTTTAATATGTTCACAAAGTTGTGCAACAATCACTTCAATCCAACCCTATAATGTTTCTATCTCCCCAAAAAGCAACGCCATGCACATTAGTAGTCATTCCCTCTCTCCTCCCCAAGTCCCCCTGGCCCTAAGCAACCATGAGTCTACTTTCTGGCTCTATAGATTTGTCTATTCTGTGCATTTCATATAAATAGAATCATCCAATATGTGGTCCCAGTGACTAACTTTGCTCACTTGGCATACTGTTTGCAAGGTTCACCCATGTTGTAGCATGTGTCATTCTTCTTTCTGTTTTATTGGCAAATATCCATTGCACGGATGTACTGTGTTTTGTGCATTTATCAGTTGATGGTCATTTAGCTAATGTGAACATTTGTGTACAGGTTTTTGTGTGGCCATACATTTTCATTCCTCTTGGGTTTATACGTAGGAATGGAATTACTGGGTCATATGATAACTATATTTAGCATTTTGAAGAATGGCCAACCTGTTTTCCAAAGTGGCTGCACCATTTTACATTCCCACTGGTAATGTTCTATCACAAGTGATTTTAAGGCCAAGTACAGGTGTTTGTCTGTGTAGATTTTTGAGCATGGTAAAGGTGATGTCATTGGAGTATTTGTTACACACTGATGTGGAATGATAGGCCGAAGACGAGGAAACAGATAAGAAGTGTTGGAGTAACCTAATTCCCAGCTGATAGGATCTCTGTGGCGATGGCGACAGGGAGAAAAGATGTTAAGGTTCCTGATGAGTGGAACTGATTCTCAGGCAGAAAAAATGATGTTCTTCTGAAACCAACAGAGTGGCTTGCTCAACCTTGGCTTTTGACCTTGATAGTACAGCAACTAAATTTCTGTTTTCAGAGATGCAGGAGAGAGAATACGAGCCTTGCCTTTATGTGATGGAGAACTAGCCTGTGACCAGAGCAGATCTGCTGGCCTTTCACTCAGCTAGGGATGCCTTCCTGGGAGTTTTAGATCCTTCTAGACTCTCTAGGCTGCCCACCATGAAAGGCCAGGGAGCAGGTCCATATTCTTCTTGTCGGGAGCAGCCAGTGAAATGCTAGAGATTGGATATCTAGCACTTAAATGGATGAAGTGTGTGTGTGTCCCTGTGTGCATGAGCCTGTGTGTGCTGAGTAGCTTGAGCATCTGAAATGGCAACAGGGAGTGAGAGCCCTTAACAACAGAAGTTTTCTCGATACATAGTAAAACCTCCCATAACTCTAGGATGTAAAAATTGCCCATCAAGCTGTTTATCCGGTAATAGAATAATAGGTGTAAAGCTGCCACCATCCTGGGGACTTGCAATTGCTCAGGGAGGCTCACAGAGGCCTCCTACTCTGCCTGGCACAGTTATCACCCTTGTGGTTTTTTTTTCTCCCTGTGATTTATTCTCAAACGTTTTATATTTCCTTTTGCCATTTAGATGAAATTTAAATAAAACCATTAGGTAAAGAGCCACGTTAGACTGTTACACCCTTTAAACTCGGGATGCAAATCCATCTGTGTGCCAGACACCTGCAGCTGGGCAGTGATCCGTCGCTGGCTGTGTTTATTCTGTGCTGCACCAGCCTCCTCCTGGCGTCTCTAACCTTGGCCACGATAGCCCCACGGAGAAAGGAAAACAGGCATGAATAATGGCCCCAATCCTGTCCCATGTCGTGCGTCCTCTTTGGTTCTTACTTCTCCCAGTTTGGGTGGTCTCTCCCTTTTGTAGATCCCCAGCTTCCAAAGGAGGGAGGGGGGGACCCTAATTATTGGTAACCAGACTTTAACTCCCAGACCCACAGTTGCCTGGATCCTCCTTTGCATAGAAACATCTCCAGGGCGTATACCTGGCATGGATAAGTTCAAGACATAATTTTTTTTTTCTGTAACAGGTAATGTAAAATTTCCATTGAAGCTGTATCTGAGATTCACACATCCTGGGATGGCGGCTTACAAATAATCCTTTTTCTCCCCCTTTTTCTAGGCTTATCCAAGTCCCTCGGGCTCATTGAAGGTTATGGCGGGCGGGGCAAGGGGGGCCTTCCAGCTACCCTTTCCCCTGCTGAAGAAGAGAAAGCCAAGGGGCCCCATGAGAAGTACGGCTACAATTCCTACCTCAGTGAAAAAATTTCACTGGATCGTTCCATTCCGGATTATCGTCCTACCAAGTAAGTTCTGATTCCGTCATTCCGAGGCGCTTGCTTGAGGGTGGATGGGTGTAGACCCCGAGTCTGTGATATTTTCTCATGTTATTTGTAACTTTTAGGGGAGTTTTTAATTTTAGTATCCTCTTCAATCAATGAACCGAGTCCTACTATTGCTTACAATATATTAGCTAAATTAAAAAGTTACATTGTTATAAAAGTGTTCCAGAAACATATGGAAAGATCCTGAATACAAAAAGTTTCAAATTAAAAAAAAATCACCATGATCTCATTACTTAGAGACAGCAGCTGTTAAAGTTTTAGTATATTGTCTTTGAGTCTATTTTCTATACAGATAATGAGCATAGGATATTTTTTGTCATTTTTTTCATTTAACATTAAATCATGAGCATTTTCTGATGTTATTAATTATGACCATTATTTCCATTGTTGGAAATTTAGGTTATTTTCAATTTTTCATTATTATATATAACATTGTGTTGAATATTTTCTCACTCACATCTTTATATGTATTGATATGATATTTACTTTCTTAAAACACCCTTCTAAAGGTATAATCCTTAGATCACAGTGTAGGAATATTTTTGGAGACTCTTGATACATATTGTACTATTTTCCTCCAGAAAATTTATAGTCATTCTACTCTTAGGATTTTACCAGACTCTCCCAATACTCCTAGCACGTAAAAATGCTTTGCCAAGTTGATAGGTGAGAAGGTACTTCCCATTATTGTTTCAGCTTATAGTTTTTGTATTGGTTGCAACGTGGTTGGCTTATGAGAGGTCTTTGTTCTGTGCTGTCAGATTTAAGAATTGTTTATTTTCTGCTTGTAAAATAGAGAAAAGAGGTTGGACAGAGAATCGAGTGTAAAAAGCCCCTATTTTCTAGGCAGGACTCCACCTTGGCTTCGCAAACAGATTGTCCATTTTCTAATAGAGTTGCAGTGTCTCTCTTTTTCCATTTATATTGTGCCCTGGGTTGGAGTAGAATATTTCTTTATCAAACGGATTTTGTACAAATCAGTTAAGTGTCCTGGTTACTGAGAAAAATAGATTCAAGATTTAAAACATTATCTTAAATGGATTTAAAATTGCGGCATTAGTTGAGAAACCTGTGAAGTCTCTGCCTCTCTCTGTCTAATAAGCATATATTCATTTTGAGTCACTAGGAAAATATACGTCCCCCCAGTGGGAAGCTATTTTGTGTCCCTGGACTTGGGCTGTCAAAAACATCTGGCTGTTTTCATTTCCTGGTGCTCTCTCATTAGCCTTTCTTATTTGGACGTTGGCAAATAAACATAGCCATATTTTTTGTACTCTAATGAGAATGAAAATGCTTCCAACATGGTATTTTCTGGAAATGGGCCAGTTGAACAAATACTAGTGAGCACCTATTATGGGCTAGATGGTTTTCCCCACACTAAAGACACTAATAGAACATTGGAGGGAACACAGTCCTTGCCTACTTCCTGTCTGGGAAAGAAGACACACAAGCAGATCAGTTCAACCCGGGTGGTCTATGTGGTGCGTGCCAGGCTGGGGGTACACACAGGATGTGCGGGGAGAGTCTGAGAAAGTTGCCTGCTTGAGATGACGCCTGAAGGACCATTGGGGGATAGAAAATTGAAGACGGGGGAGGGATAAGGGCAGACCAGGCAGGGAAACAGCAAGAGCACACGCAGGGGTGCGGCATGACGTGCTCAGGGAGGAACTCAGTGCTTGGTGCTGCTGTGGCATAACGTGATGGCTTGAACTTACCATTTATATCTGGTCGCTGAAACGCCACTAAAATGACAGTAAAGGAATAGAGAGGATGGTGGCCCGTAAGCGAAAACTAAACAGATTGGATGATGATAGCAGGGAAGATACACCTACAAAATTTTGGAAATAGAGGACGGAGGAATGTAACTGCCAGAGTGAGCTGGGTGAAGCCAAGACCTCGCTCCCTGATTTGGTGGGTGGAGGTGGTGAGAGCAGAACGCAGCCCATGCAGAACCGCGGGACGCAGGAGTTGGAGGTGCCAGTTGTTCATGATGGCTGAGAGGCGGGTTTGAACAGAAGGGTTGCAGTTTTACCCCCAGATCCTTTCTTCAACTGCACAGCCAGAGACTGCCCTTTCCTGCTTCCTGGAGGAGGTGGCCTCTGGGCTCTAGTTCCTAGAGGTACCTAGGACAGAGGATAACAAGGCTGCCTACTAAATGAGGTGACTTTCAAGCCTCATTACCCTTCCAGACTCTGTACCCCTGTAGGCAAAAGTTTGGTGAATTCACTTGGAGAAAAACATCCAGCCTAAGGAAAAGACCAATAGATCTGACAGTTGGGGGTACCTCCGAAATATCTGGGTTCTTCTCATCAGCTATTAGTATGGCATGCCTGTTGTTAAACTTCATCCTTTAACGAAGCTGTCTTATTCTAAAATAAGAAAGGAGAGGCAGAGTCCCTAGACATCTCAGCAGAGTCTCTGTTATAAAAGACCTTAACAGCAGCAACAACAGCAGGAAACAGGAAACAGAGACCACAAACTTTATTATTATAATTAATGACTTAGATCATGGAATGTTTTACTTATAAAGCAAGAACAGATAGCTATGTTAAGGTAATAATATAATAAGGTAATAAGGTAATAGAATAAAAAAGAAATCTTGGAATTTAAAAATTAGATATAAATAAATAATTCAATAAAGGGTTGGAAGAGAACATTGAGGAAATCTGAAAAGTATAAAAGAAAAGGAAAAGTAGGAGAGGAAAGATAAAAAAAGAATTAGGATCAGTGCCGTAGGTTCAACACCCACCCATGGGAATATCAGAGAGGGTGTTAGAGGGAGAGAGAGAGAGAAAGAGAGAGGGAAAGAGAAATGGAGGGAGGAGAGAAAAAGGGAGGGGGAGAGAGAGGAACAGAGAAAACAGAAGAAAATAATCAAACTAACGATGCAGGAAAATTCCCCAGAACTGTGGGATATGAGCTTTCAGATTAGAAGATTCCCACCCAGTGTCTACAAAATTTATGAAAAGAAAAAAATTAAACTAACACCAGGAAATGTAAATATGCAATTTCAAAACAACGGGGATGAAAAAAAGTCCAAAAAGCTTTTAGAGAGTAAATGCAGATCCAATATGGTTGACATTGGATTTCTCAGTAGAAACATTAAAAACTAGGAAACAATGGAGCAATCCCTAAATAATTTTGAGAGGAAAAGAACGATTTTCAATTTAGAATTTTGTAGTCAGCCACAGAGTACTTTAGATCAGGAGCAAAGTAAATATTACATTGCAGATATGTAGGGTCTCAACAATTTTACCTTCCTTATCTGTTTTCAGGAAGCCACTCAAGCATATGCTCCAGTAAAACAGAGGAGTAAAGTAAGGAAGAGGGTGATGATAGGATCCAGGAAAGAGGGCGTTCAGACAGGAGAGTACCGAAGGCAGATCCCAGAAAGGTGTTCCAGGGTAACATTGCAGGGTGACGGCTCTGTAGCAGGCCAAGAGATCAACCCTTCCATGTTGGAACAGGAACATGGAGGGCTCCAGAAACTATGTCTCCAAAGGAGGGGGATTGAATTGTTTGATTGCCTCGAGTTTTTGATTACATTAAGATATTTTTAACCATTCTTTCAGAAAGTTTGGAACTATTTATTGATAGACACAAAAGCTAAGCATGTAAAAAAGCAAAGCAATTATTAACTGCAGGAAAAAAAAAAAAAGCTCCCTAAGACATGACTTGCAATTCCATATACTCTATGTCCCAGCTGTGAACAATATATTATGGTCATATAAATGTAAATATTGCATATGGACTTAAGCACAAATTATGATATAACTGTATTGGAAGGAGGAGGAGGAGGTGAAATGTATATGTAAAGCACGGGTAGTGTCAAGAAAATTAAATCTTCATCTTCAGTAACAGATTGAAAATGTCTAAAATTTAAACATGAAGAAATAGTAACATAATCATTAGATTCAATCCTTTAGAAACAAGGAGATTACAGAAGTGGCATGAGACTGTATATGTTTTGTTTTAATGAAATAAAATTTCAATTAAACAATAAATATACATCTATACAAAAAGTTAACTGGGAAACAGGTGGCGTGAAAGTATGCCACAAGAAAGAGCTGGAGAACTAGGTTGAATGATAGGATCACATTTGATTTTCTAGATCATTCTGGCAGATGTGTGTTGGATGAATTTGAGGGTGGATTTCAAGATGAATTTGAGAGCTTGCCCACAGGCCATACACTGTAACCAAAGGCACCCTTGTAAATTCTGACTCCACAGCAAAAGTTCCCAAATTAGCCTTTGTTAATTGCAAACTAATCCCTGCCATCAAAGAGTGGCAAGAGCCTTGCCTGTAGAAGCAGCTTCTCTGACAGTTGAGCCCTGGGGTATGTGGAGAGGCAGGTGCCTGGGACCACAGCAGTTTCCTGCCTTGGGAGAAATTCTCCCCCAAGGGGCAGAATCCTTCTTGTTAAGCCTCAAAACAGCTCTCACAAGTTTTTGAGAGGATTTAAATAGGCTAATTTCATTGTAATTTTAAACAGAACCTCAAGTTGCTTTAATTCTTACTGTTTTATTACTATATCACACTTGAGAAAATTGTTTTTCTTATAAATATGAATGAATTTTTAAGTAACAGAGAGATTAACCATTTGTTTGTCATATTTCAGGCAAATGAATTCCAGAATGTTGTTTTCCATTTTATTTTAATTCTGTGATTTTTTTTTTTCTTCCACTGGACAGGTATTTTAAATTTGTATGAATCCTGACTGTCAATCTTGCCATTTTCATTTCTTCTCTGCTTTAAAACTGAGAAAGATATTATCCCTCAGAATACTTATAAATATTCTATTCTGGGTTTTTTTGGTTTTCTGTGACTTTTATATTTCACCCCTCCACCAATCTAGAGTTTATTTTGGAATATGGTTCAAGTTTGTATCTTTTGTTCTAAGTAGCTATCTTTTTTTCAAAACAGATTTATCAAAATAATTTCATAAATAACTATTCTTTCTCTCTTAGTTGGAGGTGCTAAATGTATTATATTTTATGCTTTTTGTATATAAGTAGGCTTATTTTCTGGGCTCTGTGCTATTCTTTTGGTCTGTATTTCTTTTTTTTTCTTTTTCTTTTTCTTTGTGTTTCTTGTTTTTTTGGAAATTACTAAAAATGGCTGTTTGACTGACATTTCCAATCTGCCAGGCACTGTGCTAGCAGTTTGGAGAGGGGCAGAGCATGTCTTGGCCCCCAGGACATCAAAGAGAGAGAGGGAGATTGGTGGCTATTTACAGTCCTTTGGGTCACTTTCAGAGAGAGCCTTAGAAACTAACATAAGGGATGAGCAGTTGTGGGAGAGACAGAAGGCACAGAGGTGACCTTGATCTTAACGGTGAGCAGGAATTTTCCCTCTAAAGAGAAGGCAGGGCATTTGAGAGAGACAAGTACAGTATTAAGTAACTAAGCTTGGGAAAAAGTAAAGCAATGATTAACTGCAAGAAAAAGCGAAAGCTCTTGAAGAAAGGAATTGCATTTCCATACCCTCTGTGGCTGGGGGGACTGGAAAAGTTCTTGGCTTTCGGGACTGGGGGAACTGAAGAACTTTTGGCCTTAATGTAGTTTACAGAGTGAATTGTGGAAGGAGCCCAGATTGGGAAGTGACTCATGTTCCAGCCCTGTGTTGGGGTGGGGACTTTTATCATTGTCATTGGATGCCAGAGAAGGATTTGAGGCCAGATGGTATTATTGTTATAATCCTTTTTTTTTTTTGAATAATGACAACTGTGGCAGAAATGTGGAGGATGGAGTGGAGAAGATGGAGGCTGGTAGCAGGCTGGCTAAATATAAGTCTCTTCTCCAGTTATCCAACATTTATTGAGTGCCAACTGTGTGCCAGACATCGCCAGAGAACGGAAGGGCTTCTAATGATACAATGGGCATTTTATTATTATTGTGCTACTTTTATTGAATTGTTTCTCTGTAACAAACCAAGGGCTGAGCAGGGATGGGGTGGAAGGGCTGGATTCAAGAGACTTTTCCTGAGAATCAGGAAAATGAGGCAACTAATTGGATATAGATGAAGTGTGCACATTCAGAAATTTCTAGCTTGGGAGATGGAGTCGAGGTGATTTCATTAACCAGGAGAGAGAAGCTGCAGAGGTTCATGTTTTGCGGAGAAGATGGTGGTTCTGCTTGTCCTGGTCTCCATAGTTACGATTTTCTTAAGTAACCACATGACATGTGTGTGTCTGGCTTTATTCACTATTTGGCTACATGTGTGTGCCCAAGAAGGTGACCCTCGGTGACCCCAGAAGCCAGGCAAGGCTTTGTAGACACCTGCTCTTTTCTTTCGCTGAGACGTGCCATTCTATACCACAGCATGGCCTATTAATCCTCTGCTCGCCCAATTATCTCCTAACATGGGGGAGGGACCACAGGAATCTCTGCGTGTTTATTAAAGCCACTGCCGAGATCCCTGTACAGATTTTATGGTGTGCTTCCTCCTCTCAGACGGTGTGGGTAATTTATGGGCCGTTTCTACTGCTGTTATCTCCAATTTCTCCTTTGGCCTCCTGCTTATAAATCCAGATGTCAGGTTTCTTTTGGAATTCATTTGGCTTCACTCAGAAAGTCTCCTCTTTCCTCTCTTGCCACAAATTCCAACCCGTTGTATCTCATCCCATCTGCTCTGGACGCACAGGGCGTGAGGCCTCCGTGGACCGTCCTGGTGTCTTGCCCGCTGAGGTCCGGAGGTCAGGATTGATGTCCAGGCTGACCTTGGATACTTGGGAGTCATCTGGGTCCAGTGTGTATTTTAGATTGAGTCCGTGTGAGTATGTGAGTTGTGTGAGTATGTGAGTCCTGGGGTTATCGTTTAGGGGGGTGAATCTACTCACTGGTCAATACCCAATTCAGGTTCCCCTTCCCTGTGAAAAGGACACACCTGATTATTGTAGCTGAGCCTTTTTTGCCTGAATCATTCATCTGACAACAGATACCTGTGTCTCACAGGTTGGTTTTCAAATAGAATGAAGGTGCCTTAAAAAGGGTCAAGAATCCTACATTAAACTTTCTCTTGCACCGACGTGGGCACAGAGGGTAGCTGTCTAATGGGTACTTGTTGGTAGAAATAATATATAGGTGCGTGCTTAGTGGTGCTCCTGAATCACTAAGCACAATAATTATTCCCTTCTATTGACTACCTTTTATGTTTTTGTCACTGTACTGCATGTTTTATTGATCTCGTTTAAATTTAACCACTCTCTGAAGTAGCTGTTACCACCCCTGTTTTATAAATGAGGCAAGGTGGCCTTGGAGAGGTTGAGCAAACTGCCTGAGGTCCCACAGCCAGTGAGCGCCGCAGCCCGGACTCAAACCCAGTTCTGTGCGTCTTCAGCCTTGGAGACCCCCCTGCCCTACCACACACACCACACACCTAGCTGCCCCCTTGGCACAGCCCTGCCGAGCCTTCCACGTCTGTGGAATGGAAACTTCTGCTCCACGCAGGGATTGCCAGAAGAAAAGAATCGCTGAGTTTTAGAGAAAGAGGACAGTTTCTCTGGGGAACTGTGTGTGTGTGTGTGTGTGTGTGTGTGTGCTTCGTTAGTTTTCTTCTCTTTGTCCCTTTCAACTCTTCCATCCATAATAAAATCCCACTTCCAAAGGGGCTGTATGCCGCCTTGGATTAACTGTTGTCCATTACAGCTCCTAGTACATAATGTAACATAGAGGAAACCCTCTTTACAGCATGCAGCATTAAAAAAAAAAAACAACTCAGGAAACAGAAATTGTATAGGTTTAGGCAATGTTTTACCATCGAGCTTATTTAACCTAGAGGCCTAACTGGGAGGAGCTTTATTTGCTAGAGCTGGTCCTCGCCATTGATGGAAGAGTGATGAGGACGGGAAAATATACCCTTTTCTTATGTGAGGGTGAGATGATTCTTGAAGTATCTATGGGTGAATGTTGATCCCCCTTTCGTGGGTTCTTTAGGTCTGAAAAGGATGTCTGAGTCACCTAAAAACCTTTATGAGAGAGTTTTGCGTGAAAGTCAAGAGCATGGATTTGAAATCTGAATTTGCTCCCAGCTTTGTCTCTTATTAGCTGTGTGACCTTGGGCAAGTTACTTAACCTCTCTGTGCCTCAGCTTCCTCACATAAAGTGGTGATGTAAAAATATCTACTTCCTAGGATTGCTGTGGGGATTAAATCAATTATTCCGTGTGAACTGCATAGACTAACGTACCAGGCATTAGTCTAAGCCCTTCTCACATATTCATTGATATCTGATCTGATCTGATCTATCAAATATCTGCAATTATTTTTTAAAGTACTTTCAGCAGATACACCCCTTGTCCTTGAAACACCTTGCATTAAATGACAGAGTCTTCAGGAAAATACCTACCTGGAAAGCGATATGGTACCTGTCGTCTCGCGCTGATATGGGAAAGTCAAATCCAGGGCCGCGAGTGTCCCCTTGTCCCCACGTCAGCACTGGATGCAGAGGACCCGGTCTCGGATGGACACCAGGGCTGCGCTGAGCGTCCGAGCGGGGCACGTGCCCTCACGGGCTCTTGCTGGGCCTGGTTCCGAAGGCGCCGCTCCGGATTCTCCGCAGCCAACGCACCGCGGAAGGTCCGGACTTCAGCAGGGTGTCTGCGGCCCGGAGACGTCGCGGGAGCTGGAAGGACGGGCCAGCCCCCTGCTTCGTCTTACCGTCCTCAACGGTAACCAGACCAGAAAAAAATTAGTATGATGTGTGTTTTTCCTCTTTTCATAAGTCGGAGAGGCTTTTCCCACGTATCAAAATTTGATTCCCATGAGAAGGACGCGGTGTTAAGGAGCGCACGTCGGAGGAGCGCTGCTCCAAGTGGGGGTGTGACACACGCGGGCTGCTGGGCCCTGTGGGGCTCTGGTCTGAGGTCCGGGCCACTTTCTGTGAGTTAATTCCTTGTGCTGAGAACTCAGAAACGACGGGGAGGGTTCTGAGAGGGGACGTTGTCTGCAGGCTGCATTCTCGGTGGAGGTCGGGGATGCTGAGACTGTCTCTGCAGCTGCCCCAGTGCAGCCGGGAGGCCGACTGCTGGCCGGGGGCGCCTGGGACAGTGTGGAGCAAACAGGCTGCCTCAGTTTCCAGGTCGTGTTGGGGCCTGGGCAGCAGCAAGAAAACCCGTCGTTGCCTAAGACCTCAAACTGGGACCGTCAAGTGGCATTTCTGCCTGTTATGAAGACATGGGAACCTTGGAACGAGCATGATTATTCAAACACGATTCTGGAGTGCTCCTTGGGCAAAAGTGTCACAAGTTGCAAAAGTGAAAGGTACACATTCCCAAAGAGCCCACAACCCTGCCTGCTTAAAGTCACCTGGTTTTCCTACACCAGTGGTTCTTGGCAAATCCTAAGCCTTTGGTCCTCGGCCCCTACAGCATGTTGAAATCGCTGGGGGAGCTTTTAAGCCTTGGGAGGCCCAGACTGTGCCCCAGAGCAATTCATTCAGAACCTCCGAGGGTGGGGCCCAGGCATCAGTATTAACAAACTTTGTGTTAACAAGATCCCTAGGTGATTGCCCTGTCTCACCTACCAGAGGGAGAACCACCGGGCCTATGATGTTTCTGGAATCGTGACTGTTGGACGACCTACACCTCAGCCTCCAGGGCTGCTGGGTAAAGCCGTCAAATCTCGGGCCCTGCTGCAGGGCTGGTAGACCAGGATGGGCTTCGTAAATCTACATTTTTCAAAAGACCCTCGAGCAATTCATATTTCAAAATTTTGAGCATCCTGGGACCTCATCATTTTCTGAGAACCTCTGTATGTGGAGGAGGTGGAAGAGAACATGAGACTCCGGACAGGGCGGGGTTTCCGTGCGTTGGGACTTTGCTGTACTTTGTTGCTGGATTATTTTGTGTCACTTCCCTCCCTCTCCACTTGTTCCTTCCCATTGCATGTTCTCGAGTACATCCATTTATTTAATAAATGAAAAATGAGTAGAAATCAACCTCACTGTGACTTATTTTCCTTTTAGAATTTCAGCGTACCCCATGAAATGGTTGGCAAGGCTTTGGGGTGCTTCAGACGTAGAGACAAGGGGCAGAAAGATAAATATAAAGCATGCGTATTGTTTGCAACCAGGAGGGGCATCAGGAGCATGATAGAGGTCAAAGAATTCGCTGATTTTTAAGAAAGAATTCCCAGTTCCTCTAGCCAGCCTGGCTGCCCAAAAGTTTATGAATTGGCAAAGTTAATTGGATCTTTTCTTGGGACCTGAATGCATTGAAACGGCTGCAGTCAAGATTGCCTCCGCCCTTTCTGTTCTGGAGAGCTTTCTAGGCAAGTTTCAATGTCTTGCATGGGGACCTTGAAACCGGTAGATTGAAACAGATGTCAGCCTTGCTGTACTTATGCAAATGGATCTGCCCTGTGGCCTGTTCACTACCTCCAGGGCCATTGAGTTCCAAATTCACCGTTCCCCAGCTGTAGGTGCAACTCTGGGAAATGGAATTCTTGATTTGTTAGCTGAAATCAAACCGATGTTGTGATTTGTGGCAGTGGCTGTTCTCGCTCCTGTTGGCCTTTAGTACTTTAAGTCAGGCTTGTAGGCGTTGGAGAAGTGTAGGAGGGGACTAGCTCACCTCATCTGATGCTCAGAAATCCCCATACTGCCTGCCGCTGGGGACCCTAGAGTCGGAAAACACAACCCGTGTATTTCTGAGTGATTAGTCTGCCTGTTTAGTCTGCAGCCCCTCACTCTCGAAGTGCACTGAGTTAAAGCAAACCCATCCCAAACCGGCCTGCGGCGAGCACACGCGCACACAGCGCCAGCCAGCCTCCACACGCCCAGTTAAGGCAGGCTGCTGAATTCCACTCGGATTTGTTTAGGGGAGAGATAGTTCTGTGAAATACTCTCCTGCAAACATTTGTTTCTCAGCCCGGAGAATAATCAGTAGAGGCAAACGTCTTTGCAATCACGACGCCTTTTTATGTGTGGAGTTCTTCGTTGTTCTTGGTCTGTGAGTACAGTAAACATCGTCTAAAGTGGCAGCCGGAGAGAACCACAGTGCTCGGTAATAAGGGGAGATTTACAGCGTTGTAAGAGCCGGGGGGATAAATCAGGCTTCTGGTGGAATGGGCGAAATGGACTAAACTCAGGTATTAATGGGAGAGACACGTGTGCACTGCAGAGGGAGACAGACTCATCAGTATTACAGATGGTATGTCCTTTTAGTTAATTTAGAAGAAATTCTGATCCGCCAACAGAGCTTTGAGGATGGATGCAGGAAAAAGAAGACTGTGGCATATGGAGAGAACATATTTGTTCTTGGAAAATCAGTAGAAAATGTTTAATGTCATCATAACCTCATTTGCATAAAAATAGTCGTATGCGGCAAACCAAATGAAAGCAAAGGAAGATGTGATGGAACCAATGCTCTTCGAGTTTCATTTCATTATGAATAACATAAATAATTCAATTGAATAAATAAATACAAAATTGCTTTAAGTAGAGGTACTGGAAATTATTATTCGTTGAGAATTCCTTTAATGGTACACGTCTTGATGATGAAGTAATGTGATTACGCCTCCGTGGGCAGCGCTCTGTTGTACACTTGACCCTCGATAATAATATTGAGCTCTCTGTAGCTCTCAAGGATTTTATGGGCACAAATGGAGTTTTTAGTTGCACACTCCCATTCCTAACACGAACTTGAAGTAGTTAAATAAGCTGTGGCCTGTCTTCATTGCGGTGAATACAGTCCCACTTTGCACATGGGTCTGCTTAGGCAATATCTGATGATCACACGTTTGAAGAGTCTTGGACTGTGCTAGGTAGATACATAATTCTAAATAAATATTTGGAATCCTGGTGAACAGAATTAGAGCCATTGTTGCTGTCTTACAAAGTCTGATCAGGGGAATTCTAGGCAAGGATAAATTGTGGCATGGAAAAAACTTGAGGGAATTTATTTATTAGTTGAATTTCAACAAATGTTTTCCAGCTGTAACAGAGGGGTATGACATAGTCCTTGTACTCATTTGATTTTATTCATTGACTCAGTAAATACTCCCGATCCTCTCCCACGTACCAGCCACGATGTTGGAGGTTGAGGTTATAATGGGAGACAGGTAATAAACTGGGAAAAAATAAATGCCAGATAATTATAGATTATGATAAATGCTTTGAAGTAAATAAAGAGGTGCTAATATATAGTCAACCCTCCATGTCCTTGAATTCTGCATCCACAGATTCAACCAAGGATCAAAAATATTAGAAAAAAAATAGAAACACTACTTGGGAGACTGAGGTGGGAGGATTGCTTGAGCCCAGGAGTTCAAGACCAGCCTGAGCAACATAGTGAGACCTCACTTCAAAATAAATAAATAAATGGATAAAAATTAATAATACAAATAAAAACACTACAGCGTAATAGCTATATACATAGCATTTCTATTGTGTTAGGTATTGTAAGTAATGTAGAGATGATTTAAAGTATTTGGGAGGATGTGTGTAAGTTATATGCAAATACTGTGTCATTTTATATAAGGGACTTGAACATCGTTAGATTTCAGTGTCAGCAGGGAGTGGGTGGGGAGGGCTTTCCTGGAACCAATCCCCCTTGGATACCAAGGGATGACTACAGAGTAGCTGGAAATGAGGGTGCACTTTACAGAAGGTAAGCTGAGGAAGGAGAGGAGTTGAGGATGAGCCAGCAACTCAGAAACCTGCCAGAAAAACTCTCCTGCCAGAGCAGCGCTTAGAAGGCCTTGCGTTTGGAATGGGCTTGGCTTTATTTAGGAACTGACAGGAGATACTGGCAGATTGTTTGAGGGGGATGGGAGCATAGGTAGGAGCCAGATCATGCAAGACAGTGGGCAATGCTAAAAAATCTAGGATTTATTCCAAAGGGAACAAAACTGGTATGCTGAGTTGATTACTGTCCCCTCAAAATTCAAGTCCACCTGCAACCTGTGAAGTTTACCTTATGTGGAAATAGGGTCTTTGCAGGTGTAATTGGTTAAGATGAGATCATATGGATTAGGTGAATCCAAGATGACTGGTATTTTATAAGAAGAAGAGAGACACAGAGGCACAGACAGACACGGGGAAGAAGGCCACGTGAAGACAGAGTGATGTATCCACAGGCCAAGGAATGCTAAGGATTGCCCCAGAAGCTAGGAAGAGGCAAGGGCAGGGTCTTCCCTAGAACCTTCAGAACATGACCCTGCTGAGACCTTCATTTGGGACTTCTAACCCCCAGAACTATGAGAGAATAAATTTTCTGTCATTGTTTTAATCGACCCAGTCTGTGGCACTCTGTTATGGCAGCCCTAGCAAACTGACATTAAAGAGAATGGAAGCCACTGGAGATTTGAAATGGAGAAGCGTCGTCATCTGGTGTATGTTTCTAGATCATTCTGAATGCTGTTTGGGAAATGGGTTATGGAGAGCAGGAGAGTTTGGAGGATCCTCCAGGTGGGAGACAGCAGTGGTTCCGACTAGAGTGAGGATGGTGAGATAGTGAAAGTAGACAGAGATTTATTAATATGTTGGAGGTCATCAGAGAAGGCTACCAGGTTTTAGGCTGAAACACATGGGTATACGGTAGTGCCATTTACCGAGATGGGGAGACTGGAAAACAGATTTTGGGGGATACTCAGGAATTCTACTTTGGACATGTTGAGTTTGATTTGACCTTTAGTTATATAATTGGAGATATCAAATGGGTGTTTGAACAACTCATGAATCCGGAGCTCAGGAGAGAGGTAAGGGGCTAGAGATATGCCTTGGGAGGTGTCAGCACAGAGATGACCGTCAGAGCTGAGATCACTAAAGAGGGAGCTTTGGGAAGAGCCCAGGACTGCGTGCCATGTCACCCCAAAACTCAGAGTGTGGAAAGAGGAGAGAAATTCAACAAAGCATGTGGAGAAGGAACAGCCAATGAAGAAGGAAGAAATCCAGGAGAATGCAGTGACCTAGAAGCCAAAAGAGGAGGGTTCCAGAAGGAAGCAGTGTTTGTGCGTGACGAGGGATGCTGAGATGCCAGAAGTGTTCGGGGCATTAATGTGAAATTCATCGACGACCTCAACAATGATGTTCATCCCTGATGGGGCTGGGTAGCAAATTGCCTACTGAATGAGTTTTATTGTGAATGGAGAAGGGGCATGGATTGGAGCCAAAGGCTTGGGGGGGGGGGTTTAATGAGGTTGCTATTATCATTAGTGTTTCTTTTTTAATTTTCATTTTGACATAACTTCAGACTTAGGAAAAGTTGCAAGAATAGTACAAAAAATTCGGTATTCCCTTTGCCCTGATTTCTCAAATGTTAACATTTTGCAGTATTTATCTCTCCGTAAGTAGGTATTTTTTCTCAGTCATTTGAGAACGAGTTGCAGACGTGGTGCCCCTTTGCCTCTGAATACTTCAGCGTGTGCATCCCAAGGACAAGGACGATCTGTTGCACAACCACGTACAATACGATAATATTACTATTTACAGACCTTATTCAGATTGAAGCTGTTTCAGTAGTGTCTTTTATAGAAAAAGAAAGTCCTAGATTAGGTATTACATTCATTTGTCATGATTTGTTGTTTTGAAACAGTCCTTCAGTCTTTCTTTGTCTTTCACGACATTGACATTTTTGAAGACAGCAGTCCAGTAATTTTGTAAAATGTCTCTCCGTTTTGACTTGCTTGATGTTTCATCAGAATTAGATTCAGGTTATTCTTTTGTGGCAGGAATGTTACAAAAAATGATGTTGCATCTCAGTGTATTTTATCAGTTCACGCATGGGGTCCATTTGCTTTATCACTGGTGTCGTTAATGTTGATCACTGGGTTAAGGGTGGTGTTGGGTGGCAGTCAATTATGTTTCTCAGACCCCCACGTGGTGTTGAACTGGGGGAGAGAGTGGACACCCTTGCCTCGTTCCTATCCTTGACAGCAATGCCTGTAGTGCTTCCCATTAAGTAAATACTGGCTTTGTGACCGTGGTATAGTTTACCATGTTAAGGAAGCATCCAGTAATTCTAATTTTCTTGAGTTTTTTTTTATTAGGATGAGTGTTGAATTTATCAAACTCATTTCAGTATTTTCAGTATCTATACAGATAATTGCAGCTTTCTTTCTCTTATATATATTAATATCTTACCTTATATTGTTGGATTTCCTAATGGTGAACCAAATTTATGTCCCTGGATTAAATGTCCGCTAGGTTGTAGTGTATTGTTTTCTTAAGGTAATTTTGGATTCTGTTTACTAATATTTTATTTAGAACTTTTGCACTGATATTTGTAATTCATTCTCCCCCATCCCCCGCCCTGTGCTGTCCTTAAGAGGTTTAGTCATCAATACATTATAAAAAGAATTAGGAAGTTTTCTTTCCTTTTCAATTCTCTGAAACAACTTACGGATAATTATGACTATCTTGTCCTTGAAAGTTTGGTAGAATTCACCTGTGAAGCCATTTGGGCATGATATTTTCTTTACGGGGTAAGTCCTTGATGGTTTTCTCTCTTTTTCCTGGGGAAATAGGTCTGTTTAAGGTTTCTGCCTCTAATTAGTTCAGCCTTGGTAAACTGCCTTTCCCTAGGAAATTATCTGTTTCTTCTAGGCTTTCAAATTTATTTTCACAGAGATTTTCAAACTAGTCCTTCTTTTTTAACAGTTATTTTCCCCTTTGGATTCTTATTTTATATGTTTGTACTTTTTCCTTTTTATAAAGTTAGCTTAAAGTTGTCTATTTTGTTAATTGCTTTTTAAAAACCAGAATTTTGATATATTGATTAGATCTTGTATTTTTCTATTCTCTAACTCATTGATTTCTGCTTTTTATATTTATTATTGCCTTCCTTGTGTTTCCTTTTTAATTTGTTCTGCTTTCTGAAAAAGATTTCTGAGCTGATAGTATATAATTCAAGCATTTTTATTGCTGACAGTTTTTAAAACTTTGAATATTTTTCTTCTTACTGCTTAAAAGTTTCCCATTGATTCTTATTTGTGGTGTTTTCATTATCATTTTTCAGAAATTATTTAACTTTGGTTTGTATTTATCCTGTCACTCAAGATTTGCTTAGTAGGTTTTTAAAAGTTTCAGATGGATGATGATTTTAAAAACTTATTAATAATTTTAAATTTTATTGCACTGTGAGCAGAATGTTGTTTGTAATATTTGTATTTTATGAAAGTTACTGATTTTTTTTTTTTTGTGATTCTTTTTTACAACTTTTCGCCTAAGGTTGAGAAGAAACATTGCCTTTTTACTGAGAGTAAAGTTTAATATATAACCATGAGTTCTATCTTATTGATTACATTAAGTCATATATTTTTACTCATTATTTGTCACTTTGGTGTCCTTGTACTAAGACTGGGATGTCATTATCTCCTATTATTGTGAGTTCTGCTTGTGCCTGCTATTGCTTAGTATAGGTGGTTGCTATATTATTTGGTGCATAGATATGAAAGCTGTTACATCTTCACTGTGAATTGTGGCTTCGAGCATTAAAAAAAATATCCTTTATCACATTTAATTTGTCTCTTTTAACATTTTGGGTCTTCAGTTCTACTTTTTGTGGTATCAGGATCACTGTCCTTTTCTTACTGTTTTTATTTGCTTGGTATTTTATTTTTTAGGCTTTCTGATTCGTTTTTCATAGATGTGCTATTTGTATACAGCACATGGCTTGGTCTTACTTTGTAAGCCAAACTAATTTTTCCCCCTCTAATTGGTGAATTAAGCCTTTTCACATTTACTAATATGATTGATATATTTGATCCTAATTTTTTTCATATTATTTTGTTATAATAATTGTGCATATTATATCTGCTTGTGTTTCATTTTCTACATGATATTTTTCTCTTTTATTTTAATAATTTCCTTTGGAATTTATTTGTTCTAATGATACTTATTCCACTTTATTTATATTTTTGAAATTAGTCTTTTTAAATGCCCTTGTTCCCTTAATTTGCTATTTAACATTGTACAATCGGACTTGCCAGTTTTTAATGGTATCCTTTAACCTTCATCTGTTGTCTAAACAAATATAAATGAGCTTATTTGACTTTTCTCTTCCCTCTTCCTTCTCCTATTTTTAGCTGTATTACTTCTACTTTGTGAGAACTTAAATATATAACTCAATAGTCTTCTGCCCTTATTCCCACCTTGTTTTAGTCTTAGATTTACAATTAAATGTAAGTTTCCCCAGTCATCTCTTGTTTGGCTGAAGCTCACCCTCTAGTTGGTTCCCCAGTCTGTCCAGTAAGCAGAATTTCCTGAATTATTGCATGTTTAAAGCATTTTTACTGGTTTTGACACTCAAAAGACAGTTTAGCTGGGTATAAAGTCCCTCGTTCACATTTACTTTTCTTTAGCTTTTTAAAAATGCTGTTCCATACTGCTTTGCTTAGTAGGCTGTTTTTGAGAAGTTGGAGGCTAATTTAGTTCTTGTGTATTTGTTATTTGATTATTTGGAGAACAGGGATTGAAATTCCTGAGAATTTTTTTCCTTTATTTTTAAAGTCTAATCATTTTCTAGAGTAGTTGTTGGAATTTATTATTCTGGGTCAAATGTTTAAGGTACACAGTGGGCTTTTTCAATATATAGATTCAGGAAATCTAATTTTAGAAAGTCCCTTTGATTCATAGTCTTAAATATTAATTTTATTCCATTGTCTTATTTTCTTTTTATAGTCCATTAATACAAAATTGTTACTTTTTTGTCTCCCATTTCAACTGCTTTTTCTCTGATTGTGTTTCTTTTTTCTTTGCCTCATTTTCATTGTCTTGGTTGTCTTCCTGCTTTTCTTTAATGCTCATATTAAATTTTCTTTTGTGTTTGCTCTCCGTGGGCACCTTTGCAGCCCAAGATGATGGGTGACGTTTTCATCACAAACTGGTTCTTCTGGAGTCCACCTAATTTCTGAGATGATTTTTTTTCCATTGTCTTCCATTTCTTTTCAGATTTGAATCAACTCTTGCTTCATTTCTTCCTATTTTTGTCTCTTTCTGGTGTTTTTTTTTTTTTTTTAAATTTTGACTTTCCAATTTAAAGCAGTGTTTCATATTCTCCAATGCTTGTTTGAGGATAATTAAGTTTGGAGTATTGATAAAAGTTTTTTTTTTTTTTTAACTTTGGGGTTAATATTTTTTGGAGGGGGGATTTCTATAAAATAAAGTACTCTGATTGTTTGTTTTCCTTTTCTTTTTGATGTAGTTACTTTGTATATATGGAGTCTGTTTCCATCCATTAACTTTGTTGACTTGGAGTTCAGTGTCAAAAGTATAGTCTCTTTAGTGGGTGTATTTTTGTGTATGTGATTGTGGTGAGAGAGGGGTTGTGTCATCTGGCTTTTGGGTTCTCTTTTGTTTTGTAGGACTCTGAGTTTTCCCCTTTTGCTTATTTTCTGATTGCCTCTCCTAACCTTTTAACCTTCTTCTTCCCCAGAAGTGATGCCACCAGTCATACACATTTGAAGTCCCATCTTTGTTGCAAATGCTCTGATCTGCCAGGGCTCTTTTTCCACGTTTTCACACTTAAGCTGGCATTTCTCTTTCTGCTGGTTATTTTAGACCAGATTTAGGCTTACTGTCAGCTTCTCTCTTTCCTATTCCACAGAGTTCCCCAAATTGCCTTTGCTGGGGAGGGGGGAGTGGCTTGCAATAGAAGTGTGAGAGAGATCACTCACTGGTAGCTTGTGTTTATTTTTCTACTTAAATTTGAAGTTTTGGAGGTTCTCTGTTTTACAGTAATGCCACAATTTTATTTGTTCTTTTAACTATTATATATTATTTTGAAGAATGTGTTAAGAGATTTGAATTTATGGAGCCCAGAATTTTCATTGTTGTTTTAAGTGGAGAGAGATTAGATTCAAAACTTACACTGATGAGAATATTTACCTACATTCAGTAGAGCAACTACATCAAAATCCTTTGAGGCTCCTGTTGAAGTCCAGATTCCCAAGCTCCAACTTCCATAGACTGAATTGGAATCTCTGGGAGTGGGGCCCAGGAATTTGGGTTTCAAGTGACATCCCAGACATTCCTTATGCTTGTGAAGTTGAAGAGTCACTGGTATAGATGGTAAAAACCATAAAATCAAATATAGGAACGACTACTGTTGGCCATAGCAATGTAGACCAGAAATTTTGGAAACTTTGTGTAACTCACTTAATGTTTATGGGTCCCAGTATGTAATTGATTTACATATTCATTCAATAATAAATTATTGGTCACCAGTAAGTAGCCAGTCAAATAACTTCCAGCAGGATCATTTGTTTCTTGATGTGAATTATGGCCACCAGAAAGTTTTTTGAACTCTCTCTACATATGTAATTTATACCCTCCTATGAGGAGAGAGGAATGAATGGCAATTTGTTACCTGAGATTTAGTGTAAAAATGAAGCATTTTTAGTGTCAGTTGTCACGTACAGACCAGGCCCGCTTCCCAGGCCTTGCGTGTCTGCTGTGATGAGAGTGTAGCTGATGCTCCACATCCACATGCCCAGGAGCTTGGGGATGACTTTTCCGTCACAAACTGATTCTTCCTTCTGGGTTCCTTGCTTCAGTGACTCATCTGAACTGGAAATCACTTTTCCTCCTTTTATGTAGGAGCCATAGTGGTGGAAATCACATCTTATCTCAATTGGTGGTCCTAATACCCGGACAATCAGATGGACTAATTTTTAAACAAATGAGTTCTCTGAAAGCCCTTATGAAACAGCTAAGATATCAAATTGTGTTCAGTAGATTTACTTTAGTACTGTGGGGTTTTCATATTTGGTTGAGTCATATGAAATTTTTGCTATTTGGCCAAAAACGGCGATTTCATGTGGTGCAAACTAATACTTCGATTCTTTGAAACTTGGCCCAGTGTACGGTTTAGCTAGTGGCTTCTCATTAATTAGAACAATCAGGTAACCATGCTTTCTCTTCATTAGGGATAAATTATTTATTTAGCTACAATCTGTCAGATTTTTAAAAAGTTTTTCTTATGCACCAAGGGCTAAATGAATTATTTCACACTTGACTGAAAACCTTACATCGTTTCAGCGATATAAATGGAAATCAACCTAGAACTGGATTATCATTTAGAAAAACCACCACCAACCGCATTTGAGTCTTGCATTTTAGCTGTGATGTGGGAGTCAGCAAGCTTTATCAGTGTGCCTCTCATGGTAAGTTTCAGCACTTGAAACTCACTCACACCATTTTCTATTACCTAAGATGGTCTCAAAGGTCCCTTCCCCTTTTAATGTTCTTTTCTGTTCTTTCTCACGAATGCTTGGAAAGTAATCTTCAATTCAATTCAACAAATAGCTATGGAATATTTACTGTGTAGTAGACACAGAGGTAAGAGCTTGAGGAATGTGAAAATGAATAAGACTTACTACCTCCCTGCAAGGAGTTTGTAATCTAGTAGGAGAAGCAGGCGTGTCTGACTGTAATACTTGGCAGAATAAAATAGCTGTGACGTCGAGTTCCCATTGAGTTTTATTCCCATTGCATTGATTGACTGTCTTCTACTACAGGTTGCAAATCCTGGTGACTGCAGTACAATATGTTATAAATAGTATTACATCTTGACTGCAAATGAACTGAGAGAGAGAAAGAGAGAGAGAAGGAGAGAGGGAGAAAGATAAAAGGTTGAGTACAATTTGTCTGGGCATTTGTTTGAGACTGAATGACAGCTGGGGCCAGGTCCTGTTCATGCCTGGAAGAAACAGGCTCTTTTCCTTTATGAGATTTTGTCTTTTTGACTAAACCACGCTGTGGTGAGTGTGTCTGTGTACAAACTTACATTCTGCCCGTGAGCATGTGTGTTCATGCTTAACTGATTCAACGACTACATTTCCCCCAACATATTACACCAAATGTACTTAACAGCAATTAGAATGTTTGCCGCCTGCTGTGTGCAAATCTCCCCAGAAAACAAAACTCTCCTAAATGGCAGTATAAGTAATTCTGAAGATTAAAGCTAGTGATTTGCAGAGCGCTTGGTTCATTTGCTTCCTGCAAATATCAAGATTAACAAAGAAATTCATTGATCCCATTTTGCCTCCTTAAGCCTGTGCATAGGCCTCAGGGAATACACTGCACGTGGCTGTGCGATTCCGATGAAGACTCGCTATTGCGTTTTTTTTAACGCCAACATGCTGATTTAGTGGCATTTTTCTTGGCAACAGTGTCTCAAGAAAACAAATCCGTTTATGTATATTTTTTACAGGGAACGCTCCACCTAACCCTTCTCCACTAACAGCCTTCTCAATGAGTTGTGAAGGAAACACGGCCAATTTGCAGCTGTTGAAAGGGTAACTCAGGTCTCGCCTCAAAGACTGTACCCCGGTTGTTTGATGTTGGATAAATCTCAGCTGCTCTGAGTGCTCACTCCTTCCCCACTGTGACTGCAAGGCCCTGAACAAGTTGCTTTCCGAGTCTCCTCCCATTTCTAATGTGTTAATTTACTCAATAATCAATTATTTGTGGACTATAGATTTCACGCCCTGAATTGCACCAGGCACTAGGAAATACAGTGGTGATCGTGAGGCCAAGTCCTTGCCCTCAGAGCAGAGAAATCTTTTCCAGACACAGGTTCTGTGGTCGCTCTAAAGAGACCAGTAGCCAGTGCCGGCCGCCATGTTAGGTGCTTCCTCTGGACGGCCCTGCCTCCCCCCTCCTTTCATCCAGACATTCATGTGCCCACGCTCATCTCCCCAACGTGGACTTCTCCTCCCTTCTCTGACTTCAAAACCAGCCTCCCTTTGTTCTCCCTCCCAGCAGTTAAGTGACTTGTCCATAGCTCTGTGCCATAACTGCCCTAGTTAGTGGCAGACCAGAGATTCAAAGCCAGGCCTCAACACAGATCTGATGACCTGCCTTCCTCCGTTCCTGGCAATTTGGATCTTGGTGCTGCAGTTTTGTCTTTTCCTACTCTGAGTGTCTTGGATGAAGTGTCTCGCTCCAGCCCCAGTCTTCACAGGACTCTGTGCCCTTCACCAGTATCCTACCGGGCCCAGCCGGGCCCCTCTTCTGTGAGGCATTTGCATGGGGGTGGAATTCCAAACATAACATACCATTTTGCCAAAGAAATGGCATTCATGTAAATATTCCTTTGGACCAGTGAGCAAAGTAGAACATGTTATGGAGTATTGCAAATATGTGGCTAAATATTTTTCATTAGAACCCATTTGCAATGACTTATTAAAACAATTTTTAAACACACACACACACACACACACACACACACACTGAGTCAGGAAGTAAAATGTCTTAGGGAGAGAAGAGGCAGTTGTGCCAGGACAGTCATTTTGAAAAAGTCATTACTTTGCCTACTAGAGCTTAACATGCTTCCTGCCTACAATCCCGCCTGCTGGCTGAGCAGGAAACAAGGTTCTTTAAGGATGTAGGAGCACAAGACCAGGGGGATTCATTTGCTGGGGCTGAATGCCAACTGAAAATTCCTCTTTTTTAACCTACTTCCTGCTCCTTTCTTTCCCTGCGCTCCACTCTAAGATTTCTGGAAGGAATAGCCTTAATTCATTGCATCTGCCATTCCCTCCACTACTCATTGTAGTAAACACTATATTGAAATGTACAGATGCCTTCTACGATTCTCTGCCAAATCGAATAGATTTTTGAAGTCTTTTTTTAATTTAAAGAAAGTACACAAATAACAGTGGAATGTATTATTTATGACTTATATGGATGTATATAGAGCAAAAAAAAAAAAAAAAAGAAAAAAAAAAAGAAAAAAAATCTCTCTTTAAGCCCTAGCCCCAAATCTAACTCTTCTCAGCAAAGGTAACTATTGCCAGCTGTTTCCTGTGCGTGTTTCTGACAGTCTCTTGTGCATAAATATGTTGGACATGCCCATTTCTGATTTTGAAAGGTTCTGCTAACTTGCTCTCCAAAGGTACTTGCCTGTTTAAACGTCAACCAGCAGTACCTGAGTGTCTTTCTCTCACTCGGCCGTACTGTTTAAGACCAGTCTTCAGTTTGTTTTGCCAGCCTGAAGGATAAAAAAAAATTTCCTTATAGTTCTTGGATGTGTTTCTTTGACTACTACAGAGGTTGATCATCTTTTCATATCTTTATTTGATATTTTAGTTTCTTCTCTTGATTTCCGAGAGACATTTATTAATATCTCTCACTCTAATATGAATGTGTCTTTTACTTCTTGGATTTTCACTGCATTTTGCTTTGCATATTTTCCGACTATGTTGTTAGGTATGTATATTTGTGACTATTTAATTGTCTCAAGAGACATCTTTTATCAGTAAAAAATATTCCTATTTTTTATTCTGGATTCTTTGTGTCTCTTGTAAAACCACTGCAGTAATCTTCTTAGTAAGTTCTTTCAGCTTCTCTTACCTCCCCTTGTCAGCACTTCTTTCTCGTATCGTTCAGGGTATCTTTCCAAAATATCAAGTCATTTCAGCTGGGCATTAGCATAAGGCTAAGCTGATGAAGGGTGTAGAGCCAAGAAGTGTATGGGTGGAAACCCCAAATCCCAATGGCTGGCCGTGGGTTTCCCTTGGTCTGTGTGTACAGGGGAGGTGGGGAGGGGACATGTTACATGTTCCCTTCCTGGCTGCCATCGTGATGCGTGTCTACTGGCCTTGGCAGAGGCAGAGCTGCCCTTCTGTTTGACATGTTTGTTGGTGATTTCTGGATGGGCACCCCTGAGCTGTGTGGGTTGTTTGCCTTTAAGCGATGGGGCCAGGTTAAGGTGAGGTCCCCTAATGCCTGAAGCCACTGGAAAATTGGGAAATCAGACATGGCTAGTTGCCGGCTAGATGTCTGGTCTCATTTGCCATTGGTGAGTCCATCAGCTCCTCCCTGATTTAATGGCAGGGGTCAGCCCCACTCCATGTGGGGCTTTGCCCACAAGAGGAAATGCCTTGTTCATAGTTCTGATGACTCGAACTGAAAAACACCATTTTCTGCCAGCAATGCAGTGAGCTGCATGGACAGGCTGCCATTGTTTCTCAGGTGAGTGTATGTTCTCAGGGAGATACTTGTTACCGTGGTCTTTATTCAGGGTGGGGCCAAGGGAACCTGTGAGAGAGCCACGGAGAGAACCAGTGGGCAGCCAGAGCACTGGGCCTAGGCGAGCACTTGGCGCCCTTGAGCCAATCGCGAATGCCTTTGCAAGGTGTCTCCTCGGATTCCACTTCCACGTCACTCGAAGCCGGAAGGAAGAGGCACAATCCCTGGGGCCGTGGGAAGAGCAGATGGGCAGACACGTGATGAGGCAGGGTTTGAACGGGGCAGCATGACCTGGACGAGCTCCGTGGAGACGGCAGGTCCACCCGCATCTTACCCGGCTTGAGGGGACGCCCCTCTTAGATTTGGACACATGTCACGAGTGGTGTGTCACTTTCCCGGCCTGTAATCCTAGGCACTGGGGCTTCCGACTGTTCAGGATCAAGTCTGAATTTTTTAAACTGGCTTCAGAACGCCTGATCGACTGCTATCTTTTTCCCCCTCACCTGTCACTCCCTGCAACACCTATTTCTGTTTCTCGGCGGCACGCTTTTCCCTTCGTTTTGCCTAGAGAGTTTTTCCCCTTTGTCCTGTCTCCTCCTGCCCTGGCCCCCACCTGGACGTTACCTGCTCATGCTTCACGGCCCAGATCAAATTTCACCTCCTCTGAGAAACCTTCCCCAGGCCCTATTGATCTCCTTGCAGCAGAAATAAACTCCCAGAGTCACCTGAACAAACCTCCCTCGTGACATTTATTCTTCCGGGTCGTAATTATGATTTATGTATCTCTTTCTCTTATGGACCCGTGAGCTTTTCCAGCGTAACAGTGAGGTTTTTAACATTTCTGTATCTTCAAAACTTTGCTGGCCCATAATTGATGTTCAGTGTTTGCAAATGTCACTGTTAAGCTAATGTTTCTGTGCGATACAGATATAGTTGTCCTTCGGTGTGTTAAGAATGAAGAAATGGATTTTTACAACGGATACAAGATCCGTGTGAAATCAAAGGCCGGGCATTGCCCTCCATCAGCGATGAGCACTGAGGCATATCGATACTGCTCAGTTTCCTGGAAGTTTTCTTTCTCCTGGTTTCTGCCAGTGGGACAAAACAAATATTTGGAATTAAATACAGTCACCATCCCATGCAGGATGGGTTTCTTCTCCGTGATCTGATGTGGCATTTTCAACCAGGCACAGGCACTCAGTCCTCCTTCCATTGCAGGCTCGTCAGCAAATCCTAGAATCCCAGAACGTGTGTTCCACACACCCGCTGATGGCGCACATGGCTAGGATGTCTGTTCTCTGTAACAGGTATTTGTTGGGCGTATGGGATGAACCCAGTCTGCGTGCTGGAGGCAAAGAGATGCAGTCCCTGACCTCATGGAGCTTATGGGCCCGTGATGAGAAGGGTAAGTGTTAAGCCCAAAGGCTGTGGGGAGATTTATTATTCCCACCCTGGCTTCCCGCCTCATGAATCTGCTGCCATTTTTTGTGGCTCCCTGACCCGTCCACGATGTGATGTGAGGGCTGAGTCAGCACAGAGGCTCCAAGTTCGCGTGAGACTTTACCCACAGGATCTTGGAAAGCAAGGCGCTAGCTGGAGGAAGGTTGAAAAGAATGAAAACTGTATGTCATTAACGTCTGTTTGAGGGGATAGCACCAGTAACAGGGAGAACTCTCCGGGATGTCGAAAAACCAATGGCAATGAGATTTAAAGAAGATGGAGAATTTTCTTTTCATGCTATTCTATCCCAGAGCGGAAGTATGGCCTAGAGTTAGGGATTGTTCACGAAAGTCATTAGGTTGCCTTATGAGTGGATATTAATGGTCAGGCAAGGTCAATTGGACAGCTGAGCTTCTTAATAAAGTGACGAGCCTTGAGCTGTCATCCTGTGTGGCATTATCATCACTGTAAATGGCAGTTCCTGCAACCTTAAGAAATTGGCATATCGCTGGAGTGAACTCAGTTTCTAAACGAGGTTACGGTTGTTTTACATCTAAGTTTCTCATGCCCTCTTGGAGGTCCGCGTTCACCAATGGAGGAAGTCTACAGGCGGAGGGATGGATCCTGTGTGTGTTATTCAAGCCCGTATCATGGAACAGCTTCTGCATAGAGGCAGAAGTGGGAGGTCCGTTTTAGTGGTAGTTGTGTTCCTCGTCCACAGTGGATAACATGAGGTCAGGTCCCGCCGCCCTTCCCCACATCTGCATTTGAAGAGGTACAGTGGTTGCGATTTTGGTTTGGATTCAGAATTCTGTTTCCAACTGTGGCATCCGAGAGCCACTGTGGGGTGACACGGTGTGTGGTGTGTTTCTGAGTCATGCCCATTGATGTCATGCTCGTGTGAAAGTCTAAGCTTTTAGTCAAGCCTTGCAGTTCCCTTTAATTCTGCAATATGGTTCTGTCATCCATGAGTTCATCTCAACTGAAGTGTTTTTTTCTGTTTTCTTTGTTCATTATAAAAAAATAAGAACAGAAAAAGTATAAAGAAGCAAGAAAAATGATTTACGATTTCACCACCTAGAGGCAAAATGACATTGTATTGTTGTTTTACTTTGAATGTCTTATTACCTGTGAGGTTCTACCTATTTTTATATATTTGTTAGTCTTTTGTCTCTTTTGTTCTCTGAATGGTGTGTTTGTGCTTTTTGTTCATTTATCTAATTGTGTTCTTTGGGTTTTCATTATTGAATAGTATAAGATCTTTTATTCTTTTGTCATTGCTGTAAATGGTTGTTTTTTGCAGTTTGCTGTTGTCTTTTAATTTTATTTTGATGATCAGAGTTTTGCATTTTAAGTAAACTATTACTTTTAAACTTAGAATTTTTTTAGCATCCAGAATTTGTATGAATATTCACTTACGTTTTTATTTTTCTCTCTTTATATTTGGAATTCTAAATTTAACTGTTTTATCTGTCTGAAATTGATTGCTATGTGTGTTTGAAGGCGAGACACTCACTATTTTACCCGGTGGAAAGACAATATTCCCAATACCATTTATTGAATGATTCTTCCTTACTCTTTGGTTTGTGGTACCTTCTTGGCGTAGATTCTCTAAGGTCAGGTCTGTTCCTGGTCTCTTGGTTCTATTTCATTCGTCAATTGCCTTGTTCTGGGACCATATTGGTTAAGTTATATTAGCTTTATATTGGATTTAATATTATATACAGACACACACTGCATAATGACGTTTCAGTCAACGACAGACTGCATATACGACAGTGGTCCCATATTATAGTGGAGTTGAAAAATTCCTGCCTCCTAGTGATGTTCTGGCCTTCATAATGTCATATATAGAATCCCTTTTGTTCTCCTGGAGAGAGTTGGAACCCATTCTATTAAGTGAAGTATCCCAAGAATGGAAAAACAAGCACCGCATGTACTCACCGGCAAATTGGTTTCCCTGGTCATCACCTAAGTGCACATTTGGGAATAACACCAATTGGGTATCGGACTGAGGTGGGGGGTGGGGGGAGGGGATGGGTGTATACCTACATGATGAGTGCGTTGCGCACCGTCTGGGGAATGATCACGCTTGAATGTTCTGACTCGGGGGGGGGGGCAGGGATGGGGGTAGGGAGAAGGGATGGGGGTATAACTACATGATGAGTGCGATGCGCACTGTCTGGGGAATGGACACGCCTGGAGTTCTGACTCAGGGGGATGGGCAGGACATGGGCAATATATATAACCTGAACTTTTGTACCCCCATAATAAGCTGAAATAAAAAAAAATACAGAAAAATAAATAAATAAATGTTCTGATGAAAAAAAATAAATAAAAATAAATTTAGTGTAGCCTAAGAGTACAGTGTTTGTAAAGTCTACAGCGGTGGACAGTGATGTATGAGGCTTCACATCCACTCACCACTCACTCACTGGCTCACCCAAAGCAAAATTCATGGGAAGTGCCCTAGACAGGTGTACCCTTTTTTATAATCACTTACACCATATTTTTGCCTACCTTTTCTCTCGTTAGATATGTTTAGATGCACCAATGCTTGCCATTGTGTTACAGTTGCCTGCAGTACTGCGTACTGTCCCGTGCTGTCCGGCTGGTAGCCCAGAAGCAGTGGGTCACACCTGCTACCCAGGTGTGTAGGAGGCTGTGCCACCTACGTTTGTGTCGTGCCCTCCGTGATGTTCGCACCGCCATGGAATCGCCTAACGACGCATTTCTCAGAACCTCCCCTGTCGCTGAGTGCTGCGCGACTGTGTCTCTGGTTTCTTTAGTACCCTTTCCCCCGTGATAGTTCTGTTATTGATATTTATTGTTCCCTGTTTATTCTTTCAGGTTCAATGTTGAAGTCATGTGTCAAGTGCTAAAATTATTTCCATACAAATCTTTTTAAAAGTACATGTATAGTATTGTTCTAAATTATAAAAGTAACATATGTTTGGTGTAGAAAACTGGAGACCAGGCTGGGATGCCTGTAGTCCCAGCTACTCGGGAGACTGAGGCAGGAGGATCGCTTGAGCCCAGGAGTTTGAGGCTGCAGTGAGCTGTGATGATACCACTGTACTCTAGCCTGGGTGACAAAGCAAGACTCTATCTCAAAAATTAAAAAAAAAAAAAAGATAAGAAAAGAAAACTGGAGACCACAGTGAAATACAAAGGAGTTAACAGAGGCTATTGAAAATCCATCCACTGAGACCCTCCTTAATTCCTTCTTTTCAGAGGCTTTAGAGTCAGGTAGATCTAGGTTTGAATTCTAGCTCTGGCTACCACTCACTTGACTTTGGGAAAGTGACTCTGAGCCTCAGTTTTCTCATCTGCAAAATAGGGATGCCTATATTACTCATTGTGAAATGGAATGAGATCATGTATTAATATATTCTGTCCAGTTCTTAGCATAGCAGCTGCTGTGGCTGGGCTCACTCATGCATATTTGTCCTGCTGGCGGTGGTGGTGGGGGAAAGGGGGTCGCCCCCTTTCTACCACTTGTCTTCTGAGACCAGCAGGTGAGCCCAGTGCTTCTCATTGATGACAGTCATGGGCACGAGAGACCCTCCTGAGGCCCATGCTTGGAGATGGCACACAGCTCTTCACCTTGTTCCGTTGGTCAAAGCAAGTCATGTGGCCAAGCCCAGATCTGACAGCTGGGGAAAATAGATTTCACCTCCTTAGTGGGAAAAACTTCAGAGTCACGTAGCAAAGGACATGGCTACGTGGAGGGCGAAGGATTGGGCCGTGACTGCTTTAGCCACACAGGGGGAGCAGGTTCTGCTCAGTCGCCATAGCAGTGCAGGGAGGGGGAGGGCACCCCAGGGTCAACTAAGACAGGCAGGACCAGGTTAGGACTAAACCAGGCCTGGAGGGGCAGACGTGTGGGGCCTGACAGAGAGCTGGGTTTGGCCTGTCCTCAGGGAAGACTTTATAAGCGGAGGTAACTATAATAAGAGTAACACAATAATGCTGTGGACATAGTGGTGGCCGAGAAGTGGGAAAAAACAGAAGTGTTTTCAGGGTTAACGTCAATAAAAAGTTGGGCTCGAAGGGCCAATTTAGGCAGAACAGTAAAAGGAAAACTGCCTAGTTTGGTGATAACATTTCTTTTCTTTTCTTTCTTTTTTTTTTTTTTTTTTTCAAACAGAGTCTTGCTCTGTCGCCCAGGCTAGAGTGCAGTGGCATCGGCCTAGCTCACAGCAACCTCAAACTCCTGGGCTTGAGCGATCCTCCTGCCTCAGACTCCCAAGTAGCTGGGGCTATAGGCATGCACCACCAGGCCCAGCTAATTTTTTCCATTTTTAGTAGCGATGGGCTCTTGCTCTTGCTCAGACTGGTCTTGAACTTCTGAGCTGAAGCGATCCTCCCACCTCGGCCTCCCAGAGGGGCTAGGCCCTGATACATTTCTGATTGCTGTGCTGAAGTTCCAGGACAACAACCTTTAGAGCCAGTTTGGAGCTCTGTGAGGGGCTGGAGGGAGCAGCGGTGGTGGGGAGACCTTGGCAGAGAGCAGCGGGTTTTCTGCCTTCAGTTTTTGTGAAGAGTCCTGCTGATCAAATTCTGGATCTGCTGGGCCTTGGAATAAGCCAATTTATTCTTTCCAATTTGCACCATTTCCTGATGTATGCTCATCCCTCTTGCCGTGGTTGGGCTGCCCCACTCCTTCTCTGCATCTTAGAAAGGTTGCAGGATAAATACTATGTATCAATAACACAGGCAGCATTTCCTGTGCCTTAAAGTGCACGGAGGTTTTGTTTTGTTTTATTCTTTAGCTCTGGCCTGAAACTGTCCGCATTACTTTACACTTAATTATTTTTAGAAATTCCATTCCTGAGCCATTGCTTAATAAAACTCTAGGGTTTTTTTTTTTTCCTTTCCTCTTTTCTTTTTGCTTCAGTTGAATTCATCAAGATAAGCTGCATCATACACAGACAGATTCATTTACTGAACTGAGAATCTGAAGGATGCCTCCCCCTGCCACCCTGTGTGCATACGAGTGTGTGTGTGTATGCGTGTGTATCCTCCCTTCCATTTTAGAGAAAGCAGTGCTATACAAAGCGGGAAACAATGGTTCAGAATTGAGGGTTAAAAAAAGAAAAATCAGCCCCTTTCACTTAAAAAGAATCCTTCTCCTAGTAGAGAGAGAGCTAGTGTCTTTGCACATGTCAGGGCCTCCCATTGTGCCTTGAAACTGGCATAGCTGGGCAAGAAGGGCTGAGGCTCATGGATTTTTTTGGCTAAAGACACTTGCCCTGTACTTGGAAAAACAACTTCTTATGACTCAAAGAAAAATACTTCCCAGGTGGCCAGGGAGCCAGTAGGTGATCAGTCCAAGAACCAAAAATGACTTGAGGAATATTCCAAGATAAATGTTTGTAGGAACCAGGCAGGCAAAATAGGTACAGAGCTTTGTTGACTTTAAGGTGCTTGGCAACTGCGCTTGGGCCAGTTATTGGTCTGGGCTGTACGCTGACTGTGCTGTGGGGGTGTATACTGACTGCTATGGGGTCACCACCGACTGTGGCGTGGGGTTGTATGGTGACTGTGGTCTGGGGTTGCACAGTGACTGTGGTCAGGGGTCACACGGTGACTGTGGTCAGGGGTCGCACGGTGACTGTGGTCTGGGGTTGCACAGTGACTGTGGTGCTCTCTGGCTGTATGGCCCAAGTTCATACCCTCCTACCATGCTCTTTTGGGAAGCTGATGGAAGATATTAATTCTCTCTCCAGAAAAAAACCCCAATATGCATAGAAACACAACATTTTGTATGCAATATCTGGGAGTTTTCCCGAGGCCCCATGGACCCCAAGATAAGAACTCATGCTGTGGATCAGGCTGAATGTTGATGTATGAAAATTGCCCCAATACGACTGATCAGGCACACATGGACGCAAATGCTAGGGTAGGCAGTTTGTCCGGGAGACTGCTCTGTGTGGGAAGTGAGCTAATGAGGTGTGTTGCTCCTTCCTGGAGGAACTGCAGAGCTCAACTGCAGGAAATTAAACCACTCAGCAAAGTGTACATTTTCCCTAATAATGAGAGCTCCAGAAGAGGGGCCTGGTACGTCTCAGCTATTCCACCCCACAGCCTGTTTTGCAAGGCTTGCTGTTGCTAAAAATGATACCACTCTTTCCTGAGATTATAGGAAGGCTTGATGAGGAGGCATGCAAAGAGAGAGTATTGGGCTGGTTAATGCACTTGACCCGAGCAGCTTTCAGAATTTGAGCCCTGATTAGGAAATCAAGAGAGACAGAAGTGCGGTTGCATTTGGGATGGTATCTTTTAAGTGTTGAGGTGCCATCACCAATGTTTTAATTGCGGTAGGAAATAAGTGATGCCTTTGATCACAAGAAGAGCGAGGAGATACACAGGGAAGGGAGGAGGGTTTTCATTTGTTCATTCAGTAACCATTTATCTGCCAAATATTGTGCTGGGATCTAGGGATACGGAAAGAAATATTAATAAGATGCACGAGCTGCCGAACCCTTGCACTCCTGGAGTGGGGGAGCACAGAGCCAAGAGTGCCATGGTGGCAGCCACAGGGACAGAGAGCCAGGAAGGCGACGCGCTGGCCCCACCCTGGGGGCTGGGAAAATGGGGCTTGGGGAAGGAGGAAGTGTTGGCAGGAGGAAGGGCGTGACGGGCAGAGAAAAGTCTGTGTGATTGAAAGACAGTGTTCCCAGTTCTATGAAACACGCTTGTTCACAGTGCCTAGAGGAAGGGCCGGGGGTGCGGGGAGAGGAGCTGGAGAGATGCGTTCGGGCTCAGCTTGGATGCCAAGCAGAGGCGTTTGAACCTGATTCTGAAAGCTTTGGAGAGGCAAAGAGTTTAAGGAGAGGAGTGACATGCTCACATTTGCATCTCAGGAGATCACTCTGGCAGTGGTGGGACGGTGAGATGGGGTGGGGCTGCAGGGGGACATGATGGCTGCCAGGGACCAGTGAGGTGGCTTTTTGGTGTTATCCGGAGGTAAGTGATGAGGATGGGAGCTAAGGTGGTAGAAATGGGGGCGGAGAGGGCCGAGTGCCATGAAGAGATCCTGTTGGTGGCAGAATCTCCAGAATTTGGTGACCCATTGGTCATGCTGAGCGGGTCATGACTTTAATTTGACTCCTGAAGAGACAGGGCGATGCCCTTCAATGAAGGCACAAAGAGAGCAGGTTTCAGTTTTAGGCCTGCTGAATTTGGGGTGCTTGTGAGCTGTCCAAGGGGAGATGCCCAGTGGGAAGCGGAAGCTTCCGGGAAGGCCCAGGAAGGCTGGAGACGCGGGTTTGGGAGCAGCCTGTGGACTAGTCGGAGCTGCAGACTTGCATGAGGTCACCAGGACCAGCTGACGAAGACAGAGTGGCAAAGGGCAGAAGGAGTGTGAGCATTTTGGAATTTAGAGGACAATCGGACAAGGGAAACCAGCACGAGAACGAGCGTCCAGGGCAGATCCATGGCGGGTGGGAAGCTGAGGCAGGGATGGCAGGAGGAGCGAGTGTCCGGGACCCAAGAGGAAACAGCACTCGTATAAGGAGAGAGGTGACAATGTCCTGCAGAAATGACAGTCACCTGCAGGGAGGCTAGGAAGCTTGACCCTGGCCGCGTAGACGTCACTGGGAACTTTAACAAGAGCGGCTTTAGCAGAATAGGGTCCATAGAGGCCAAAGACGGCGGATCGAGGAATGAATGAGGGGTCAGGAAGGGAGACAGGGAGGGAAGCCAAGGAGAAGAGAAGACAGTAATTAAGGCTGTGGTGAAAGGGATTTTTAAATTTTAATGGGATTAAAAAGTCCGTGGAGGGAGAATGAGGATACGAGAGAGTGAGGGACGAAGCAAGGTGGGACCCACGGCCAGATGAAGGGGTCGGCCTTGACCTCCCGGACTCGGCTTCCATCAAGAGAGGAGGGGAGGATGGAGGATGAGTTGAGAGGTGGGTAAGTTTGCAGGAGGGAAGCACTTCTCGCGTTCGCAGCGCAGGGCGGCCACCTGGAGAGCCTGGTAAGACCCAGCCCGCTGGGCGCCACCTCCGGGGACTCAGGTCAGTGGGTCTGGGTGGGGCCTAAGCATCTGCCGTTCTCACAAGCTTCCAGTGGCGCTGGCGCTGCTACTGCCGGCCGGAGGACCACGCTTGGAGTCCTGCCGTGGCCTTGATCTCTCTGTGGAGTAGGAGGCACAACTCCCTGCGGAATGGGAGGTTGGCCCGAGCAAAGTGGGAAGGGTAGCCAACAGTGAAGGGGATGACATCGAGGGTCGGACCTGTCACACAGAGAAGCCTGCAGGGCAGCTCCCAGGGCTCTGCAGAGCTGGGAGCCGTTGGCCTGAGCACCCACAGCCGCATCCGTGGGAGGCTGCCCTGCAGTGTCAGTGGTGTGGGTGATGGGGAGGAAGGTCAGGAGGAGGGTTTGATCTGGAGCTGGGGAGCTGGGGTTCTTGGGGGCTGTGGGAAAGAAGGACAAAGGGACAAGGGGTCTGGGGGTCGGCCAGGGGCAGAGCGTGGTTGAGGGAGGTGCATTGATTCTAGCTGGATGGGACGAATGTGGCGCCTGGGAAGGGCTGATAGACTAGGAGAAAACAGAGTGGCCCAGGGCCTGGAGGTCTAAGGGGAGAGCTTTGGGGAGTGTGCGGCGGGAGAACTGGAATGGAAGGAGATCGTGGCTGTCGCAGGTGACTGAAGCGCAGCAGTTCCGGGCGAGGCTGAGGTCCAGGGCAGGCCACGGGAGTTCTGAGATAATCGCACTGTGGCGACCCGACCGAGGTCCTTCTGGGCACACCTGCGTGCAGGTCAGGGGCTCCAGGGCCAAGACAGGAAGGAGGGATTGCAATGACAAGGTTCTGCTGAGGCGTGACACCTCAATCTGGTACAATCTTCTCTTCCAAACTGAAAGGCAGTGTAGTAGTCAGGGTTCCCCAGAGGAACTGAACCAATAGGTGTGTGGGTGCTTGTGCGGGGGGCGGGGGGGGGGCGCGAGAGAACAAATTTATTTTTTTCCAATTTTTTATTGTGTTGAGATATACATAACAAAATTTACACTCTTCATTAAGCAATCTTTGTGACCTTATGTATGTTTTTGGAGCAGTTTGGAAATGGAAAGGAATCAGGCTGAGGTGAGTCTGCGATTCCATTCTGAGTCTGGGTCTTTACCGTTCAATCTCTAAACGAGCTTACACAGATTTCTTCTGGAAGGCTGCAGAAGATAAAAAGAAGAGCACGCTCTTGCCTCTGTGTTCAGAAGAGCAGTAACGGCCCTCCTGCCTCGGTTCTCCACCATGCAAGCCTGGTCCAGCCACCATCTCTCAGACCCAGCTCCGGGCGCGGCCTCCCTGCCCCCCTGGTCCTGCTTGGCTCGTGCGTCACAGCTGCTGTAGATGCTTCCGTCTGGCACTCGGCGTCCCCTGCACTGCTCGACCAGCTGCCTTGTCATGTGCGTTTGAAGCGCGTTAGCTGTCGTGTGCTGCAACTCTCAGTTAGGACAGCGGGATTAGAGCTGGGGCAGAGCTTGGTGACTGGTCCCTTCCCTTGGGTGGGGAGAGTGAGGGACATCGTTGCACTTGGGAGTCAGAGGTGAAGTGAGCAGCCAGGAAGTCCCTACAGACTGGCTGAACAGTGATACCAAGAAACCCTGGTAGGCCCTGGAAGGGGAGCCCTCGTCTTAGGTGGACCCAAGGGACAAGGACTGGAGCCTGAGCCCAGACGTCCCGAGCACACACAGGTGCACCTTCCACACCCAACCCCTAAAGGTCCTGGGCTCTGCCCAGGCCCCGAGGGATGGTGGGGACGACAGGGTCAGGGCTGGGCGCAGGAGGGCCACATGCTGCGGTGGCTCCTCGGCCGCAGGACCTCTGCAAGGCCCCGGCGCGGCTGAGGGCAGGCTTGGCCTCTCTCTGCTGGGGTCCTGTTGTTCAGGTGCTTCTGATAACTCCCTGGGGGCCACCACCTAAGGCGGCAGAGCACTAGGAGCTTTGCCCACGTTCCCGCCGGCCTTATGAACCCCGGGGGAGAGGGAGCTGCCTTCTGCTCACCCACATCCTCCGTGAAGGGCGTTCCCGTGGCCTGACCTAGCTGGGAAGTGCCATTTGGGAATACTTTGCCCCCAGCAGGCCACAGGCACGGTGCAGCTGGCTGCAGAGGACCGTCTCCTGGCTGGGGCTTGGGGGGCAGAGATGAAGAGACTGAGGCTCACGTAGGCTGACCCTAGCCAGGGTCCCCTGGCTGCGAAGCGGCTGGGCTAGAAATTGTGTGGTCTTTCTGCTGCCGCTGTCGCACTGTGCCTTGCCCAGGCAGGGGCATTTCGAAGTTTTAACACCGTAAGATGCGGTTCATCAAGGCACCTTGCTGCCTTTCCGACTTGCTGTGTGACTTAGGGCAAGTGACTTCACCTTTCTGGACTCCAATTTCCTCATCTGTGAAATGGGTGTGATGATATGGCCTGCCTTGTGAGGTCATAAGGATTAAACAAGACAATCACATACACAGGAGCTTCCAGCAGTTTCTGGCACACAGCCTGCACCGTGTAAGTGTTGGTTTCTTCTTCTTCATCCTCATCATCATTATCAGCATCACCTGTAACCCGCTGGGCCTCCTAGACGCCATCAGATCTAAATTGTTTTCCGGTGAGGTTTTTGTTCGGTGGGATTTGTTTGCAGGTGGCAGACTGGGTCCCAAGTGTGTCTGGAGACCTCCCGTCTGTGCCGTGTTGTGCTCGTCCAGGTTGTCTCTTTAGAGTAGTCCCGTGGGGGCAGGATCTGCTTCTGAGAGGGCGCGGTCAGCTCTTCGGGCTTTGATTTCTCTGCTGCAGGAGGCCCTGGCCTTGGCCTCTTGCATTTCCACTGTGATTCTGTCTCGAGGAGGCCGGCCTTCTGGCTCGCCATCGCTGCGGGGAGATCCTGGGCACCTTTGGTGTTAAGTGAAGCCGACGCCAGTGGCTTGGGGGTAGTGGGAGCGGGTAACAGTGGTTACCCTGGGGGAGGTTCGGGGTCAGGGAAACATCCCAGGCATGTGGACGGATGGGCAGACGGGCAGACGGACAGGTGAGCCGGCAGGTGCTCGACGCCCCAGAGGTCTCACTGGGTTGGTTAATTGTGTCTGCTTTCTCCCCGGCGTGAGAACAGCTTCCCCGAGGGGCTGATTCCCAGTTAGCCCTTTAAGGAGAGGAACCTGGGTTTGAATATCTTTGCAGCCCTCTTCCGGCTGTGGGCATTGATCGAAATGGGTCCAGACCTTAAGATAGCTTTCTTGACACCGGTCTCCTTGCAGACAAAGGATTGTTTATTGCCTACTGACCCGTTATTGAAAGGAAATGTGTGACTTCTGGGCCCCAGATCTGAGAATGTGCTGCTGGAGGGAGCACATGGCCCCCCCACCCGCCAGGGGTGGGTTTTGAGGTAGTTTGCAGTTGATGTGGCAGGTCAGTCTCTCCTCGCTCCCTGGGCCTCTTTCACATGTGGAGTCTGTTCTTTTATTGTCACAACCTCCCAGGCTACTCTTACCTGGCTTTTGTAGCCTGGAGGCCCGCGGGAAGGCAGGAAAGGTGTCTGGATCTGCATGTGCTATTATACAGAGATGGGCAGGAAGCCGAGCTCTGAGCCGATGGCTCCTTTCCCCAGATCGGCCTGCCTGGCCCTGGCCACTGCCAGGCTCCCCGAGGGCCCAGGCCTGCCAGCCCAGCATGGAGCCCCTGGGCACCTGCCACCCCTCAGCCCTGCAGGAAGGAGGGAATGAAGGAGGGGCTTTCACGCCAGCCCCCATGTGCTGGGTGTGGGGCATCCAGACACCTGCCGTTTGGATAGGCTGCTGCGTGACAGTCCTCGGGCCACCGTGCTCATTGGTGCAGCATCATCTCCAGGGCGGGAGCCGTATCCGTTCCCGTTCTCTGTGCAGCCCTGGCATGTCTGTGGCCCGTGAGGCATCTTTATCTCTCTCTCTCTCTCTCTCTCTCCACCCCCCCCCCGCCCCAGCTCCCTTCCTTCACTCTCTGCTGCCCCGTCAGGCACTGGGCATCTGATTGGAAATAACACGTATATCCACGGTGCCCATGCCTACTCCTGACAGCAGATGCTAAAAACTTCAGTTGTCCATCTTGCCATCCACCTAGCAAATTCTGAGCATCTTCTATATCTCAGGCAATAAGCTAGGCTTAGAGATTGTTTTTAAGGCAGAGTCTACCTTCCTAGAGCTTAATGACCAGCAAAAATGATGCTAATTGTTATAACAGTTACTGCATTCACATTGGGTAAATGGATGAAACCCCGAGGACGCCGGGCACAGCTGGGGTGACTCGCTGTCAGCTGGGCGAGCCAAAGCCCCGGGCCCTGCGGGGGAGGAGAGTCCTGGGTGGGTCCTGCAGGAAGCGTCTGGGTGGACGGAAAGCTCTGGAAGCCGGCCTGTGGCCAGCAGGGTACACAGGAGAAGCCAGGAGGGAGGATAGAGGGCCCGACCAGGCAGACTGGACTTGTCATTAGTGAGCACGTTACATTTCCGTGGGGCTCCACAGGCTGTATCTCGCTGGATCCTTCCAGAAAGCCTGGTGCGGCGTAGGTTGTTTAGACAGTTTTATAGACGAAGAAACTGAAGTGTAGAGAGGTGGTGTGAGCAGTGTGCCCAGGGTACTGTGTCTGTGCCCGTGCGAGGGGAAGCATTTCTCATTCCCGACATCCCCTAGGAGGTACCGAGTGGCCACCTGGGTCCATGAAAGGGCAGGACCGAGGACCCCGTCCCTGCAGGCTGCTGTTTCCCACGTCACCAGGCTGGGTCGCCTGCTGCAGCCTCGGCTTGACTCGCAGCTGGACCTCGACTGCTGCAGGGCCCCTTGCCTGGGGCGGGGAAGGTGGTGTTGGTACACTGCACTCTGGCCCCTTTTAAAAAAAAAAAAAATATTTTTAATTTTTATGGGTACATAGTAGTTGTATTCTGGCCCTTTTCCTTCTCAGTTCCAACAGCCAGAAGCTGTTAAAAACAAAGGACCGGAGGAACCAGCCCCGAGAATAAGTGCGCAGAGTAGGTGGGCGTGTGCTGTGTGCGCACGTGTTCGGCTGGGGAGGCGTGGGCCGCAGGGGGGCAGCTGCCACACTGCCCGGCTCAGGACAGCCGCTGGCCTCTGGTCGAGGGGCCTCGGAGGGACCTTCTGGGGTGCCCTTGTCCCTCGGATCACCACGAGTAAATGAGATGATCGCTGCCAACAGCCCGTGAGCCTGTCAATAACCTTTCTAATCTCCCCGGCAGCCCCAGAAGTGGATTTACAGCGACGTGCTGAAAATGAGGCTGCATGATCAATGGATCCCTGGACGATCTCCTCCGGGAGACACAAATGCATATTGTAACAAAACTTTATTTTCTTCTGAAAATTGCCTCCGTGATTAATATGGCCCGACATAGGCCAAGCTGTTCAGCATAAGAAACAGCCGTATTTCTTGCTCCCTCTTCAGAGCTGCTTCCCTCTCGTGCCAGCCCCTCATCTGTTTCCTCTGTTTTGCTCCAGAACACATTGTGCTGGGTATCGAGCAATCTCACACGAGGGGAAGAAGGATGTGTTAAGATGCGCATCCCTCCATTCTACTTTGTTTCTGTTTGCTGTTTCCGATGTGGCTTAGGCTTAAGCATAAAATAAAATTCCCCGACGCTGCCTGGACAGAGTGTCGGTGCCACGATACTGAGCCATGCAGAACACGTTCCCCGGGTATTAAATCATCTCGTGTATCAGTGGGAGCCCCCGGAGAGGGCCAGAGCTCTGTGCCGATTCCAGCCTGGATGAAAGGCTTCTTCCCTTTCATCTCTGTGTTCAGGCATGTGAGGGGTGCCGGATATTCGGCACTGTCTCCTGCTCCCGCGGAGATTCCAGAGGAGCCGGGGTGTGCCAGGCCGCACACGCCCACGGGTGGAGGGTCCGCATCCTTCGCCATGGCTGCTGCCTTGAGAGTTTATTTCCTCTGCTAGAACATCAGCTCTGTGGGGGCACTCAGTGGGTTCAGTAGATGTCCCAGTTTGGGTTCCCCCAGAAACAGACCCCCAAACAAAGATTTGAGTGTACATAGTTTATTTGCGAGGTGACAAGAGCACCACCAGGAGAGCAGGGAGCAATACTGGGAAGGGAGGCACCCCAAAAGGGCATGTTATACACACCGCTCCTGTGGGTGATGGGGGCTTAGTCCTGCTAGGGGAGCTTAGAGCTAAGCTGCTCCAGGGGTGAGGGGGCGGAGGTCGTGTACATCAGTTCCCAGTGGTCTTTAGATGAGAGCTTTTGGGCGGTGGGGTAATTGTTAGGTAGTAGCAAAGAAGGCTCCAGACAAGGAAATGCAGGTGCTGGAATGGGAAGTCATGCAGGGGTGCACTGACGCAAGGGGCACAGGCAGGTGACACGGGCAGATACAGACAGGTGTGTGCCCAAGACTGAAGTGGTCCCGTCCCTGTGGGGTTGTACATTGGGGGAGGCGGGGCTGATGCTTCCACGCTCTCCTCCTCAGGTTTTGTTGTCAGCTCTCGGCCAAGGAGAGGCCCGGAGAGAACCGATGATTCGTGCCCTGGGAGGACTGTGTGAGGATTCGTCTGACGTCCCTCCCGTGCCCGGCGGCAGTGCGTGTGCCTCGTCCCTCCTCTGACCCTGCTTTCCCGTTCCCTGTCTCTCCAGGTGTAAGGAGCTCAAGTACTCCAAGGAGCTGCCTCAGATATCCATCATTTTCATCTTTGTGAACGAGGCCCTGTCCGTGATCCTGCGCTCGGTCCACAGCGCCGTCAACCACACGCCCACGCACCTGCTCAAGGAGATCATTCTGGTGGATGACAACAGCGATGAAGGTACAGGGACAGCCCACCTGCACCCAAGGACCATGTCTGCAGGGGGGACATGCCTCTTTCATTCCAGCGTGAGCCGGAGTGTCCGTGTCTCCTGCTCCCTGGGGCGTGGCTGGGGAAAGCGTGTTAGATGTCGTCCCGGCAAACACCGGCCCGTTACTCCTCGAGCCCTCGGGTTCTTAGGAATCAATTCCTGGCCACGGGCCTAGATTCATTTCCCTTTCCCATCACCTACAGTAGGTGACGGCGAAGGGCCGAATTCCCCCAATTCTCCACCCCGCACCCCCCATGTACCCCCCACCCCCTGTTGTCCTTTTCAAGAGGCAGAAGAAAAACTTCTGTCCTATGTTGGGAACTGTTATGTGACAACGGGACTCCCTTCTGGGCCCCTGTGCCCAAAATGACGGTAGGTGGACACGAGCAGGGTTTACTTGTCTTTGGGAATTCAGCCAGACTAGGAATGAGGGCTCAATCAAAAATATAAAACAGACAAATATTAGACGGCAATAATGAAACTCAGGGATCCTTGGGGACAGCTGGAGGAAGGTGTGGTGGTGTTGGGGTGTCGTGGGGGCTGGTGTTGCTGACTGTGCCTCTGTGTTGGCTCCCGGCCCCCGAAGCCCCCTGTGCTCAGTGCGGAGAGAAGCCCCCACCAGCCTGTGCGATAAAGGCAAGCTGTGAGAGAGGCTGCCTGCAGGCCGAGGGGGCTTATCTTCCGAGCAACTATAGGATTAGGTGTAGGCTGAACCCCGGCGTGCTGAGCAGGACAAGGATTTTCCTGCGAGCTACTCTGGCCTCGGGAAGAGGGGGAGAAGGCGGGATGCCACGGGTCCTGTTTAAAGCCCAATCATCCTCGGGAGTACAGGGACAAGCCTTCCTGTTTAATCAGCCCAGCAGCGGACGTCCCCTGCCCCTTTGGAACTGGGCTCGTCCGAAGGGCTTGGGTGCACTCGGGCCCAGCAATGTGCCCTCCCTGGGCCTCCGGGTTTGAGGACGGGTCATTTGGTTGTTTTTCACATCCCCATTTCTCTCCCCTCACCCTTGGCCATTTAGTGGTCTATAGATGCTGCTACACCCAGCATGAATAGTCTTCTTGTGAGGGGGCGGCTCCTTCAGTTCCTGGAAGCCTCTAAGCCACGCAACAGGTCTCTGTCCTTGCTGTGCCCATGACCCCCTTCTCTGCACAGACCCCTCATCCCAGCAGCACACTCAGGCCCCTCCTCGGGGACTCCCTGCTCCCACGGCCCCCTGCTTGGGTGACTGAGTCCCACTCATCCCCCAGCTGTCCCCAGCATGGCACTTCCTTGGAGAAGCCTTTGGTGACCTCCTGAGGCCCCTTTTCTATGCTCTCTGTCAACTGAAGAAACACTGAGGCTCATACATTTGGAAAGGAGAGCTCTGTTTCTCTCAAAGGAGTGCAGCCCGTAGGTGGCCACTCGGACAGGCCGGGGAGCGGAGCCTCCAGCCAGAAGCCAGACACACACACTCGGAGGGAACGGCACAGGGAGCAGAATTTAAGCTGAGTGGGGTGGCTGAATATGCATATTTAATAAGCTATGGGGAGAGTCATGAATATTTATGGCAGGAGAAACATGCACATGTGCAGTTGAACTTCGTGCCTCTACGTGAGGTCTGTGTTCAGCACTTCACATGACCTGAGGGTGGAGTTTCTGGCCCTCTGACTTCAAAAGGTGAAGCAGAGGACACAAAAGCCCTCACTGCGCATCCTCCATAGACTGGTTAGCACCACTCCATGGTCGGTGTTCTCTTATCAGGAAAGAGTACAGGTCAGTTGTGGAGCCGAAACCACAGAAAGGGAGGAGCAGATCCGGAGACTGGTTTCCGCTTGGCCCTTAGGAAAGAAAGGCTGAGGGTGGTCCGCGAGGGAGGGGGTATAGTGAGGCGTGTCTGACCTCCCGTCCTGTCATGGCTGGGAACTCCGTGTTAAGGCTTCTCTGGGGTCCCCTTGGCCAAGAGGGGCTCTGTTCAGCAATGGCGGGGGGCTTGGTATGTTATCTTAGTTCACATCTCAGCACTTTGCTACCTGCAGTACAACTGGCCTCTCTGTGCTGGGCGGGTGGTTGACCCTCAGAAGTCTCTACCAGCCAGCGAGTGCATGGCGAAGCCCTGTAGGGCCAGGGAAGGGCAGGCAGGGGCCAGTGGCCATGTGGCTGGGGGTGGCCCAGAGCCAGAAAACCCAGAAAGGAGAAGGAACTGCAGGTCGGGCTGAGTTGGGGTGAGGACTCACTGCCGGGGGTGCTGTCTCCCTTGAGAGCATCTCAGCAGAGCACAGAGGAGGAGGAGGAGTGGGAGGGCAAGGCAGCCTCAGCCACAGCTCCAGCTGCACGAGAGAGCATTCTCCAGTACAGAGCCAGGCACTCGGTGGGTTCAGCAGGTGTCTTCATGTGGGCCCCCTAAGAAGTGCACCCCAAAACAAAGATGTGAACACAAATAGTTTATTTGGGAGGCAAAGAGAGCACCCGTGGGGGAGTGGGGAAGTAAGATTATGAAGGGAAGGCATCTAAGAAAGGTTGGTACTGTGGGTGACGGGGGACCTCCGAGAGCCAGGGTAAGCCTACCCCTCAGGGTTAGCCTGCTGCAGGGGTGAGTGAGCCGGGGTATTTACATGCCCTCAGCATCTAATGCTTCAGCATCAGGACCTCCTGGAGCCCCACCCTGGAGCGAGTCCCGCTTCAGACCTGGGGAGGGGCTGAGAATTTGCGTTTCTCATAAGCTCCCAGGTGCTGCTGCTGCTGGCGTGGGTGCGGGGGCCACACTCAGGAATCACTGGGTGAAACAACCGAGCCTTGAGCCTGGTCTGCAAGTGGCATTTCAGTGGTTCACACTTCAGGTCTAAATGAAGACGTTTAGTGGGTGGCAAAAAGCGAGAGGGAGGTATTTGGTTCATCCAGATCCTAAAGCCAAGTCCTGTTTATCTTCCTCTCTCTCTCCGGAACACCCAGGGGACCAGGAGTTGACAATATTAACACCATTTCCTTCTCTTCACTCCCTGGCTCTATACTCTGTATTTTCCCCAGACCAGAAATCCTTTCTTTTTAACTGGAAGAGAAATTTAATATTTTTTATTTTATTGAGATGTTCTTTGTAACTAGCATCGGGTTTTGTAAATGTTCTGAATCTACTTGAAAAGACCCCCACACACTGTAATCATGGAGTTGAATTCCTGCCAGACATCAATTTTGTGTATTTAGATAGACTATGAGTTTATTTTCTAAAGTCTTTTTGATAATGGTGTTTTAAAATCTCTTCCTACAATGACTATTCCTTCCTGTGTTCCCAATAATGTTTGATTTCTGTATCTTGTTGTCAGTTTCCTTGGCAGCTATAGATTTGGGTCTGCATGCCTTCATTAACAGCAGTGGTTGTTACCATTATGTAATGCTCTCTTTATCTTTAAAGCACACCCTTTTTTTTTTGCCCTGAATTTCGTTCTTCTAACATTAATATTTTTATCCCTGCTTGCCTTCTGTTCAACTTTGAGTAAAACATTTTTTCCCAGCCTTACAATTTTGTTTCTGATCTTAAAAGTAATGCATGCTCTTCGTAGCAAAACTTGAATGTATCAAAAAGCAAATATAATTGGAAAAAACAAATACAGCAGAAACTAACCAGAGGCAACTGCTCATTCGCCCATGTTCTCAGCCTCCTTTTTAGAGCACATTCTGCATAGTGAAGAGCATATAGTATAAACAAGTTAATGTTCTGCTCTTCCCCCCTGAAGTGTAAAACATAATCATTGCCCTTGTTATTAAAAAGCTCTGCAAACATCATTTTCGTTAGGACAGAATGGTCCGTTCTCAGTCTATGCTGTTGTCTGGTCAAGACAGGCTCAGGGAGTCGGTGGGGGCGGCGGGGTGGGGGTGGGGGGCAAAGCCACGTGACTCTAGATCAGTGTGCATAGGCACGGTGGGACTGTAGATTCTCCCTCCTTAGGGTGTTTTATTTTTATTTTTACTTTATTTAAGTCATTCATTTTACTCAGCTTGCATATTGACATTGGCCTACAGGAAGCCAAGGAAGATGCGATTCTTTGTACTCTGTACATCAAACTGAAATCACCCAGGCAGATTTTGCCAGAAATCACTACTCATCGAATCCGGTGGGCACTTTCCTGCCCAAACCTTTTGGCCACATCTGTCACTGTTGGCAGCTTCCTCACTGGCGAGTTTCTCTTTCTGATGCCCCAGCACCGCTCTGTGCTGATTCTCCTTTAACCTTCCTTTTGCAGCTACCCTTGCTCTTCCTCGGCTCTCTGCTGAAATTAGGATCACTCGTAATTCTGAGTCGGGACATACTGGGCGGTCTCCTCCTCTGTGTATGTTCTGGTGATTCCCAAATACACTGTTCCAGTGCAGGACAACTCATGCTGGCCCCTGAGCTCAAACCTGTGTGTCGCTGTCTCTTGGATGGTTACCCAGGCTCGACGGAAACCACAGCTCAACTGGTCCAGTGATTAACTTGCACTTCTTGCCTTGATCTTTGTTTGGGGGGTTGGGGTGGGGGAATTCAGGTGCTTGGAGGTATGTAAGTCATAATTCTTGACACACGCACCAGGGGTTCATGCATGGCTATCCTTTATTTATTTTTCCTTATTTTTAATTGAGGTGTAATTTATATAACATAAAACACACCATTATAAAGTATACAGTTTAGCAGTTTTCACTACATGTGTAACTCCTATCACCACAACCTAATTCCAGAACATTTTCATCACTGAAAGAATCCCTGAGCCTGTTAGCAATCTCTCCCAATTTACCCCTCCCCCGCCCCCTGACAAATATTAATGTTCTCTCTGTCCCCATGGGTTTGCCTGTTCTGCACATTTTATAATAGGTGAAGCCTACAACACATGGCTTCTTGTGCTGGCTTCTTTCACGTGACATAATGTTTTTGAGGTTCATCCACGTTGCGGAATCTATCAGTATTTCATTTCTTTTAATGACTGAATAATATTCTGTTGTATGGATATAGCACATTTTATTTATCCATTTATCAGTTGATGGATATTTGGATTGTTTCTACTTTTTATTCAGAATAATAATGCTATGAACATTCATGTATAAGTTTTTGTGTAGACATATTTTCAGTTTTCTTGGGTATATACCTAGGAGTGGAATTGCTGGGTTATACGATAATTCTGTGGTTGACTTTTTGAGAAACTCCCAGCCTTTTTTCCACGGCAGTTGCACCGTTTCATAATACCACTGGTAATACGTGTGGGTTCCAATTTCTCCACATTTTTGACAACACTTATTATTTTCCTTTTATTTTTCATTGTGGCTATCCTGGTGGGTGTGAGGTGGTATCTTGTAGTTTTGATTTACATTTCCCTAATGACTAATTATTTTGAGTGTCTTTTCATGTGCTTATTTGTCATTAGTCTATCTTCATTGGAGAAATGTCTATTCAAGTATTTTGATCTTTTTTTTTTTTTTGAGACAGAGTCTTACTCCGTTGCCCAGGCTAGAGTGCCATGGCGTCAGCCTAGCTCACAGCAACCTCAAACTCCTGGGCTCAAGTGATCCTCTTGCCTTAGCCTCCCGAGTAGCTGGGACTACAGGTGTGTACCACCATGCCTGGCTAATTTTTCTACTTTTTAGTAGAGACAGAGTTTCCCTCTTGTTCAGACTGGACTTGAACTCCTGACCTCAAGCAATCCTCCTGCCTCAGCCTCCCAGAATGCTAGGATTACAGGCATGAGCCATCATGCCTGGCCTATTTTGATCATTTTAAAAATGGATTATTTGTCTTTTTATTATTGACTTGTAATTGTTCTTTATATATTCTGGGTACTCACCCTTATCAAATATTCTGAAAATTTTTTTGCAAATATATTCGCAAATATTTTCTCCCATTCTGTAGATTGTCTTTTCAAATTCTTGATAATGTGCTTTGATGCACAGAAGTTTTAAATTTTGATAAAATCCAGTTTGTCTATTTTCCCTTGAGCATTTGACCTGTTGGTGTCATATCTATGAAACTGTTGCCTAATCCAAGATCACAAGGATTTATACCTATGTCTCCTTCTAAGAGTTTTATAGTTTTAGCTCTTATATTTAGATCTTTATCCATTGTGAGTTAATTTTTGCATATGGCTTAAGGCAGGGGTCCAATTTATTTATTTATTTTTGTATAAGACTATAGAGTTGTTCTACCATCATTTGTTCAAGAGACTGTTTTTCCCCATTGAATGGTCACAGCACCCTTGGGAAAATTCAAGTGGCTGTAAATGTTAGGAGTTATTTCTGGACTCTCAATCCTGTTTCATTGATCTATGTGTCTGTCACTATGCCAGTACCACACTGTCTTGATAATTGTCCCTTTGTAATGAATTTTAGAATTGCCAAGTGTGAGTCCTCCTACCTTGTTCTTCTTTTTCAAGTTTGTTTTGTCTATTCCAGGTTCCTTGAATTTACATATGAATTTTAGGGCCAGCTTGTTTATTTCTGCAAGAAAAGAGCAGTTAGAATTTTGTTAGGGATTGAGCTGAATCTGTAAACCGATTTGGGGAGCGTTGGCATCTTAACAATATCAACGCTTCTTTTTTTTTTTTTTTTTTTTTTTTTTTTTTTGTTAAGACAGAGTCTCACTCTGTTGCCCTGGCTAGAATGCCGTGGTGTCAGCCTAGCTCACAGCAACCTCAAACTCCTGGGGTCAAGCAATCCTCCTGCCTCAGCCTCCTGAGTAGCTGGGACTACAGGCATGCACCACCATGCCCGGCTAATTTTTTCTATGTATTTTTAGTTGTCTGGTTCATTTCTTTCTATTTTTTTTTAGTAGAGATGGGATCTCACTCTTGCTCAGGCTGGTCTCAAACTCCTGACCTTGAGTGATCCTCCCGCCTCGGCCTCCCAGAGTACTAGGATTACAGGCATGAGCCACCGTGCCCAGCCTATCAATGCTTCTAATCCATGAACACTATGTCTTTCTGTTTATATAGAACTTTCTTTCAACAATGTTTTATGGTTTTCAGTGTACAAGTCTTACTCCTTTGGTTAAATTTATTCCTATTTTATTCTTTTTTATGATATTGTAAATGGAATGTTTTTTCTTAATTTCATTTTTGGACTGTTCATTGTATATTGATCTTGTATCCTTTAACTTTGTTGAACTGAACTTTTTATCACCTCTGTTAGGTTTTTTTCATGGATTTTTTAGAGTTTTCTCTATATAAGATCATGTCATCTTCAAGTAGTGGTAATTTTACTACTTACTTTCCAATCCGAATGCCTTTTGTTTCTTTTTTGTTGCTTAATTTTTCTGTCTCCTTTATTTATTTTTTAAAAATGCTCTTATTAATAAGCACCTGTTGTCCTGCCATGTCAAGAAGGAGAACACTGACCCATGTGCCTTCCTAGAGGTTTACAGAATCCTTTTCTGGAGGAGACGGCTAAGTCATGCGTGAGCTCAGGAAACTTAGGCTTACCACAGTGGGAGCACCTGGCAGGGCTATTGTGTGGACCAGGTACTGAATTTAAGTCAAAAAGCTGGACAGATGGAATAGGCTGCTCTGTATTTTCTGCTTCTGACCCTGTCAAGGCCTCCTGCCTGCCCTCAGGAGCAGGTCAGAGCAGAACACGTCTGAGAGGTAAAATGAATGTTCTCAGCTGATCCAGGCCGTGGGCATGGAGAGAAAGCCTGGGGACAGAACAACCAATCAGAGATAAGAATGAGGACCAGACTCTTCTCCATCTGACCTCAGCTCACATCAGAAATCAAGTGTGTCTGCCCCTAGGGACACTGCCCTGCCACGGGAGCTGGACTCTGTGTCTGGGCGTTGCTGCCATCTAGGATGTCCCTTCGCCACCCTCCAGGGGCTTCTCGGCCCCCTCTTCCATGTGGTATCCCACACCTTTCTCTTTCTGGGTTTATGAGCTTATTTTGGGGAAACACAACAACTAGAAGCTTCTTAGGAAAGACTGCGAGGAAGAGAAAATCCTTTGAGATCATCTCTGTCTAAAGATGGCTTTCTCCCAATCTATGGGCATGGTGGCCTGGGTGAGCTAGATGTCACTTTTCAGAATTTTGGTGGTTTTGCTCTATTATCTTCTGTCTTTCTTTGTTTTTTAGAAGAACCAAAAGCATTCTAGTTCCTGATCTTTTGCATGCTTTTTTTTTTTTTTCTTTTCCTTTCTGGAAGTTTGTGGAGTCTTCGTTTTGTCACCACAGTTTGAATCTTTTATGATGATAAGCCTGAATATGGATCAGTTTTCATCCATTAGGCTGGACATTTAGTGGCTTCAATCTGGAATCTCTTATCTATCAGTTTTTGGAAAATTTATTGGAACTTTAATTGATAATTCCTCCTCATTTTTCTCTGTTCTCTCTTTCAGCATCTTATTATTCTAGTGTTGGACTTCCTAAAGTAAAGCTCTATTTTTTTTTTATTTTTTCTCTGCTATCCTATCTGATCTTTTCACTCTGCTTTCTCTGTTCTTACTTCAGTTTTATCATTTTTCCCTTCTGTTCATTTTTTTTGTATTTCTACCATCATAGTTTTATTTCCAAGTGATCATTTTTATTCTCTGAAAGTTCGTTTTTATGACATATTGTCATTTTTATTGGAAGCAATATGTTTTCTTACCCCTGGAGGGTGTTAATAATATTTTTCGGTTTGCTTTTAAGTTTTTCCCCCTGCATGGTCTGCATTTTTCTCTTTGGTGTTTGGTTTGGTTTCTGTCTTCCATGTTGGAGGCCTCCTCAGATGTCTGGCGAGCCTCTTAAACAGTGATTAGACAGCTGGGGCTGGAGGAGGGAAAGAGAGGAGTTATTGCTTACTGGGTGTGGAGTTCCAGTGTGAGAAGAGAACAAAGAAGTTCTGGAGGCAAATGATGGTGACGGCTACACAATAATATGACTGCATTTAATGCCGCTGAACTGTGTGCTCAAAATGGAACATATCATATTATGTCCATTTTATCACATTTTTTAAAAAAACTGGACATTGATTACTTGGATTGGACATACCGGTCTTGACACTAGAGTGATCTGTGTGGGCTGGGGCACAAGGTGGGAGAGGGAATTCAGTGATCAGTTTCTTTTCATGCTAATCTTCCTTAATTTAGTGTCTCCATTTTCACCTCAGTTCAAGAGGTGCGGCCGCGAATTCCATTGCTGCTTGAGGGCTCTCTGGTCTATGTTGAGTTTCTCGGTTTTTTGCATTGCTAGCTTGGGGGCAATGGTCAGACCTCTGCCGTGTGGTTAGCCCTATGGGTCTGCTGCCAGCTTGCCCAATTTTGTGGCTTTGATGGCTTTTCTTGTGGTTTCTCTGACTTTGGAAGGTTATGGGGTTTTTTGTTTGTTTGTTTATTTTCAAATCCTTTTACCACAGCTTTTAGTGATTTTTGAGTAGTGATATCAGATTCGTGAGTTAAATTCATCATCCTCTCCTGAAAGTTTCATTTTCATCTTTAAGAATACTTAAGAGTCTGGGCACAGTGACTCGTGCCTGTAGTCTCAGCACTGTGGGAGGCCAAAGGTGGAGGACCACTGAGGCTAGGAGTTCGAGACCTCGTTTCTAAAGAAAATAAAATTTTAAAAAATTAGCCAGGCATGGTGGCATCTGCTTATGATCATAACCACTTGGGAGGCTGAGATGGGAGGATCACTGGAGCCCAGGAATTCAAGGCTTCAGTGAGCTATGATTATGCCGCTGCACGCCAGCCTGGGCAACAAAGCGAGACCCTGTCTCAAGAAAGAAAGAAAAAAAGAACATTTAATATAAATTGATGATGAACTGTCCTCCAGGTATATGGTACTGTCCCATGAAAGTGCCTTTTCTCTGTATCCTCAACAGCACTGAATCTTACTAATCTTTGCCATCCTTGCTGTTCTGATGAGGGAAATACGGCATCATTTTAAAATCTGCATTTTTTGAATACTGGTGATGAACACTTTTCATATGCTTAACTATATCTCCTTTTTAGAGATTTGCCTATTGATGATTCCTTATTCCATTTTCTATTGGAGTAATTATCTGTTTTATCAATTTATAAGAACTTTTTACGTATCAAATCAGCTCCTTTTATATTTTTGCAGGTATTTCTCTCAAATCATGTTTTTCACTTTAATTTGTTCATAGTGTTTTTTGACAAACATAAATTTTACATTTTTATATAGTTAAATCAGTTAGTCTTTTCTTTTTGATAATGTCCTAAGAAAGTTATTCATTATTCTTAGCCTGTACAAAGTTTTGCATTTATTTTCCTTGGCAGATATTTCTTTTCAAAATAAATCCCAGATGGGTGAAATATTTTTATATAAAATGTGAGAGTTTTAACACAGAGACCCTGTCTCAAAGTACGGTTATCTCAATTTATTTAATACTCAATCCTTTAACCACTGATTTGAAAGTTGCTGTTTTTAATCTGCTAAAATATTTTAGATTTGGAAACACTGAGGCCGAATCTCATGACAACTGATTGGTTGGGAAGACGAGGCAGATTCGAAGAGGCCTCCCAAGGCCCTTGCTCAGGCCTAATCACAAGATGATTATTGGTGCTTCTCATTAAGAAAGGGATTTGATAGGGACAGCAGGTTTGGCAACGGGTCAAGTTCACTTTTTGGATATGTCATGTTCTAACTCCCTATGGAAATGTACTGTGCCTTCAAAGCTTAGGTGAGGTATAACTCCAGCCATCAAGTTTTCCTTAAAATGACATGAGAAGCTCTTTCGTTTCCACTAATACTCTTTTGTAAGTCTGACCGGTACTTCTGAACTGTTTTTTAACTTTCCTCGTTATCGCCTTTGTTCTAAAGGAATAGCATGGGGAGGAGAGGCTGGAATCAACCCCTGGCGTAGACTCTGGCTCTGTGGTCCTGGCCAAGGCACTTCACTCTTCTGACCTTTCGTAAATTGGGGTGATAGTGGCTTCCATCGAGAGGTTTCGAGGTAATACTTGTAAAGCACAGAGTACAAGTCCGGACGATATGATAAATGCGGTTCTGTTGAGTATACCCATGGCACTGTTTGATCTGCGAGCTCCAGTTCATTCATCAATATTCAACGTACGTGTCCTCCGCACCAGGGAGCTCTCAGATGTGGCCAGGCTGGGGCTCCTTGCCGCTGCTCCCCGGCACCTGTAGTTTGGCACAGCACTCGCTGTGCCGTGTCCCGTCTGTTTATTTGCCATCTCTCAACTGAAAGACACCGGATGGCAAAAATAATAGCTTCTTCATGTTGCATTCCCCGGGCCCAGCGTGTGACGAACGTATAGTAATTGTTGAATAAGTTAATTTCGGCTGCACATGTGCAGAGATTTTTTTTTTTCCATACTTCCTTTGGCGTCATTCTGGAAGTTTTTGTATTTGGTGTTCAACACTATACTTATTTCAGTTTGGATATCAGAAACTGCCTATCTCCAACAACCATCATTTGAGTTTCCTGGTAATCTAGACAGTTGTATACTTTGTCACTAATATTTCCCTGTAGAACAAGCACATCTGATCAGCATCTTCTCTTGACTGGTTGTGTTCCAAGGTTGAAAGCAGGCTGGTTCGTGTCAGAAAACTTCTGGAGTGGAAGGTTATACCCTCTGGGTTTCCAAAAGGGATTTTGGAGGCGTCGTCACACTGGCATTGTTTGCTTTTCTTCTTGGTTTATAATTGCAGAGATAGGAGAAGTCTTGTGTTTGGCGGAGATAACATTCTCCGTGTGCCGCTGAGGCCCGGAGTGAAATAGCCGACAGACACCGTGTTATCACACAGCTCCGTGCTTGGCCGGGCTGTCTTTATGCGAACATCACCTGCCCTCTCCCCCGCCTGCAAAGAGCCTTCCTAATCAGGAGTAATGCTTGTTTTTGCCCCCAACCAGATCACTGCAGTGTGACAGCTCTTGCTCTGGGGGTCTGTAATCAAAACCAAGTTGTGTGTGTACGTTTCTCTTTGTGTGTTTTTAGGCCTTGGGGAGAAAGGGATGAGAAGGAGAGCGTGTCTCTTTACACAAGAGATAGCGTGAGAACCCCACCTGCAGTCAAGCCTCAGCTGCTGACTGGCTTTAAAAAACATCAAGAACGACAACAACAACAACAACAAAACATTTTTAGTTTGAAATCATTCTAGGTTCACAGGAAGCTGCAAAAGTGTGCAGGAAGTTCTGTGTGGCCTTCGCTCGGTTTCCCCCAATGGTAACATCTCGCAGAACTCCAGTGCAGCGTCACAACCGGGAAATTGAGTTTGGTGCATCTGGTCTTTAGCCCAGCTGATGGCGAAGTGTGGCAGCGTCAGGTGGTTTGGTGTTAGCAGAGCTGCTGTTCAGCCAGAATGTTCTGTGGTGCCTTCCCAGTCCACGTCTATCTGATCGGCCGGTGTCTGTGTCCCCTGACTAGAAGAGACATGTTAGGTTCTGCAGGGCTTTTGGATGCTAATAAAAGCTGCTATTTACAGAACGCTCTTATGCTACATTAGCAACTTAACACGGACACTTCCTGTAAGCATGCATGCACACTTTGTGCACAGGGTCTGTGCCACCTTGACCCTGGAGAGTTCAGGGCTCTGAATACAGAGGCCCCCCACATTCTAGAGAAGGGTGAGCTACCTGGATGCCGGCTTCAGTTGTTCCATTCCTGGCTGCCAACTGCGTTTAAAGAAAACTCCAGGAAGCAGTGACCAAGCACCACCAACGAGTGACCCTGTTCTCTCCAGGGCTTCACATTTCTTGTGTTCTCTTTTGCGCTCTCTCCTTAATGACTGTGACTTTTGCTATTTCAAGGAAGAGATCTGCCAGCTTCAGAGCATTCAGAATCAATATTGCCATGAATAAGAAACATAATGAATGAAAAACACGCTCCAGCCTGTAGACAGATTTGAGCCCTTAAATTCACGTGTTATTATTAGAATCAGCCGCAAATACCAGGCTTTCAACTGCCTTTGATGGGGTAAGACAGGGGAATGCTCTTTTAATTTGGGGAAACAACTTGGAGGCCCAGCCTATAGGAATTATGATGTTGCCCTGTTGGTTTGGGCTACTAATATTATTGTTCAGAAGGTGAAATTTAAATGGAAGAAGCGGTGGGGAGGCATTTTTCAACAGAGGAATTGGAGGCAGAGCCGGCTTTCCTTTTCAAAGTGCCCCTCATGAATGCACAACTCAGTGTGATATATTTAGTTTAACACTTCGGTATTTTGCATCTCACATTTCTTTGCTTTCTTCTTTTCGTCTTTTGCTTTCTTTTGTCCTTGCTTTGATCCCGCTGTGGACTCGCCCTTAAAATGCTTTCATATACAGCAAAGGCCTCCCTTTTTAATCTCCCCCGTTCTCCCTGAAGTTCCTCGCCCTCGCCTCTTTCTCGCTCCAGCCCTCCTCCTCCCAGTCAGCAAGTGCATTATTCACGTCTGCCAAGCTGAGAGATGCTCGGAGAATAAAACACGCAGCACAGCCACCGCCCGCGTCATTTCCTCCTGTGTTTTACGTGCTTGCTTCCTCTCCATGGATGTTCTTCAGGCCCAGGGTTTCAGAGATGGACAGGCCTGTGCCACAGCGGCAGGATGTGTCACCAGGCACGTGGCTCTTGCATCCCTGCGGCTTGTTCGGTTTGTTGTTACTGCACAGAGGAGCCTGAAGCCCGGAAGTTTCCCTGGATGCCCACCCCTTTTGTGCTGTCTCGGTCAGCCCGTTGGCCTCTTCTCTGCAGAGCGTTGACTACTGTCGGCAGGAGGTGGCCTAAGAAAGTTGACACCTACCTCAAGTCCAGAGCCTGCTGCTCCCACTGTGCCATCTGGCCAACCTCCCACTCGAGGCTACAGCCCTAACCCCTCACTGTCCCCATCGAAAACTGGTGCTGATGGTGGCAGGTTCAGAATAAAATGGGATGACCACACTGGGGGCTTTGTACTCACGTGTGGTCCTCACGCAACCCCGTGCAGTGGAATAAGGCCGTGCACACTCTGGCCATCAGTTTCTAGGCAAAAGTGCAGGTGCTTCTGGGCTGCTGGGGGAGCCAGTTCTCACGACGAGCCCGGGCCAAGCCTCGGCAGTTTCACACGACCGGGCAGACGACTTCGGATTCACAGCATCACGTTTGCAGGAGTCAGGGCAGGTGACGCTGCACGGAGGCACAGCGCTTGCAAACGGTGGGACCTCGGGAAAGTCACGGACCCTCTGTCTTAGTCCATTTGGGCTGCTGTAAGAAATACCTTCGACAACTACTATGTAGCCACAAAAATGAAAAACAAACATAATTTAAACAGATAAATATTTTAGACAGAGTGATTCTAATCAATACAAATTTATTGCTCACAGTGCTGGAGGCTGGGAAGTCCAAGGTCAAGGTGCCAGCAGGTTCAGTGCCTGGGGAGGGCCCAGCCCTCACGGACGGCCCCCCTGTGTGCCCTCACGTGGCGGAAGGGGCAGACAAGCTCCCTGGGGTCTCTTTTACAAGGGCGCTGATCCCGTCCGTCAGGGAGGAGCCCTCGGGACCCGATCACCTCCCAAAGGCCCCACCTCTTAGTACCACTGCACTGGGGGATTCGGGTTTAGCACGGGAACTTTGAGGGGACACAAACATTCAGAACACAGCACCCTCTCTGTGCCTCAGTTTTCTCATCCATAAAATGGGAATAATAATACTCTTTCCTCACAGAGTCATAGAGAGGCTAGAAAGAGCTGATCCACGTCAAGTGGTTGCCACAGTATGCGACACTAAGGACTCGGTAAGTGTTAAAACAAAAACTGTGGGATGTGAAAAGTGTGCAGACAGCCCGTTCACTGGTTCAGTTATGAAAAGGCGTCTCATCTGGTTGACTAGCGTTCTGGAGCATTTCCTGATTAGCTGACATTTTTAGTCAGCTTGGTTAGCAATTTGGGGATATAAATATTTCATTCTAGACACAGACAAGCATAGTATTTGAAATGTTTGAAAAATAATGATTTCTCAGAAAAAGAACTTTGCCTTGGTGACATCAGCCTCCCCAGGGGTGTTCTCAGCACAGAGCTGTCACCGCTGACACTGGGACCCCCTCACGTGGGTGGGCTCCCTCCAGGCCATCTGAGGGGCCCAGCTATGTGTTCACATGTGCATGTATTCGTGTAGCATTTACAAAAGATTTTTTTTTTCCTTTTCTCAAAGAATATTCCCCAAATTGTATAAACTTCAAGCCCCACAAAACCCAGATTCATTTCTGGGACTTACTATCTCCATGTGACAGATCAGAAACCAGGTGTCACATGACCAGGATATGCAACAAGGTGTCTCCCTCCCTCCCCCATTTTTTTTCATTTTTAAAGATAGTATTTTAAAAAAATATTACTGATCTTTGTATGGCCATGTTTATACATTTAGTTGGGTGGTTACTGCAGGCACAAAGATATTCTCAGGCACACCTGGAAATCCAGGTGTGTGTTTGTGTGTGTGTGTGTCCTTTCTAGAGCATCACAGCTGATTCTCACACACATATAAAATACTGAAATATCTCAGGAAAAAAAGACACTGCAGAAATGTCAAGTGTCCTGACTCATGTCTGTGCTAAAACTCTGTGTAGAAGACCATGTTTCCCTGCACTGACTGTCGCGAGCCCTGCACACGGTGAGCTGGACGTGCCCCCAGGGCTGGAGACAAAGGCTGGCACTGGCTGGCTCTTCCCTCAGCGAGGCCCGCACGCCCCTCGCCCAGGCTGGGGGAGCTCAGGAGCCCTGGTCCCACTGGGACAAAGGGTCTAACTTGAGTGTCTCACCAGGCGCTTCCAGGGGTGGACTTGGACTTGGTGACCCGTGAGGGTATAAAGGACAGGCCAGGCAGGATCTGCCCTGGGAGGAAGTGCCCCTGCAGGAAGCCAGGGCTGGGGGCAGGACAGCGACAAGAATATGCTTTGGGAACAGCCTTCCAGTCGGCCAGGTGCCAACATGGGGATTAGAAGGGCCAACTGGCCACAGAACATAGAGTCAGACCTTTAGCAAGGCCGAGGGGTTTAAATTCACACACACACAAAGCCTCTTCTCCAAACTCCCTTCTCACTGTCTAGAGTAACCAAGGCTTATGGGCAGACAAGGCCACGTGTTGTGTGACACCATTATTACAAAATATCCAGAATGGGCAAATTCACAGGGACAGAAAGCACATGGGTGGTCGCTGGGGGATGGGGGATGGGGAGAGTGGGGAGTGACTGCTTAACAGGGACAGGGTTCATGTTTGGGGTGATGAAAAAGTTCCGGAACTAGAGAATGGTGTTGGTTGTGAGTGTCCTTAATGCTACTGAGTTGTATATTTTAAAATGGTCAAAATGGTAAATGCTATGTGTGTGTGTACCACAGTGAAAACAATGAAAAAGAAATGAATCAGTGCTTTTGAGACATTTGGGGTTCGTGTGAGGCTCATGTGAGGTGCTGGTCAGCCCCAGCAAGGCCTCCTGGCCAAGGGGTGCAGGGGGGGCCTTGGAACCTGCATTTTCACAGCTCTCAGGTGGTCCCACTCTGAGGATGACTGGCTTGGAGGCATTTTGCTTTATTTTGTTTTTTAATTGGAATGTGCCATATGTGCTCTTTTCTCGTCCCCAGCTGTCACAACCCATGCATTCGCAGAGAGCAGCGTGCTCAGACTCCGCAGCTGCTGGCGGGGAGGAGTGTGGGTGACGAGGGTGGCAGTGGCGGTGAGGGGGCTGGTGGCGGCAGGAGGAGCACTGGTAGAGTGTAGTTGTGTTAGTAACAGCAGTGGTAGCAGGAGTGGGCAGTGAGAGCAGGTCCCGGCCCAGGGACTGACCTGTGAGATTGCTCCACACAGGGGTGGCTGGCCCCCAGGGTCCCAGTTTTGGAAATGGCACAGCAAACCCATACTGTGTAGGCTGAGGTCACCTCCAAGGGGCTCAATGTCTTAGACAAGGTTGGACGAGGAGGAAGAAGGAGACATGGGGGCAACGCTGGGATTCTGGAACGTCTACTCATTTAGGACGAACCCTGTTCCACACTCACGGCTCTTCAACCCAGATGGGGTTGGGTCTGGAGCCATTGCTAGACCAGAGCTGCCCAAAGCGTGTGTGGCAGGACAGCCACTGCAGCAGCCTGGGTACGAGCTCTTGGGCCACACCTCAGACTTATGGTTGAACCTGACATAGGTTAAAGTTTGGGAAACACAACACTCATCTGAGCTTAGACTGATTCTCCTGAGTCTCCACACCTTGAGGGAGAACTGGAATATTCAGTAAGTCTCACCATCAGGATGTAATAATTGTGTGAGGTCAAGTCGCCCAGCATTGCACAGGCACAGACTTGGCCCAGCCCTGGGCGGTGCGGCCACTTCCCGAGCCCACATATGGGTGGCGCTGAGGTTCTGGAAGCAGGTGGAGATGGCTTTACTAGGTCAACACTTGCTCCCCAGCAGGGCTCAGGGACAGGGGAGGTACTGATGATTCATTCTGTGTTATCTCCGAAAGTGTAAGATGGAGACAGAATTCTGGAATGACATTTTTTGCTTTAGTTCTCACTGTCTGTAACTTTCTTTTTTCTGATTTACGCTCCTTGAGCCGGGATAGCAGGTGTTTGTCTTGCTGTCAAGGATCAGCTATGGCGCAGATCTGCGCCTCTCCCCCGCCAGTCACGCCCGATCCGGTAGTGTCTGCCTCTCCCCCTTGACTCCCCCGAATGTTGTTTATCAAAGTCTTAAGAAACACAAGGATTCCCAGATGGCGCTAAGCCAATTTAGTATTGGATTTTATAACACTGGAAGGTAAACATTATTTTTGCAGAAATGAGTTTTTGTTTCCCTCTCTGAGTTTGTTGATGAGAAAAAAATGTAAAATGTTTTTCTTCCTGTTCTGATAATGTCCACGAGTGGTTTCGTCTGTTAAGGATGATGGATGATCTCAGGGGAGGGTGTGACATTTCCAACCACTGTCAGGTTGGGGTTTTGTTTGCTTCTACGGGGGCCCCGGGGGCCTGTTTTACTTGGCTAACTTGTGGGCTCCCACTTACTTTAAGGGGAATTTGGGCTTTTGCACCCTACCCCCAACCCAGCCTGGCTTCTCTCCTTTTCCAAATGCCAATGCCCCAGTGCCCACAGATGCGTTCCACCAGGACCAGCCTTCCTGGAAAGCTCTCCTGAGCTGTCCAGTTCTCTCTCCGCCAACCTTGTCCTGGCAGGGCCCAGCTGCATCAGAAAGGAATTCCTTTTCTCACCGGTCCCGTCAGCAGCCTCCTGTTGTCTAGATCAATGGGCCTTTCTCAGCTCTCCTTCCTCCAATGCATGTGACACTGGAGGTTGAGTATCTTTTTGAGGACAGGATTGTGTCCTCCTCTCCCACGTAGGTTCTCTGTACATGTTTATAAAATCAATGTGCATACCCTCCTTTTGAAAACTCTGCCAAACTCTTTACATGATAAATTCACCCCATCTCCTGGAACTGTCATCTCTCTCACCCTGTCCCTGACACCTCTGCCCTGTCTTCTTACCTCTGGACCACCGCCTGGGTTCAGCTGTCTACCCTTGAATGACTGCTGCCACCTCGACCCGTCCCCAGAGAAACTCATCCACTTGCTCTTCTCATCTTCCCAAAGACTGAAACTTTGACAAGCATGATTCTGCCACATAAATAGATCCCATTCTGTGCTTATGTTTTTTCTTTGTGCCGCGTATTCTGGAATAGTGAGAGTGCACACCCAAACCTTCTGCTTAACAGGGAACCTGCTCCATCAACACTCCCAGCAAAATGGCATCTCCCTCGGCGACTCCTCACGGCACTTTCCTCTGTGGCGTGAGCTCCAGTTACCTCCTAATACTGAATCTTTCGATTTTTGAGCACTTCCCCTAAACCAGACTGTAGCATCTTGAGGGAGCACTTGTGTCCGGATCGTCTCTGTGTCCAGGTGGGGGCACAACCCGATACTTGCAGTTGGTCTGCGATGACAGGGGTCTCCATCGGTTTGGGGAGAACATTCTGAATGCTGAGAACATTAGGCCAACGCCCTTGCCTGGACTCGAAGACAGTTGAGGGACTGGGAACAGAAGCCTGTCAGTGTCATTTGCTCTGAAACCCTGCTGGTCGGATGGCGGCAGTGCCCTCAATGCTCCCGTCAAAGCCCATCGCCTGTGGCTTCAGTTGTGTTTGGAATGATGTGTTCCCGAACCTCGTGATAGTGAGAACGGGGCCACCCCCCAGGCAGTGGCCTCAGACTTTACAGTGATGTAAAGTTACAAAGACAAGCTGTTGTTCACAGGAGGTTATAAAATTGACCCGTATTAATAATGGTGATAAACCAGTTATTATTAGATTGAACATTTACTGAATGCGTATGGAGGGCTTCATATAGAGCTTCTCATTTACTCTCAACTGCCAGGAAGCTGGTGCCCAACGCTTAGGCTTTATCCTCGTATCCGTCTGTGCGTCTCCAAGCCCTTTACTGTCCGTATCCCAGTCGCCTTGAGACGTGAGGAGCTTAGCAGGGTGAACTACACTTTTTTTTCCAACCTCATAGACCCCTACCCGCGTCACCCCCTGTGGTCTCACAGCCGCTTACCAAATGAGGAAATCACTTGATACTTAGACACGGTGACCGAGGTAGCCAGGAGCTGACATCGGTTCCTGCGCAGGGCCATGACTAGGTCCCAGGCTGCCTGGCACCAAACGCTGACAGTGCCTGCAGGTCCCCTGGCATGGCGCACGGCGTTCAGAACGTTCTCCTTGAAAGGACAGAGATGCCTGCAGCACGGGCCAGCCTGGTAAGTGGGCGGGATTCCCTTGGTCGTATTCCTTGGGGGCTTTGCCCACCTTGTGGTCCGCTGCCTTCTCTGGTGCGTCCCTCTGTTCCCTGCCTACCCACCCGACACTCATGGGGAATACACGAAGCAGGCGTGGCCTGCCCGACCTTCTTGCTGGCATTCTTGCTCCAAGAAGCCTACTTAACTGAAAGGAAAACCCAACCAACGTTAAGTCCATAGGTGGTTTCTAGAAGCCGAAATCTCTGTGGGCCACTCTAGGTAGGCCCCACCGTTGGTTACCCTTTATCTCATGATGTGTGAGAAAGCAGAGGGTCCCAGCTTCTCCATCAGTGCCCCTGACCAGTTCTGGGACAATGGTAAAGATGACACCCACATGGGCAAGACACCAGCCATGATCACTTTTATCGAGGGTGTACTATGTGCCCAGTGTCTGCTAAGTCAACCCTATGCATTTTGAGCTCAGTGGTTCTCAAAGTGTGGTTCCCCACACCGGAGCATTGGTTTGCAAGTTTGAGCACCACAGCTCAGGCTTATAGGCTGTTTTTACCACCTTGGCCATGGCTTCTTCAGGCTCCCTGGGCTGCTCTCAGGTTTCTGTTAAGGTCCCTCAAACCTACATGGAGGGGAAGAGAGACGATCAAATAATTCCTAATCCCAGCTACTCAGTGTTGACCATTTACACTGTGCCATGGATAATTCTAGATGTTGTCTATATATTAACTCATTTAATCCTAACAATGACCCTAGGGAGCCAATACTATTATTATCATCACCCTTCTGTAGATGAGGCAACTGAGGCACAAATTGAATGGCTAACTTGCCCAGGGTCACTTGGGTAATAAATGGTGCCACAGGAATCTGAACCCAAGGCAGATGGCTCCAGTCTCACCCTAACCACATGCCGCACCTCGTGGACACCAGAGGGTCTGTTCCCTCCCACCCCAGCTTCCATTTTTTTCACCTTGGGGATGATGCATCGTAGCCACCGACCTCCCTGAATTAGTCTGCTCAGGCTGCCGTAGCCAAAGGCCACACACCGAGTGCCTCAAACAACGGGATTTTATTTTCTCACAGTTCTGGAGGCTGGAATTTGAAGAGCAAGGCGTGGCAGGGTTGCTTTCCTCTGAGGCCTCTCTCCTTAGCTTGCAGATGGCCGTCCTTTTCATACGGCCTGTCCATGCGGCCGTCCCTCTGTGCGTGCACACCCCGAGGTCTCTTTGTGTGTCCAGGTCTCCCCTTCTTGTAAGGGCACCGGTCAGATTGGGCTAGAGCTCACCTTAACAGCCTCCTTTCAACCCAGTCATCTGTTTAAAGGTCCTGTCTCCAAGTACAGTCACATTCTGGGGTCCTGGGGGTTCGGGCTTCAACACACCAATGTGGAGGGGACACAGTTCAGCCCATGACACTCCCAGTCCCCATCATTCACGCCTTTTGGTCGACAGTAGCTATTTCATGTCTCTGTACCCTGAGGCCTCTCTTACCCCCATCGAACCAAACCCACCATTCTCTGTATGTTTTCCTTGGTCGGACGGCTGCGTCTTTCCCGGGACAGCCGCCGCGAGGCAGAGAGGTCAGCCACTACGTATGCTACAAATGTGTGGCTTTAATTTGGCAAAAGCTACTGTGTGCGCCTAGGAATTAAGGATGCCCACAATATCTGGTAAAGTAGGCTTTTTTAAAAGTATTTTCCATATTGAAGTCAGAAAGAGCAATGTTGCTTAAGGTATGATTTGTGGACCTTGCACCAGAATCGCCTGGGCTGCCCCTGGACATGCCAGTGCCCTAGAGAAGGAGAGCCTCCGGGGGGGTGGGGGGGGACCCCTGGAGTCCGCAGATCTAAGAATCCTCTCTGTGTCAGCCCTTCTCCATCCTCCCACATCCAGTGGTTCTTAGGTGTGCAAAGGTGTCCGCCTTTCTGTCTGTGGAGTTAGACACTGTTGGGTTGGGTTTCGGCTCTTCCGTTAGCAGGTGTGTGGCCTTGGAACAGGTTAGCCTCTCTCTGATTGTCTTAATTTGCAAAATGGAACTAATCTAGTAATTTAATGGAATTAATCTTGAAACCTCCTAGGGTTGCCGTCAGGATTAAATTAGATCATAGAAATAAAGTACTTTCCCACCTGCTTGTTGCAGAAGGGAGGGAGTTCAATCCCTGGTAGCATTAGTTCTGCACCAAGGTAGCATTTCTACCACTGAGCAAAGACTTCTTTTGCATCCTAAGACATACACTGTAAGAACTAGTCTATGTGCAGATGGAAAAGCCTGTATGGAAGTTGATAAACAGGACCCAGGAGGTGGCAGGAGGATGGGAATCCCAGCCAAGTTAGAAGGAAGGGCCATAAAGAAAAGAAATCTCAAAGGATAACTGCTGGCTCCCAGCACTTGGGATATAAAAGCCAGGCCTGGTTTCCATCCGGCAGTGTAAATTGTACACTGTCAGAGCATAGCTGTCCTGGGTGAGTGTGGCAGAGATGTCTTCTGACCCCCAGACTGATTGGGTTTTCTTTTCTACTAGAATTACTAACGTGCATTTGTGTGTGTGTGTGTGTGTGTGTGTGTTTGTGTGCTCTTTGAACTCCCTGAGATCTGTGGGCATCACAGTGGGTTGGATGCACATTTGAAATGACATATTTTTGGACCTTCTTGCATTTTGTCATTTGTAGAGGAGCTGAAGGCCCCCCTGGAGGAGTACGTCCACAAACGCTACCCCGGGCTGGTGAAGGTGGTACGAAATCAAAAGAGAGAGGGCCTGATCCGAGCTCGCATTGAGGGCTGGAAGGCGGCCACCGGCCAGGTCACCGGCTTCTTTGATGCCCACGTGGAATTCACTGCTGGCTGGTAGGTCACGAGCTGGGACTTGGGGGCACTCAGGACTTGCACTGTGGCTGGGAGGGGCTGGAAGCTGGGAGGTGGGACATTTTACCTGTTTCCTCTGGGGCCACTAGAAGAGTGGAGATGGACGGATTGAAGAAGAAAGTGAGTCCATTGTCTGGGATAAAGCTGGGAGAAGTTTGCCTGCTTTCTATTCATCAACCTTGCTGGCATCATTGTCATCATCATCATCATCAAAATTTCTAGTGAAAATGGTGTGTTAGAGCTCAAGGTAATCCTCGCAAAGGGGGCAAGACCGTCAATCTTTATTGTTCTCTTTTCCCACTTGGCTGTTGTCTCTCCTGGGAAGGATGGTGACTTATTGTGAGAAAAGAAGAGTATTTGTAATTCTAACGACTCAGGCAACGCTTCCTAGAATTTACGGGATTAACTTTAACATCATTCAGGGGAAGAGGAAGTTTATTCTGTACAGATGTGGCCTTGATGTTTTTCTGGGTGTAAAGAGAAATTGGTATGAGAGAAATTGGTGAGTCTACAAGGAGTAGAAGATTTTTGGATGTATGAAGAGTGAAGTATCGAAAATGCCCAAATCATTCAATGAGCATGTTAAAATCGGAATGGGATTGTCCGGTTTAAAAGCATGGTCAGGTGGTTATGGCTAACTAACCAAGGAAAAATTGAGTTGGAGGTTAAAGAACTTGTGCTCTGCATTGGTTAATTAGGAAGAAGCAGAGTCTTATATTTCACAAATAACCCTATTTACATTCAGTGATAGCATGTTGAATGAGTGTTGTTCACAGCATTAGATTTGGAGAACCACTATCCCGTCACTAACGAAACATTAAAGTGTCTATTCTTGTTCATTTGCAACAACCTTTAGAATCTTTTTAATGACCAGATAAAAGGAGAAGGGCTATGCGTGTGACCACACAAAAACCTGGGGCCGTGGCTAACACCGGCCCTTTCAAGCACTTGCCGGGATCTGTTGCCACTGCAGACGCCAGTTTCTCTCTGGTCTTTTGCTGCCGTCACACCCTGGTGACACCCAGCTGCGTGTCTTCAGTCCTGACCTCGCCCGTGAGCTTCAGAGGTGTTTACCTCTGGTAATAATCACCCTCCAAGTGTGGTGCCCAGACGGGCAGCAGCTGCAGCATCTGGGGACTTGTCAGGAACGCAAATTATTGGGGTCCACGCAGACGTGAACTAGACGCCACTGCACAGACGCACTCGGATGTTCCCTGCAGCCTGGGGCTTGGCTTGCCTGTCTTTTTTGCTGCATCATGGCCACCTTGTTTCTTCCAGTCGAAACTGGGGGCTCCACCATGTCCCTGTCACTTGATTCTTCCCTTGCCATCACGTCACTCATCCAGTCAACCTCCAGTGCCAGCCACTTTCACCTGCTGCTTCTCATGTCTCCCTCCTCCTCTCTGTCGTGACTGCCACCTCCCAGCTCCGTCCTTCACTGTCGTTCACCCCGACGAATGCAGTGGCTGCCTGAATTCATTCTTTTCATGGGTGTTTGCTGGATGCCTATCATGTCCCTGACGCTGTGCTGGGCTTGGGGTGTGCCTGGTACTGAGTGGCTTCTTAGAACTTTGAGTGGTAGCGCTGGGACAGTCCTGGGAAAACGGGGACAGTCGGTCACTCAGCTGAGTGCCCTCAAGTCTGCAGGCTCACTCTGGTCTGCCCAGTCTAATCCACCTGGCGTCTCATTCTAACCAAGACCCATGACTCATTTTCCACTCTTCTACCAGAGTGGCATGTGGCCCTCTCCGGATCAAAACCCTTTGCTGTTCTTCAACACAGTGTAGACAATGTGTCTCAACTTTTGCTGGTTTATACCGCAGTAATAACCTCCGTTCTTGGTGACTTATGACAATAAAGATTTCTCTCTGGTCCATGTGGCACGTCAGCCACGATTATCTGTCTATGGCTTTGATTGATTGATTCTCTGCTTTCTGGGATCCAGGGAGAACTCCTGCCTAGGACATACCCTCTTTGTGGCTCAGGGAAAAGAAGGATGACTGAATCTCGTAATGGCTGTGACAGTTTCTGCTCAGATGCAGCGCTGTCACTTCTGCTCACGTCCTGTTGGCAAACCAATTCACAGGTCCAAGCCAAATGTTAATTGGAGGTTGGAGGAGGAGCACAGTCCCACAGGGAAGCACTGCAGGCCCCTGGTAATAGGCAGGACGTCCCCAGGGAGGGGAACAAATAACTGGGAACCGCAGGTCGTACTCTGTCTTGCAGACAGTAGGATCAGAGTCCTCAGCTGCAGAAGCATTACTGGAACCGAGGTCCTCTGCCCCCACACTCAGTGACTCTGTCACTGCTCGGTGATGGGCGGGCCTGAGCTTCCGTGTGCACAACCCCAGACCTGCGTGGGGGGAAGCACAGCCCTTCAGGGAGGCAGTGGAGCTTCGGGGTTTGGCCTAAAATCAAACCATCTAGGTTAGAAACCTGGTTCTGCCACCAGCTGGCTGATGGCCTGGGGCCAGCCACCTAACCTCCCTGGGCCTCAGTGTGCTCATTTGTAAAATGATGATCCTAGTACCTACCTCCTAGGACTGTTGTGGGGGTTGCATTATTCAGCACTTGTAAAGTATTTGGAATAGCACCTAGCATGTAGTAAGTGCTCGATAAATATCAGCTGTCATTAGGTGAGAAGGAAAAAATAGCACGTGTTCAAAGATTTGCAAGGCAGCGTGCCGTCAGTGTGACTTAAATAAGATAGAGGAAATGGTCTAAGGTTGAGAGGAGGAAAAAGGCTTCCTACTGGGGGAAATTAGGGAAGGCTTCTTGGGAGAGGTGGCGCTGATCTAAGCCTCTTCCGTGGGCTTGGGTTAGGCTTTCTGCTGATGGCAAGGGCATCCTGGGAGGAGAACAGTGCGAGTGCAGGCTTGCCGGAGCCAGGCTGCGCGGCACGTCTGACGTCTTGGAAAGTCAGGCCCATTTGGCTTCAGCCGGTACGGTGTCTGCAAAACTACCCAGGGCAGGTAATGGCCCAGGGTATATTTTATTGCTCATTTTAAATAGAAAGATGAGATGAGCCAACAGGTAATTCAATAGCTGCAAATGAAAAGAGATGGGTTGTCGACGTGTGCTGTCATTTTTCTTCCAAATAATGCAGAAGAATGGGGTTTTCGCTTGACTCTTTTCCAAAGCCTGCACGCTCCTCCAGGCTGGGAGATGAATGCAGGCTTAGGAGAGCCATCTTTTCCTTCTCAAATACGGGAAATGAGCCCTTCCTACGTCCGCCTGCGAGACACACGATGGCGGAGGCGTCGACCATCTGCTTTCTCCTAAGCCAGCAGGCTACACCTTGAACCTGGAGCCAGATCCCTGACTAATGCCGGCTGCGGCCCTGGGGGGTGGCGAGCCAGGGGACAGTATTCTGCCTGCTTTTGCACTTGGTTTCCAGCCTTCCATTGCTAAGCAATTCAATTAGATCCCTTTTAAGAAATCAATTAAATAATCTATTAAAACAACTGAAATAGTCACACGCACAAAGCAGCTAGTGAAATGCTTATTAAAACCAGGCCAGCTAGAGCAGAAGTGACCTATTTTGGGAAAGGGAATTCAGTGCCAGCAGGAAAAAACAAGGGGAGCAGTCAGTGCCCGGAGGGGAAACTTACGACACTGTAGCACTGCGGTGCCACGCAGATCATGCACAGCCAGCACGCCGTCCGTGCGAGGGAGAGGCTTGGCACTTTCCCAGGGAGGGGACCCCATGCCCGGAATTCTTGCTCCAGGCTTCTCGTGCCGGTACAGGCATCTCTGCAGCGATTGCGACAAGGGCAAAAGCACGAGCCGTTTCACACACTGCACAGTCCACGCGTGGAGCTGCGTGATCCAACGCGGGCAGGTCACTGGGCTTCAGGGAGCCTCAGGTTCCACCTCCGTCGCAGCCTGCCCAAAGCCCAGCCTCCTAGCTGAGTCGCTTCTGTTCACGTCCTGTGGTCTGGGGGTCTGTGCCGGTCTTGGGGAGCGTGCCTCGGGAAAGACATTTGATTTCTGCTTCCCTGTGTTTCAGGGCCGAGCCGGTTCTATCCCGCATCCAGGAAAACCGGAAGCGAGTGATCCTCCCCTCCATCGACAACATCAAACAGGACAACTTCGAGGTGCAGCGCTACGAGAACTCGGCCCACGGGTACAGCTGGGAGCTGTGGTGCATGTACATCAGCCCCCCGAAAGACTGGTGGGACGCCGGGGACCCTTCTCTCCCCATCAGGTTTGTGGCAGGCGAGCTCTGGCGGCCAGTGAGCGCCCAGATTCAAGGGCAAAGAGAACCCACTGACAGAGGCCGGGAGAGACCGGCCTGGGCTAGAGCGGCAGTGTGCAGACAGCTGCTTAGGGACCTCGGGTGTCTTGGGATCACAGCTTTCTTGCAGAGGGAGGACGTTGCATTTTGTTCCTTTGGCTAAATTTTTCAAGTGCAGCTTTCATTGAGTGATACTGAAAGTTGAAAACATAGTAGTGCTCACACTTCTTTATTCTTCCTCATCTATGATGAACTGTGTTCAGTAGCTTTTAAGTATAAAGTTTGAAGCGTGTCATTTCCTGGGGCTGTTTCACACTGGAAACCTTGTACTGTTGCAGTGTTTCCCACCCTTTCTCATGAGACAGGACCACATAAAAAAGGACAGTAGTTGTGTGGCATCTGGGGAACAGGAGGGGCCTTTGGGGAGCCCTATATGGCTCTCCCCCCAAGTCCCACCCAGCTGCCCCTAGGGACACAGAGATCAACATCTCTTAGCATACCAGTTGGGAAGCTCAAATATGAAGAAGGTTGAATGGCCTGGGCGCAGTGGCTCACGCCTGTAGTCCCAGCACTTTGGGAGGCTAAGGAGGGAGGATCACTTGAGGCCACGGGTTCCAGACCAGCCTGGGCAACATAGCAAGATCCTATCTCTAAAAAAAAAAAAAAAAATTAAAAATTAGACGGGCATGGTGAAGCACACCTGTAGTCCCAGTTACTCAGGAGGCTGAGGCAGGAGGACTCCTTGAGCCCAGGAGCTTGAGGTTACAGTGAACTATGATCATGTCACTGCACTCCAGCTTGGGTGACAGCGCAAGACCCTGTCTTAAAAAAAAAAGGAAGTTGAATGAAGCAGATTGGTTTTGATGCCATATTAGTTTCCTATTGCTGCTGTAATAAATCACCACACACATAATGACTTAAAACAGCACCAATTTATTCTGTTACAGTGCTAGAGGTCAGAAGTCTGAAATGAGTCTTATAGAGGTCAAATCAAGGTGTCGGGAGGGCTGGGTCCTTCGGGAGGTTCTAGTGGAAAACCCATTTCCTTACCTTTTCCAGCTGCCAGAGGCTGCCCCCTTCCTTGGGTCCTGGCTGTGCCACATCTCCCTTTCTCTCCCGCTCCCTTTGTCACCTGGCTGTCTTCCCCCTTTGCTTTCTCGCCTCCCCCTTAGAAAGGCTCTGTGGTTACCTGTGGGATCCATATGAATAATCCAAGGTGGTCTCTGCATCCCAAGATCCCTAACTTAACACATCTGCAGAGTCCTTTCCCATGTGAGGGAACATTCACAGGCTCCAGCGATGAGGATGTGGGCTTTTTCCAGGGGGAAGGGCATTACGCAGCCCACCACAAACGCTCTGATTGTCAACCAAGACGATCCCCAGGTTGTGGTTCGTCACTCTCTGGGAGTTCTACTTGAGGGCCAAACTGGCTCTGAAAGTCATGGTTCTGTCTTAGGTCAGAAGAGACAGGAGAGGCCTGCTTACCTGGGCATGGCTTTAGGGGCATGCTTGTTGGTAAGAAGGGCGATAGGAAGACGGAATCGTGGAGTAAGAGTGAGGACTCTACAGATGGCCATGAAGTTCTTTCTCTGTTTACAAATTTGTGATAAACAAGAGTACAATTTTGAGAAGTTCTCTCACTTTTCTGCTGAAACTGAAAGCTGGAAAATTGCATTCGAGTAGATCCACCCGTGGGCAAATTTGTGCAATGGGGAAGGTTAATCTCTGGGGCCTGTAACTTCCTCAGCCGGAGCTGTCTCATAGCTCAGGTCCCACCAGCCGGGACTCGGTGCAGTCCCGTTCGTGCAATGCTGCAGGCCCATGCTCTGGGATGTCTGCAAATATTGATAATAGTGTAGATTCATCACTCAGGTAATATCTGAGAACCGAGGTGTAACCTTCAGGGATATTTAAACTTTAATGGCGAGTGCTTGGAGACACGTTGACCTTCAGAGGTTAAAGGAATGAAATTCAAACGATGGACTGATAGGCAGTGAGTTTCCTGTTTTGGCCAAAGGACACACGGGAGGCCGGCCCCCAGCCAGGAGAGGTAACCAAATAGGAGTGTGACCCTACGTGTTAGCAACAGAGGGAAAGAAGTGGTTACAGTGCTGTGCTTTGGGGACACCCCGAGAACATCTGTAACTGCCATCTCTGAGTACGTAAGTCACTAAGTGAAAAGTTAGCTTGTATTTCATGAGTTACGGTAACATTAACAGATGATTAATATGCACTTTAAAAGGACTCAAGAAAATAGAGTCGTGATCGTGAGTCATTAATATTACATGCATCTCTGATGTACAAAATGGAATCAAATGCCAGTGATCTCTTTTTAATGTATCTTAACTTATGAAATGCTCAATCTGTTAATAGTTGATGGGGATATTTAATTGAAGGAAAGAATTTTTATGGTCCTTCTGAAATTATTAAGCAGATACAATAGGGTTTCTTAAACATTAAGACATAGCAGTTTCTCCTTCTCTCTGTGATGCCAACATTTTAATAGTTACGATTTTACTCTGGTAAAGGATGGGATGGGGAGAACCTTTCATAATCCAAACAGCACTAGATCAGATAAGGCTTTAGATACTTAGACTTCCCGGTAGGCAATATAATATAGGAGGTTTCGCATTAAGGGAATTTATAACCTTTCTGTTTTAGTTCTTTCCCTATTGTTTCCTATATATCTTTTTTTTCTCCTGCCTGGTAAATAGCTATTTTCTAAGGTATTCTGTTTGTCCTCTGGTCTTCTTTGTCTACACCAGAGCTTCAGGTGCAGAGAGTGGGCAGGTGCCATTAACGAGGACAAGGACCAAGTGTAGGGTGGGGCTGGAGGGGGAAAGAGTGCATGTCCCACCCAAGGAGCCAATGGCTACAGCCCCGCGTGATGGTGCTGGGGGGACGCAGGGGAAGCACGGCCCAGTCCTCAGACTTTTAAGAGAAGCCATATATGTAGATCCTTTGTGAAATATCCCGACTTCTATTAATAAATGTTGGCAATAAATCCCTCTTCTTCCAAACTATAAGGACCCAACCACATGTTTCTAGACTGCATTTGACCACGTGACCCCAGAATTTGATATTAGCCTCCCACTTGCCCCCTTCCCTGGGACACCACTGCGGTTCCCAGGGTGGTTGTCACCCATGCCTCTCACGCTGGGAGATGCAGGCCCCTGCAGAACGTGGTATCACTGTGGGGCTGGAGATCTGGGGAGAGCATCACTCAGAGCCACAGAAGAAACATGGCCAGACTTCCTGGAGCTTGAGTTAAGGCCGCAGAGACCCCCTCCCATCGTCCCATTGCGTGCCCACAGCCCCCTCTGCTGCGGTTCTTCTGTGGGAGAGCTTGCGAAGCACTGACCCGGCTCTGCCTCTGTGTCAAGAAGGTTCCCAGATATGTGTCTCAAGCCCTGATTATTCTCCAGAGCGACTGCATTTCTGTTGTCACATCAACAACCCATCCTTGGACCAGTGGATTGTAAACTTTCTTTGAGTCAAGGACCTCTCCGATTATTCGATGAAAGCCATAGATCATACGCCCCTGAGCATGCATGAGTGGATGTAACTTTGCGTGTCATTTCATGAGGTTTATAGATGACTTGAAGTCAATCTCCTAAGGAGCCTTAGGGCTTGTACTGTGAACCACTGCTAGATATTGCTACTCAACCTGCTAGTTGGAGAGCTTTTCTTAACCTTTCCTTGCCACCCAGTGGTCCGTATGCTTTGCGAAGCCAGGGCCGCGGCTGTCTGTTTCACAGCTGGCTCCTGAGCGCCTAGTGGGCACTTGGCGCTTAGCAGATACGCCCAAAATGTTTATCCAATGGATGGATGCGTGAGTGGCATCTGAGGCTCAGACGAGAGATCAGGGCTCGAAAATGATTAGAAAGAGGATGAGAGAGCCCAGAGGTGCGTTAGAGCGGGAGCAGGAAGATGTCCCTATTTCTAGGATGAAGGGAGCCTTCGTGAAGGAGGCTGACGGGAAGTGACAGGGAGGTAGGAGGAGAACTAGCTTCCAAAATCCAAGGCGACGGGCGTAGAGATCCAATACCAGGAAGATGAAGCACAACCTTTGACTTAACCAATTAGCTCCTCATAACCTTAGTGAAAGCATTTTAAGGGCGTACTTAGGTCTGAAGCTAGAATTGAAAGGGACAGGAAGAAGTGGGGATCATGAGTGCAGATAACACTTTTGAGATATTTGGGGGAGACCTGGGGAGGGAGGGGGCAGAAACGGGGCAAGGGGGTACAAGATCAAGTGACATATGCTTTTTAGAACGGGAGAGACTGAGCACATTCCTCTAGCGCACTGAAGACATAGAGCTCTTGGGCTCTGTTTATTAAACGCCTGTTGTTTTTGTTCCCTGCTGCCCCATTGGACTCCTTCAGTGCAGGGAGCGCTTCCCTGGTCCCTGACTGTTAACTCCAGCACACACTGTGATGTTTCTTATCCTTTTGGGGGAAAAAAACAATTCCTGAAGTCACTGTAAGTCACAAACAGGCCTCAGTTCCATTATTGAAATTGTCCAGTCTCATGCAGTCATAAAAACGTGAACTTAATTGAAATTAAAATCTCCTCCCTTCCGTCCCTGCACTGGGCTGACCGACCGTCTGCAGTGGGGACGGGGCTGTGCTCCCCCTTCTCTCTCGCTGTCATTCCTCCGCCTCCCCCAGGTGCAGGGTCTGAACCCACCTGGGGCCCACAGGGGGAGGAAGAGGAAGGAAGCAGGATGGAGGATCCTTGTTCCATTGCTGCTGGCTTGTGGTGGCTTTGCACTCTCTGGGCCAGCAGTGTCAAAGCAGATTCTTTCCGTATTTGGAAGGTTCTTCCCATTCCTTAGTGTGGGGTGTGGACGATCCGAACCTCTGTGCTGCTTTCCCTGCGTAGACTCCCTTCCACTGCCGTCTTCCAGCTCAGCCCCCACCTCTGCCTTCTGCTAGCCCCGCGTCCTCTTCCCGCTGGGGTCTCCTGCTCCGGTCTGGGGCATCCTTTCTGGTTTTGTTGATGATGATGTTTTTTACTGTGGCAAAATATATGTAACATAAATTTCACCATTTTAGCCATTTTAAAATATGGAATTCAGTGGCATGGAGGACATTCACAATGTTGTGCAGCCATCGTCACTATCTACTTCCAGAATTTTTCGTCACCCCAGTGGAGACCCAGTACCCACTACGCAGTCGCCCCTCCCCCTCCCTCCCCCTCCCCCCCACCCCCACCCCTGACCCCTCCCCATGTACTTTCTGTCTCTCTGAATGTGCCTCTTCTGGACATTTCATTTAAGTGGAATCACGTAATATGTGGCTTTTCGTGTCTGGCTTCTTTTACTAGCACACAGTGTACGAGGTTCCGTCACGCTGTAGCAGGCATCGGTACTTCATTCCTTTCCATGGTGGGCATCCCTCGTAAAGTGGTCTCAGCCCCACATCCCTTCTGTGGGTTCTCTATCTGGATTCCGGGATTGGCACACCTGTGTCTGTCCCCCTTGGGAGGGCAGAGACACCCCCCTGCCAACAGGGCTCCCCTCTGCCCCACAGGGCACCTTCCTTTCCTAAGGGTGAGTCACACAGCGGTGAGGATGTTTCTACGCTGCCAGGAACAGTGGCCGTCAGGCTTGGGGTCAGACGGTGGGATCCCCGCTCCAGTGAAACCCTCCTGACACACTCCTCTCCCAGATTTCCTCATGCATCAATAGTCAGCTGATCATTTCTGGCTATTTATCAGACTTTTTGCGTGATCTCTTTCAATAGAGCATCGACTGTCAGAATGTCTTCAGCCCCAGTGAGGGCACGAAAAACCCCTTTTAACACAGCCCAGACAGCCGAGGGCACGGAGCAAGGAGAGGGGAAAGTCTGAAGACAGGAAGGAAAGAGGGGCTGATTGGGAAAGGAAGACCCTGAAGAGGGAGGAGGGCTGGGCCAGGGGCACAAAGAGCGGTCTGGTCTTGAACAGCAGGAAGAGAGAGCTCCTGCTCTGGGACTTGTTTTCCTCTGAGTGAGGAGGTGAAAGTATTTGTTATGCGTGAGAGTTAGGCCTTGGGTAAGGGGCTGCAGGAAAGTGGTAAAGGTCTCCTTCCTGATAGGAATGGGAATGGATGAGCTGACCGTGAACATGAAAAAAAAAAAAAGGGAGAGAGATGGCTATTTTGAGGGCCCAGGAATATAAATCCAACAGAACCCCTCCAGGATTTCTTAACAGAAACTACCATGAATTCAGTTGTGCTTTGATGTAGACTTAGGTTTTATTATTCATAACATTATCCCCACCTATGGGAGGAGAGTTGCAGAGATAAGAGTGAGGAGGGCATTTGTTTAGCCTGAAGGTGCTGGGCCAGGTACTGTGGATCCTGAAACCCTGGCTCAGCTCTGCAGCCCTCAGAGGCCTGGAGCTCGCGCCTGGGATCCGCTGGTCCCTGCAGTTCCTCCCAGCTGTCAAAGCCCAGGCCTTTGTCACGAGAGGGCAGGATCTACAGTATCCCAGATGGGACATTTCACAGCACGTTGCTTTCAGAGCACGGGCTGAAAGCTGAGTCAGGCATCTCCTTTAAGGTGACAGTGGTTCCTCCCTGCGCTATGTTAGGTGGCCCCGTAATTAGTGACATTACTCATTAATAACTAATTCAGGCTGATGATTAACAATTAGCGATCCTTAACCCAACATACAATTTGATAATAAATTACAAGGTACAGGAGCCGTTAGAGCCTGTTAGACCGGTTTAGTTGAAAGGGCTGTCTTGGAAGTGTGGAGTTGCCGGGATCTTAGATTCCGTGCACAGATGTACATAAAGGGAGGCTATTTTTTCCTCCCTAGAGGAATATGACTGGCTTACACGGGAAGAAAGCATTAAGTGAAGAATCAGACGTTTTTAGACTTTAAAATAGAGATATCTTCTCTGTGCATCAGCAAATATATTTTGGGAGCCAAGTGTGTGTTCATCGTGTGCTCGGCCTTTCTAGCGGGGACAGTGTTGGTAAGTGAAACGATTCTCCTGTCCTCGAGGGGTGTTCACGGGCTGGTTGGAGACACAGGCCTCAATGCATGTGATGCCGCTTCATTGCAGGTGCGTGTGGACTCGTGGGAGGGGGGAGTTTGTGGTCGGAGTGGATGGAGAAGCTCATAAAAACCCTGACTCACACTGGAATGTTCTGTGTGCCGGGCACTGTTCCTGTGCCTTTGCTAATACAAATGCATTTCCTCCTGGTGCTGGTGCTGTGGGATAAGTATTTTCATCATCCTCCTTTTACAGGCAGAACAGCTAAGGCACAGGAGTTAAGCACCTTACCCAAGGCCACACACCTGAGAAGAGGTGAAGCTGGGACTCAGATCTAGGCAGGCCCCGTCAGTGCTCAATCCCCTGGAATCCTCTCTTCCCTGGAAAAAAGTGTGACTGGGTGGGCCTTGCAAGCTGGAGGAGGTTTCCACTGGCTGGTATACGAGAGATGACCCAGTTTGAGGTATAATAGTGAAAATGGGTGTGTTTGGGGTCTCAAAGACCACCCTTGGGTTCAGTGATCCACTAGGAGGACTCACAAAACTCAGAAAAGCTGTTAGTCAGCAGAGATGCATAGCACAAGGTCCAGGAGAAACCAGGCACAGGCTTCCAGTTGTCCTCTGGCGGAGCCGTACGCACAGTGCTAATTCTCCCAGCAATGATGTGTAACGGTGTATATAAAGTGTCACCAGCTAGGAAGCTCATGCCACCCTTGGCCTCCAGGGTTTTACTGGGGGGTGGGAGTCAGTCCCAGAGGCAGGAGAGCCTGTGTGACTAACCTTGGCCACTCAGTCTCCAGCCCCTGCCCACCAGAGGTTGAGCCGCTGCAGCCCGGCCCAGGGTGGCAGGCAGGCAAAGTCACTGTCATCAGACAGGATGTTCCAAGGGCTTAGAGGTTGTCCCCCAGGAGCCCTTCAAGGACCAAGTCTTTCTTCAGCATGTGCAGGGTTTGGGCAACCCAGTCCACTGCGTTAACCCTCTGCTGCACAATGAGGATGAGGTGTTCAGGTTGTGTGAGCATACTGAAGGCAGGAAATGTACATTAAAAGGTACAGGTCAGATGGGGGACTGGGTAGATCAAAACAGGAGATCCACTCTATGGGGGCTCTGAAAGCCAAGTAGGACAGCCTCGACTCAGTGCCCTGGTCCAGTGGGGCAGACCAAAGATGAATGAAAAGCTAACTGTGAGAGACGGAAAGTGGAATGGTGGTCGCCCACTACTCAGGGGCAACCCCCCTCCTGGGGGGCGGGATGGAGACAGGAGTGATTGCTAACGAGTATGGGGTGTGGGGGGAGAAGTGATGAAAATGTTCTAAAACTGATTTTTGTGATGTTTGCACAACTCTATGAATATAGTAAAAACCACTGTACTATACGCTTGTAATAGTACGCTTTAAATAAGTGGATTGTAGGGTATGTGGATTCTATCTCAGGAGCCGATGGCCCCAGCAGATGGTGGATGGCCAGTCGTGCCACAGGATGAAGACTGTTGGGCATTAATTCTCGGGTCAGAGTGGTCTGGAATGTTTACCCCATGTGGACTGTAGGGTCTTGTGTGGTCCTCCTTTTGTGGGACGTGGCAGGACTGTGGAGAGTATACCAGGCAATTGAACTGGGGTCAAATCCCGGAGCAGTAGAATTTGTCATGGTAGAGTCTGGAGCAGGGATCCAGAAACCGAGCAGCATTGTTGGCAGAAGTGGAGCATCACCCAGGACCGGACTGGCTGGGGCTGTCCCTGGACCGTGTGTGTGACAGTGGCCAATTGCAGCGTGCTGTAGATGGGCACAGGCAGCTGGTACTGCTCCTGGGTCCAGGATAGTTAGTACAGCAGCCTGGCCCTGGTGCCGAGTGAAGGCTGCGGTGTTGCAGGAAGACAAAAACCATAGTGGAAAGCTAGATGTCGCATTGGCCTACAATCTGTACGATTTTAATACTTGATCTTACACTGCTTATAGGTTTTAGAAATACCTTTGAATATTTATCTCTCAAAAAAGTATGGGTGATATGTTTAATATTAAAGTTATATGACATTAGCAAGTACAAACACGAAAATATTTCTTAGCAGTTGAATTTATGTCCTGCATATAAAGGTTAATCTTACTTTGATAGGAAATTATGTGTCTCAAATTATTAAAATATTTATTAAAGAAACAAAAAAGCTAGATGTTTAGATGTTCTCCACCTTCCTTCCCCGCCCTCGCAGTCTTGGAGCAGCAGAGCAACAACCTGTTCCCTTTCGCCCCCTCTGGGGTCTGTGTCCTCAGGCAGGTCTCTCATCCGTCGTGTAAATGAGCTGTCAATTTTCTCATTCATAAAACCTCCCCAGCATTCAGAGGTGCATTGTTCCACTAGCGGAAAATTTCCATAACAAAACTTTTGGTTCCTTAGATGAAAAACACTAATTATAAACTCTCTGAAGTTGTGGCATCAGTATTGTAGATAATCAAATGTTTCCGTTGATAGGATTCTACTACAGAGGCAAGACGTGGGGAGATATATATTAATAGTTAAATATATATTTTTAAAACTCCACACCACTCTGCTTTCCTCTGGAGGAGCCCAGTTGATGGAGGGTGTCGGTCCAGTGGGGAGGATTCGCATCACACTGGAAGAGGCGTCAGTATAAAATACTGTAAGATACAGGGCTGTGCAGTGTTGTATGTGTTCACCCCTTTGCTTCATGAATATTTATTAATTCCTTTCCTGTATAAACCTCTGTTTCAAGGAGTATGGAAGACACTCTGCTTGTAATTGAGTCCTTTCCAATTTTATCCATGTTTACACACATGTGAGACCCAAAGGCACGACGTATCCATTTCTCTAAAACATTTGCTGTTGCTCAATTAGCTGGGAAGATGAATGCCCAGGAGCGATCGCAGCGGATCAGCCCCTTACAGGAGCGTCACCAACTTCGTCACTTTCTGGGAAAGTAGCAGGTGTGGTTCGCAGGGTGACAGGGGATGTCACTCCCTAGCTGGTCTGCTCTGCATGGCAGTCCCCAGCTGACTGCTTCCTTCCCACGGTGCTCAAGGACACATGACTTCACAGCTGGGGCAAGTGGCTCTTACGTGACTCCAAGTGTCAGCAGCACGATGTGATAGAATGTTGCCCGAGTTCCAGAGACCTGTTTTCTAGACCAGACTTGAGCGCTGGCTTTGAGCCTCAGTCTATCCTCTGTAAAATGGCAGATTTTGACCTGATGTGCTGTAGACACATTGCCTGAGATGGCCTCAGATTCTTTATATATAAGTGGGGACAATAATAGCACTATCTTACAGGGTTGTTGTGAGGATTAAATGAGATAATACATGCAAAATGCTTACCAAGGTTCCTGGCACATAGTAAGTGCTCTAAAAATACTAGCTGCTGTTTTTATTGTTACTACTCTTCTGTATTCTACAATGGCAAGCTTGTTCCTCACTATGGGAATCCTATAACCCTTTTATTCTTTTCTGGTCCGGTTCATACAACCAATTGGTTATGGCAAATAACCTGATCATTGGATTGTCCCCAATTTTAGTTTCCTACACATGAACCAGAACCCTGGGAGCTAACAAAGCAGAGGCATTTTTAATGTCAAGGGATTTGCACAGAAAAAGAAGGGACTCAATATTTTCCAAGTCAGTCTCTCCAGGGAGCTGTTCCTTATGAAACGGAGGTGTGCTCACGCAACGGTGAACGCACTGCTTTTGGGTGAAACACACGGTATTTCTTGGCATCACCAAGGTACCTTCCACACCACTCTGGGTAGATCAATATTTTTTTTGCATGACACACCGGTGTTGCTGCTAGCTACCTTTCCTTCGGAAGCAAAATTCCCAGGCAGTGCCCTGGAGCTAGAGCGACATTTGCGACGTAAACTTTCTCTGCGATGACAGCAGGGAGACCTGCCTCCATCAACTAACATGTATTGTGACAGCTCACAGCGGCAAGGAGATTAATCTGAATCATGTTGGGAAGGCTTCTCTCCTCCCTTGTAAAGAGGTTCAGAGTTGTGGGCTGCCAGAGAGCAGACGAGTTTTATTTTAAATTTAAGGATTTAAAAAAAATGGAAGGCACTTTCCCTTTGAGTTAAATGCCCGGGTCCCGAGTTCTCGCTGAACGTAAACAGGGGAGCAGCGCCCCGTTAGCTCCATCAGGTGCATCTGGCAGGGAAGCAGTGGGTTTCGAGGCCTTCTGCTGGGGCCGGGTGTGCACGACTGTGAGGGTGTACAGGAGCAGGTGACCGCCCTTATATTGGCAGCTCTAATCCCCCTTTCCAGATGATCCCGGAATGAATGTTCCATCTTCCAGGCTGTCCTATATTTCTTCCTTCTCCTGCCCTTTCTTCCTCTTCCTTTTTTTCCCCCACGCTATCCTCAAAGCCTAAAAAGTAACTACAGCAGACTCTCAGTTGAGTTCAGGGCAGAGAAGGACCTTTCCCCGTTGCTCCCCCACTGCCCCTGCGGCTGCTGCTGCTCCTACCGTGCAGCTCAGAAGGCTTCCCGTCTGCTCGCTCACCTGGTCCTCCGTGAGTTACTGTTCTCAGTTGTTCTGAGGGGTCCTTTAGACCAGCAGTCCCCAACCTTTTTGGCGCTAGGGACTGGTTTCACGGAAGACACTTTTTCCATGGACTGGGATGGGGGGTGGGGGGAGCCTCAGGTGGCCGTGCGGCCCGGTTCCTAACAGGCCATGGACCGGTACCCATCCTCGGCCCGGAGTTTGGGGACCACAGTTTTAGATGACATGACTAAGATTTGGATTATAACTTATTCTCAAGTTTTTCCCCCGAACAGCTTTCCCCGTTTCCCCGTCTCTCCAGGAGTATCTGCCAGGCGGTTCCTCCTCCTTTTCAGGCCTTAGCAGTTGCACAATGTTTGTTATGTTTGAGGCTGGATCTGCAGCCTCGCGCTTTTCCATTTTGTCCTGTCGTTTATGGAAATGCAGGAACACATGACTATTTCATTGCTCTTCGATTGGAGAGAAAACAAATGGAATTTTATTTTGCAGCCTGGGAGTTAATTATAAGTGCTGCAGTGCCTTCTCTGCCAAATAATCGACTACCACCATCCAACATACACAAATGACCATTTGCTCTTAACCAACTGGACACTGTTTCCATTTTTTTTTTTCTTTTTAATAGAGACAGGGTCTTGCTCTGTCACCTGGGCTAGAGTGCAGTGGCACAATCATAGCTCACTGTAACCGCAACCTCCTGGGCTCAAGCCATCTTCCTGCCTCAGCCTCCCAAGTAGCTGGGACTACAGGCACGCCATCATGCCCGGCTAATTTTTTTTGGTGTTTTTTGTACAGATGGAGTCTCACTGTGTTGCCCAGGCTGGTCTTGAACTCCTGGCCTCAATATCCTCCCACCTTGGCCTCCCAGAGTGCTGGGATTACAGGCGTGAGCCACTGTGCCTGGCCTGTTTCCGTTTTTCATCCTTGTGACACCGCACAGTTTTTAAGGTTGCAGAAGTTTTACCCAGACTTTCCTAAAGTAGGAAAATTTGGGCTGACACGTTGCAATATCTATTTGGAATTTTAGGTCACAGTCTTTACTTTTTTTGCTGCCAACATGACTCCAAAAATAGTTTCAGCTACCAGGCACACAGGCAGTCCAGGGCAATCGACTTCATGTTGTCCTAGAAGTCTAGACTCCTTTGTCATGAAGTCATTCCGGTAGCACTTTCTCATAGCGGCAGCGAGGCTGTGACAAGCTTGCTCAACTGTCAGGAATAACATAACTACCAGTGGCGCCTGATAGAGCAGTGGCCCCTTCAAAGCGCTTTGAGCAGGGCCGTGCGCGGCCTGGGAAAGCTCCCCGCACGGGCGGCCCTTCATGGACTTAGCAGGACGCCCGGGTCAGTATTTGGAGTTTAACTTCTGTGCGTGAAGTTCAATGGACTCCCAGGCTCCTAAGAAGTTCGACTTAAAGGAAAGAGAAGAGAAATGTTCCTTGAGTGTCTTTTATTAACACTGAATGTCTGACTGCGGCTTCTGTGGTGGCTGCGGGCGGTTTCGGCTGGCGGGGTGAGCGGTGCCCGCGCTCCAAGCAGATCTGAGGTTCAGGGGTGTGGACGGGCTCCGAGCGGGCCTCAGGGCAGGTGACGGCCTTTCACGTCAGAGGCCAGCTTCATCTCCAGCGCGAGTCCAACTGGGTCTGGTGTGGGAATTTCCATCGTCCCTTTGCAAATGCTCAGTCCCTTCAGGAAAGAAGATTCTGTCTATCTCTGGGACTTCCCGGCTTCCCTAGGACAGCTCCTGGGTATGGGGGGACAGGTAGGGTTTATTCCACCTTGTCACTGAGGGAAGGACCTTTGCCTGTAGTGTCCCCCTTTCCCTTGGCCGGTGTCCCCAGCCTGGCCGGCTGCCCCCAGCCTGGCCAGCTGCCCCTTGCCCTGCTGGCGTTCCTGGAAGACGTCTGCAGCTGCCGAACTTGGGATCTAACCTCTCAGCTCGGTCAGGGCTCGGTGGACTCAGCTTCCCCCAGCTCTTGCTGGCCGCAGACCCCTGAGCCATGGCGGCCACATTCCCCCACCCCTTGCAGCCCAGTAGGCTGAGCTCCCGCTCAGGGAGGGCCACCAGCTGCCCCTCTGGCCACGATGAGCCATCATGTCCACGTGGATGAGGGTGGGCCCAGGTGGATATAAAGCCACCCATGAGCAGGCTGCTCCCACAGCCCCCGTGGAAAATGGAGGCAGAAGCCCACCTCTGCCCTCTGTACCGATCTCACTGTCCAACACCGCTGTCACCTCTCACCTTTGCCCTCCTCCCTCGCCCTTCCTTGCTGCGCACAGGACCTCAGGTGGGAAACGAGGCTCTCCCTTGGAGCGTGTCCTAGTGTTCCTCTGCACTCAGCTCTGGCTGCGACCAGAGGGTCTTCTCCGCCTACTACGAGAGCCCCGTGATCTGGTTCCTCCAAGCTTAGCCCATCGCCTCTTAAAGGAAGAGGTGAAGCAATTTGGAAACACAGCAATCACCTGGCTTGCTACTTAGAGCAGAGATTGCATAGCCCATAAGAGAAAAGCACATAAACAGTTTTCCAACTATCATCTCTTTTCCAGAGCAAAAAGAGAGCAAAACATCTTTTTTCCAGGGCCTGCTCCCCTAGGCCCTTCTCAGTTCTAGTTTTTAGAGGAGGGCCGCAGTGGGGCCTCTGTCTCATTGCTCTGCCCTCAATTCCCCGGCTTGTTTTTTCCGGATTCTTGAGAGATCGGATCTCCCCTCCCCGCCTCCTTCCCCCACCTTCTCTCCTGCTTACTCAGTCCCATGCTGGGTCTTGGACATGGGTGGCCTAGAAGCAGCTCTGGCCCCTGCAGTGAGCAGAGAAGCGGTGTTCTCACCTTGAACCCTGAGTCACCCAGGCATTCGGTTTCAGAGCCGACCTCAAGATTCAGTGGTCTTTGCCAGATGGACTTCCTCCCACCTGCAGGCACTGCTCCTAGCTCTGGAGTGGCCATCTCACTCTGCAGGAGGGCCCTGTGCACAGAATCCTGGCTTCCTTGCAGCCAGGGGCCTTTCCCACTGTTGCCCCTCCCTCTCTCTGGTTGCCACACTAAGTCCCAGGCTCCTGGAACTTGTTGCTGTGCCTGCCCTGCACCCACATTCCTGAATCCTGCTTCTGTGCCAGGCTGCACCCCAGCTCCAAGGTTTCATTTTGGATTTCTGGTGCCCAGATAGCCCGAGCTCTGGTTGTAAGTTGCTGGAGCCTTTACGTGGTGAGATTTTGCTGATCGGCTGAAACTTCAGGCTACCTCTCTGGCTAGGACATGACATTCCTGGACTCCAGCTAGCAACCTTGATCTTTCCAACCTGGGTCCCCCGAATCCCCCTGCAGTGGTACAGGATGGTGGTCTGAGTGATTGTAAATTTTTATGGAACCAGGACATTCACACCCTCCTCCACCAAACCTTATAGTATTTTCTTAAAAGTAACAATGCACAGGGCAAAAGAAAGAAAGAAAGAAAAAAAACAAAGAAAGAAAAAAAGAAAGAAAAAAAAGAAAGAAAAAAAAAGAAAAAAATCCTTAAATCTTGTCGTCATCTCTGGAAACTGGAATATTTGCTTGAAGAAACTTGAAATTGCAGAGACTTCAAATCCTAAGGAATATGAGGAGGGTGGAGCCGAGGCTGACAGCCATGAAATTAGAGCTCTATAATTTGTCTATAGGCATTCAGGAAGGGAGGAAATAAGAACAATTTTCTGCCCTGCTTCTATTCCAGATGTTGTCTTCCAGCTCAGTAGAGAAGAACAAGGGCAGAGACTAGGAGGCCAGAGACTTTTAAAATCATAGCATGAAAATACTTTTTTATTATGTATTCATTGTAAAATTTATACTGGGTTCATTTTAAATGCAATGTTCATTGTAAAAATTAAAAATAAAAAAGAATATTAGATAATCACTCATAATCATACCACCGGAAGATAACCACTGTTAATATTTCATGAGTATCTTACATATTTTAAATTATTTTTTACTGTTATAAAAATTTTATATTGTACATATTTAGAAAGTTAAACATATTTCTACAAAGCTCTACTCACTCTCCCGAGGCATCACTCTCCATTATTTAAATGGGTCTTTTGTTTAACTTTATGTCTCTAAATAACATACTTCCAGTCCTATATCTTGTGGTTTGGGATTGAGGTGTTATTTCTTAACTTTCTGTTATGGGAGACAAAGTATTAACTCGTTTTCACTCACTCACACCCACCTCTGCCACAAATACATATAGTTCTCATTCCTTCCCTGAGGGTTTATTCCCCACACCAACCAAATCCCTAGTTCTCTGCTTCTCTGACTGGATTTCCTACAATTCAATTCAATTCTGACACTACTCAGTGTTAGCGTTAGAATCCATAGGTCTAAGGCCTCAGACCCACAAGGCCATCCTAATTTCAGACACTGGTCACAAGTATCAGGCCTCCAGGTTACCCACACTTTTGTCCTGGTGGCTACAAAGTCAGAGGTTCCCACAACCTCTCTGCTGGTTTAATCATTTGCTAGAATGACTCACAGAACTCGAGAAAAACACTTTGCTACTATTACAGGTTGAACATCCCAAATCTGAAAATCTGAAATCTGAAATGTTCCAAAAATCCAAAACTTTTTGAGTGCCAACATGACACTCAAAGGAAATGCTCATTGGAGCATTTTAGAGTTCACATTTTTGGATTTGGGATGCTCCATTGGTAAGTATAATGCATATCATGTAAAATCAAAAAAAAAATCTGAAATATGAAACATTTCTGGTCACAAGCATTTTGGATAAGGAATATTCAACCTGTATGGGTTTATTATAAAAGACACGACTCAGGAACAGCCAAATGGACAAGATCCGTAGACCAAGGCTTGGAGTGGATGGTTCACAGAGCTTCCATACCCTCTCCCAGTACCTCCATGTGTTCGCTAAACCAAAAATTCTCCAAACCCCATCTCTTAGGGGTTTTGGGGGAGGTTTATTTAGTTAGAGATGATTGGCTGAATCATCGGCCATTGGTGTTTGAACTCAATCTCTGGCTCCACTCCTGTCCCTAGTGGTCGGGGACAGGGAGAGTGCTGAAAGTTCCAACCCTCTAACCATGGCTTAGTGTTTATGGCCACCAATCCCCATCCTAAAGCCATCTAGGAGCTCTTCATCCAAGAGTCATCTCATTAACACACCAAAGACACTCATCACTCTGGAGATTGCGAGGGTTGTAGGAGCTAGCTCTATGCCAGAAACTGGAACAAAAACCAAGTATCTATTATAACACCTTCACCTGTCTTTCAATATCATTACATCGCAATTTTTGCATCATTTTTAATACTTGTTTTATTCTAACTATTTACAGCTGATCCATATGATATATTGTGGTTATTTTTCCCTTTCCTGTGTAGCCTTATGTTTTTCTTGGACTTAATCATTGCCTTTTTTTTTTCTTTTGCTTAATTTGTTTTCTATGTGCAGTTCACTAATTCAGCTACAGACCTCCTGCCACCTGTCTTCATTTCCTCCCAATCCTCTCAGCCACCTCAGGTATTCTCTCCGGTTCATCTTCATGAAGAGAACTCTCCAGAGTGCTAGGCACCTACCGTCAGGAGTGGCTGCCCTCTACCACTGTGGTCCCCAAGCCCCAGGCCACAGAGCCTCCCCACCCCCAGTTCTGTGGAAAAACTGTCTTCCATGAAACCTGTTGCTGGTGCCAAAAACGTTGGGGACCGCTGCTCTGGCAGCACTGCTGGATCCTTTTCACCTCTCTCCTGTGTCCTGGATCCCATGGCTTTCTCTTTTTTAGCTTATTCTCTCATTTCATTGGTGTCTGTCTTCAAAGTAATTTTTTTAGTCATTTCAGGTCTAAAAAATATCTTGATTCCCTCTTTCACTCTGAATAACTTTCCTTCAGAATTTGAAGACAGTATTCCATTGTCGTCTAACTTCCAGCATGGCTATTGGAAAGTTCAGAGCCATTGGGAGTCCTGGTTCTTTGAGTGTGACTTATCTCTTTGTCTTTTGAAATCCTTTTATTCAGGTGTTCTGAAATTTCATGATGATGTGCTTTGGAATAGATTATTTTTATTCATTGCTCTGGGCTCAATAGAACTTTCCTTTGGAAAGTCATGTACATTGTTGATATCCTTCTTTCTAGCACCTGTGTGTGTGTGTGTGTGTGTGTGTGTATTCTCTTTTTTGTAATTCCTTTTATTTGGGTGTTGAACCTTCTTTATGGACTGTTTCTTTAATTTTCTTATCTTTACTCTCTTATTTTTTTATCTTTTATCTTTTGGCTGTATTTCTGGAATATTCCTTAGCTTTGCTTTCTAAACTCTCTATTTCTGCCTTTGCATTTTTAATTTTGAAGGTTCTCTACTGATCTTTTGCTATAGCACCCAATTCTTGTTTTGTGAATGCAATATCTTCTCTAATTATCTGAGGATATTAATGCCAGTTTTTCAAAATGGGAGTCATGTATAGCTCTCAAATATAATGTTGAATCAAAGAATCCAGACACAAAAGAATGTGTACTATTTGATTCTTTTTATATACATTTCAATTCCAAACTCATCAAGTTATATACATTAAATGTGTATAGATTTTTGAGTATCATTCATACTTCAATAAGGTAGCTTAAAAAACAAATAAATTTCAAAAACAAGCAAAAATTTACCTAGTGTTGGAAGTTGGGTAACCACAGGGTAAGGACTGGGAGAATGCACAAGAGAGATTCTAGGGACTGGGCATCTTCTGTTTCTTGACTTGGGTGATGGCTTAAATGGATGTGAAAATTGACAGCTGGACACTTGAGATTTGTGTACTTTTCTGTGTGTTGCTCTATTTCAATGAAAAGTTTTCATTAGAATAACTACTTATTTTTCTGAACTCTTTTATAAAAGTTCTAATAATTTGTGTTGATTTTCTTGTTTTTATTTTTACAGGTACATAATCACATTATGTATGAATAAGTGCAATTTGCCTCCTTATTTCCTATCATTATATTTAATTTTTTTTTACCTTAACTGCAGTCTCCAGAGCAATATTGAGTATTAATGATGGCAGCAAATCTTTATCTCATTCCTGACTTAATGAAATGCCTTGAGTGTTTCACCATTATGACTAATACTGGCTGTTTATTTTAAATAGACATCAGATTAGGAAAATTTTCTTTCTGATTTACTAGGATTTTTTCTTGGGGATACATTAAATGTTTTTATGTGGCTTTTTGGCATTTAGTAAGGTGACTATATATTTTTCTCTTGATTTATTAATATTTTGAGTTATATTAAGAGATTGTCTAAAATAGGGCCTTATTTCTGGAGCGAACACTACTTGGTCCTGTTGTATTAGTTGCTAGGGTTTTAGTTCTCAATTGATAGTGAAACTTACATGTCATTTTTTCTTTTATGTGTGTATGTGCTTAAAAAAAAAGCAGTAGCCTTATTAAGATGTAATTCACATGTCACACATTTTACCCATTTCAGGTCTATAATTAAGTGGTTTTTGGTACATTCACAGAATTGTGTTGTCACTGTTAAAATTTTATTACATGTGCATCATCCTTCCTTCCCCCTAACTCACTATCCTTAGGCAACCAGTAATCTATTTTCTGTCTCTTTAGATTTTTCTATTTGGACATTTCATAGAAAAGAAATAGCTGGTCTTTCGTGACTGGCTTCTTTCACTTAGCATAATGTTTTCAAGGTGTATATGCTGCTTTACTGCTTTTATAATGAGCATGCTACAAGCTTGGAGAAAATGATAAACTTTTCCATTTTCTTTTATGTTCTGGACTGTTTCAGATTGCATATCATTCTTCTAGTCCTGAAAAAATTGACAGAGGTTGGGCACAGTGGCTCACACCTGTAATCCTAGCACTCTGGGAAGCTGAGGCAGGAGCATTGCTTGAGGTCAGGAGTTTGAGACCAGCCTGAGCCAGAGCAAGACCCCATTTCTACCAAAAATGGAAAAATTAGCTGGGCGTGGTGGCTCACACCTGTAGTCCCAGCTACTCGGGAGGCTGAGGCAGGAGGATCACTTCAGCACAGGAGTTCAAGGTTGCAGTGAGCTATGATGATGCCACAGCACTATACCCAGGGCGATAGAGTGAGACTCTGTCTCAAAAAAAAAGAAAAAAAAAAAAAAGGACATAATTTACGTGCAGTATGGTCCAGTGTCTTTTTAGATAGTAATTCTTGACAACTTTTCTGGGATTTTCAGTGGTTAATCTACACCAGGTTTCTACTCTGTCTCAGAAAGTTTTCTGGATTGATGTTTTTTTCAATTAATCGTTTATTTTTTATTTATTTATTTTTTTTGAGACAGAGTGTCACTTTGTTGCCCTGGCTAGAGTGAGTGCCGTGGCATCAGCCTCACTCACAGCAACCTCAAACTCCTGGGCTTAAGTGATCCTCCTGTCTCAGCCTCCCGAGTAGCTGGGACTACAGGCATGTGCCACCATGCCCGGCTAATTTTTATATTTTTAGTTGGCCAGATAATTTCTTTCTATTTTTAGTAGAGACGGGATCTCGCTCTTGCTCAGGCTAGTCTCGAACTCCTGACCTCGAGCGATCCACCCGCCTCAGCCTCCCAGAGTGCTAGGATTACAGGCGTGAGCCACCGCGCCCGGCCCCATTCATCGTTTAAAAATGCAAAAGCTCCTGTATGTATGTGGTCAAAGCTCTTTTCTCAAATCCTAATGGCATTTGTATGTGCTTTTTCTCTACTTTTAAAATGAGATTTAATTGTAAAATCTTTTGAAAAAACCAACTCCCTATATATCAATTACCGTCCTTCCTTGTATTTGAATTCTACAAATTCGTTTTGTCTGTTCCTCTTTTCTCTTTGTTTTCTTGCTCTCTTTCCACCCTTTGAAATGCATCTCAGTTCATTTATTTTCCTTTTGTCTTGCTTAATAGCAAAAGCATTTAATGCTTTGTATTTTCCTCTGAGTACAGATCTTGCCACAGCTCATAAGTTTTTATATGTAGTATTAGAGTTGTCACTATTTTCTAACTAGTGCATAATTCCAGCTTTTATTTCCTCCTTGATCTAAGAGTTTTTAGGAGTATTTTTTTTTAAAACCAAACAGGTTTTAAAAATACAAACTTTTATTCTTAATTTCTTGCTTTCACTCAATTGTGTTTTGTTATCTATTTATTTTTTCTTTAGAATTAAGATTTTGGTGGGGGACCTACTATGTGATCAGTTTTTATAACGGTTATTGGAAAAAATTGTAGTATACTTTGGATAGGAAAGTTGTTATGTATTTTAAAAAATCATTTGCATTTGCCCCCTTGGTTTGTCCCTGAGCAGAGGTGCGAGCTGAGCGGAGCAGGGAGCAGCACTCTGTCCCCGTTCCCGCGCTGTGTCTGATGGGAAGGAGCCTCTCTGCCTGGCACAGGCCTGGGGGCTCTGGAGTAAGCATTAAGCATCTTGCTTTTTGTTTTTTCTGGTAAATTCTGTGAAGCGTAGTCAGTGTCTTCTCTGCTGAATCCTGGGTAGCTTTTTCTCATTTTGCTCCATCTGCCTTAACACGCGTGCCAACTCCACCTGGATCCTGGCCCTAGATTCTCTGCCCCTCTCAGTATTCCGATGCCTACCATCCAGCACTGTCTGCTCTCATTGGTGGTCCAGTGAGCCCCAGGCTGGAAACTCGAAGGGTAAGAGTCAAGCTTACCTTCTTCAGCATTACGTTTGCAGGGTATGATACCCTGTCTGGAATATAGTAAATAAACATTTTTTTTTTTTTTAGCATAAATTGAAGTTGAGAGTGGCTGCCTGGGTTGGGGGTAGGGGTGCTAACCAGATTTCATTTTGAGCATCCTTCATAATTATATTCCAGATGATTTTTGTCTAGCATAATAACCTAGTTCACCAGCAAACTTGATTCCAACATAGCCGTGGTTGACCTTCTTTAATAACTGTCCCTTGCGTGTCATGGCGTGGTGGGGCAGCCGTGAGCGGGGCTGTGAGGGAAGCGGCGTGTTCAGGGTGCTCTCCCAGCCTCCTCCCCTGGACGGAACCCCCTCTGTGAGCAGCACCTTCTCTCCTCTGCACTCATCCTCCCTGAGAGCTGCCTGTGTCATCGGGTCCCTCTGCAGACATCAGCAGACACACCGATCGGCTCCTTTCTGTTCTGCCATTCCCGCTCCCAGAGGGGCTCTCCACGTCCCCGTGTAAGAACGTCCCTCATGTGTCTGGGCCCTGCTCGGAGGCTCACCTGCCCATCTCCCATAAACCCACTCACACGCCAATTTTGAAAATTCATATAACAACGTAATATGTCCCAGGATATGAATACTTTCTGGCTTATTTTTTCTTTGCATTTTAATGCATCTTTATTCATCTTCTGTTTTATTCATTCAGCAAACCTTTCTTGAACGTCACTATGAGTAAGGCGCTGTACCAGACCCAGTGCGCTGAACTGTTCGTTCTTGCTCCGAGAGAAGGCAGCTGTCTCCAGTGCCTGCAGCCAGCGTGGGGGAAAGGGTTCCCATCTGGAATCTCAAATCCCACCTGGCAAATACCGCAGTGGCCAGGAAATGACTTCTTTTAGAGGGATAGTCCTGTCTGAGTAAGAGAACAAGTTAGACTTTTAAAAGCAAGTATCTAGCTGTGTTGGGGCTCAGAAAACAATACCCTCAAATGAAAGCCTCAGATGCAGCCCTGAAGGAAAAGTTTTTCTCTGACCTTTGCCTGCCCTCCTGTCTCCCAGTCTTACTGTCCCCCGAGGCAACGCATAGAAACCAGCATCCCTCTTCCCCAAGGCAGATCCTAGAAACCAGAACCCCTTTCGCCAAAGCCAGCCAGCCATTAAACCTAAAAATATTACTCTTTCTCTCTGCCCTATCTGTGTAAAACTGGCCATAAAGAAATTATTGGGCCTCATTTGTTTGAGTAAGTCATGAGATCCCCATTCCAGAGAGTCCTGACCCACACCAGAAGGAAGGAACACTGCTCAGAGAGGCCGGGGAGAATCCAGACAGGCCTTGCCGGGTTCCCCACGCAGTCTGTTAGCATCAGATCACACCCCTTTTGTCCAGCCATATTCTACACCGCTGTCTGTACTTTATTGAACCTAAGCATAAAAATGGACAGTTTCCCTTTATCTTTGGGTCTTCATTCTGAAGGCTCCTGTGTATACACATCAAATAAATTCATATGCCTTTTCTCCTATTAATGTGTCTTCTGCAAGTTGATTTTTCAGTGAGACTTCAGAGGGTGAAGGGGAAATTTCACTCGACCCCCTTTGGTCCCAGCACTTGTCAGCTGTTTGACCTGATTCAGTTCAGTGAACCTTCAATTCCTGTGACAGGTCTCAGGAGAGCTCCCCTACCCCTCAGGGCTCCCGTGACGATTAGGCAGACAACATGGGTGATGCCCTTCACCTGACTACCTGGCACGTTGTGGGAGTTAGTGGACAATTAGTTCCTCCTTACACTTCTGAAAATCAAGTGTAAGGCCCAGAGGGAAGGGAAGGGATGCTTATGTGACCGCATTTACATTTTAAAATAAGCCTCTTTGTAGAGAGGAGCTAATGACATTTTATCCAGAACAGCCGGCATCACCAGAAGGCAAGGACAGCCGCCCACCTTCCCGCTTGCAGCACACTCCAGGAAGCCACGCTGTGCTCCCCAGTAGGGCGCTCTGTTCTCTTCCTCCCCCAAACTGCCAAGGAGAGCCACGAGCAAAGCTCGGTGTGATGGGTCGTCCCAGACCTGCTGGGCTTGGCGGCTGGCCATCCTTCTCCGGCTCGGCACGCAGGCTGGGTGCGCTGGGACTCCGCGCATCAGCAGAATAGCATCTGGCTGGTCTTGGTTTGCTCCACGAGCAGGCAAAGTGGAGCTTTCCCGTTGCATTAACAGCTACATGGAGCAATAGATGGGCAGAGCGTACAAGGCTGGGGTTAGATATTGTTGAAAGACAAACTTTAGACAAATTGAATTTTAAAAAATTTAATTGAGCAAAGACCCATTCGTGAATCGGACAGTCTCTGGAACCAGGATAGGCTCAGCTGACTCTGGGGCTGCCACGTGGTCAGATAACATTTATGGGCAGAAAGAGGACAGTGGCTTACAGAAAACGGAAGTGGGGTAGGGAACAGGGGATTGGTTTCAGCTGGGCCTTAGTGCACCTGCTCCCGCAGGGGGCTGCCTGTGGTCGGCGGGCACGGCACTGTTACTCGAGTAGGCTGCAGTCTGTGTGCACCTCGAGTTAGGTTGGGGTTCACTACGGAGAGACCTTTAGGACAAACTTAAGTCAACGCTATGTCTATCACATAGCCAAGGGTGGTGGCCTTGGACCCTAGGAGCAGTAAACTATTGAGAGATTTTTATTTCTTAAATAGAGTGTCTGGTCAAAAACGACAGATAAAAAGAAATAAAAACTAAATCACCACCGTCCCAACGAAACAAGCAGAGCAGTGGTTTGTGTGGCTGCTGTTCCCCTGCAGTTGGTACACGCCGTCAGACCTTTCTGAAAGAAAAGTAGGTCTCTGCACCAAGCATTTGGGTTTGAGACTAAAATATAAGTAGTAGGGGGAACTGGAGTCACAAAACTACATTCCTGAAAACTTTCTCCTGCTTTGAACTGAAGCTCAGCCCCTTCAGAATATTTCAGCCAGGGTGTGCGTGCATCGACCCATTTCTCTGGGTCTACCGGTTGGCCCCGCAGACTTGCCAGGGGAAAGCCAACCACAGACTTCACTGTGAACAATGGAAATATTATCTTGAGGGTGTCAGGAGACACTTGAGAAAGGACTTGAAGAGAAAAACGCAGAGAGAATGGAGGAAAAGGGTCTTTCATTTTTCTTAAGCAGGAAGCGTTGAAACAATTATTGACCTACTATACTCTCTTCTCATTAAGAAACCAAGTACCTATTTAATGACTTCTGGGGTGAGTATTCAAAACAGAGAGGTGATAATGAAAGGATTTCTTAGAAGCGGAATATAGCAGTTCTTCATCCTAAAGGACTTAGAAGAGCGTTTGAAGAGTGATTACTGAAGGCTATGGTTTTCTTTCATGTGCGCATTAATCCGAGGTCCTTTTTACTCAGTGGGGCATAAACATACATCGTTTAAATTAACATGAAAAGGCAGAAATGGGACCCCCATTAACATATCCACAGGGGAGGGACAGCGAGTCCCACAAGACTGCTGCTGCTGCTGCTGTCCCTGCAGAGTGGCTGCTGGGCAGAGCCCCGCTGGCCCCTCCTCCTCTGTCTGTCCCTGCCCAGTTCTGGGGTGTCATTCCCAGCAGGTCCCCTCATCCCAGTGCTTTCTGCCACAGATGTCTCACAGGTCTGAGTTAGTTATTGCGTGCTTTCTGTCAGCTTGCTGTGACCCCCTGGGACAGGACAGGATGCCTATCTTTGGTTTCTGGATCAATGGAAAACGGGCTTAGTTGGCTCCATGCCCAGCAGTGCCATTATTTGGCTCCCCTGTTCCGCCTACTTCATTCGTCAAGGATGCAGAGGGCCGGGAGGGCAGAGCAGACCCTCCCCACTCAGAGACGGCAGGGGCTGGAGCTGCTCTGAGCTTGCAGACATGTCCCCCCTGTAGATCCAGAAGATTCTCCCAGCTGCTCCGCCTTCCAAAGCCCTCTGCACAGCCATCCCCTGGGGGAGGCATTGTGGGAGCACAGGGCATGGCTCTGCCCTAGAGTGGATACCCCCAAATCCTGGCCCTCCATCCTCTTTGCCATCTCAAAGATGTTCATTCCCCACCCACAGCCATTTGTCCTGTTAATAGAAAAGCAAACAAACAAACAAAGCTCTGCAAAATAATTTAAAGAGATTTATTCTAAGCCAATGTGAGTGACAGAGGCCTGGAGAACACAGTCTCAACCGGTCCTGAGAAAAGGCAGCCGAGGCGGCTGGGTTACAGTTTGGTTTTATATTATGCATTTTAGAGAGATAGGAAGTACAAGTAAAATCATAAATTAGTATGTGAAAGGTGTACATTGGTTTGGACTGAAAAGGCGGGAGGGCTTGGAGTCGAGGCTTACAGGTTATAGGTGAATACAGAGATTCTTTAATTCTTAATTACTGGTTAAAGAAATAAAGCTTTTCTTAAAAGCTGGGAGTCAGTAGAAAGGACTGTTGTAAGATAAGCAAGTCTGGTCATCATGGAGCAATCCACAGTATACGCACTCAGGGTGACCTGTTAAGAAAACTGGCAGCCTGCAGCGGTGAGTTAACCTCCGCCTTGCATGGCCTTCGGTCCTGTTTATAATTTGGCATCTTATTGCTACGAAGAGTCTGCTTTGTCAGTCTTGTGATTCTGTTTTAACATTAGTGCTGGTCAGTTGTGTCTAAACTCTAGCGGGACGTGGTGTGAGGAGGCCTGTCCCGGCTCCTTTCCCTTCATGGCCTGGAACTCAGTTTGAAGGTTTTTCAGGGGTTCCCTTGGCCCAGAGGGGGTCCACTCAGTTGGTGGGGGTGTGTAGGATTTTAATTTTAGTTTACAGTCCCCTCCACTCAGAGTGTTAGAAAAATTATTGACACTTGTCAAAATGGTAAAAAAGATTTTATTCAAGACTGTTGCAACAGGGGTTGACTCTTGCAACAGAGGAGGAAGACTAGGCTCAGTTCTGAATACAGCAAGGAAAAGTGGGGATTTGTAGCCAAGGAGCAGGGTGACAGGGTCAGTGGATGAGAAATTACTAAAAGGAGACATCAAGGGGAGTGAGATTCTTGTTAAACTGACCCAACAGGATTCTTGCTAAAGGCAGGCTTCGACATCAAGGGTAGGGGATGAACTCGATCAGATATCAAGTTTAGGGGATGCTCTCTAAATTGACTTCAGAGGATTCTTGTTAAAACTGGACTTGGCAAGGACAGACACAGAAGACCAGGCAGGGTCAAGGCCTAGGGAACAGGGGAACCTGACCAGAGATTGGTCGAGGAGAGTGTCTGTACCAAGGGACATGCTCCTGTCACTTTCCCCTTTGCACCCTTGATGGACTTAACTTCTAAACAAGGGCGGGGGGGGGGGGCTCTCTTTGGAGACTCCCCTGACACAGAAAGAAGCTGTTTTACTGTCCCTCCCACCTCTTCCCGCAACGTAATCTTTAAATCCTAAAGATTTGCTGGAAAAACCATCTCTTCATTCTTTCCTGTCTCCTTTTGCCAATGACAATGGCAGGGGTTACAATGCTGTTGATGCTGCGTTCACGCTGCTGATGCCTGACTTGCATTCGGTCAGTGGGAGGCGTCACAACCCCTGGAAACCTAGTCGCAGGGCTGGCGAGAGACAGAGAAGACATTGCTCCTTTGTGTTTGTTTCTCTTCTCTGCTATTGTTGAGTCCAGCACCCTAAACACACTTTAGTTCCGGAGCTGCAGCATAGCTTCAAGAAGAATAAGAGACAAGAGTTGAATATAAATTTAAATTTGGGGGGTGATTGGTAGGTGGGGTGATTTGGGGCCTCTCTGGTGGTCTGGAGGAGGAACTTCAGCGGAAGCCAAGTGGAAGGGAGGCCTTGGACTTGAAAGGCCCTCGGCTTGGTTAGTCCTCCTCCCAGCGACTTCCCTCTGGAAGTGTGTAGGTCTGTCTGGTTGTTCAGACCCAGATTCAGAAAGGAAAAATGCTTTTTACACTGCTGAGTTTTAGAAAGGAAAAGATTGATCTCAGCAGAAGGAGGGAGGCGATGTGATGTAAAAACCGCAACCTAGGCAGAGATTTAAGAGGAATCCGAAAACGAACAGACTGGAGAACCTACTTAGAGACATCCGAGGGAACCTCGAGTTCTGAAAACAAGTTACTGGGAATCACAGCTTAAGTCGCCGTCTGATTCTTCTTGTATTTTGAAGTGGGAGGGTAGGTGTTTTGCATATTCGATAATATTTAGATTTGGTATCACTTTTTTTATAGTGGGATTACTGGTTCTCTCTATTTCCTTTTTTTAAAACTTTTTTTCATACAAATTCATTAAATTTGAGGTGCAGTAAGATACTAAAATCTTGCCAATCTGATCACCGAAGCCACAGTTAATCCTTTACACATTTTGAAAAGCATACATGTAATTTTAAAATGTAATTTTGTGTGACCCAAATGTGGATTGGCCCCCGTAGACATCCTCTGTTCTTATCCTGTATCCTTCTAAAAGTAGAGCTCAGCATTGTGTTAATGGAAAAAAAAAAAACCCAAAGTCTGTAAAATTATTTAAAGAGGTTTATTCTGAGCTGAATACGAGTGACCAACAGCCCAGAGCTCCACAAATCCAAGCAGCCTGAGTAAGCGGGTCTAAGGCAGCTGGGTTACAGTTTGGTTTTACGTATTGTAGGGAGACAGGAATTGCAGGTAAAATCATAAATCAGGACATGGAAGGTACACATTGGTTTGACCTGAAAAGGCGAGACGTCTTGAAGTGGGTGGCTTACAGGTTATAGCTGGGTTCAGAGATTCTTTGATTTGCATTTGGTTAAAGAAATAAAGCTTCGTCTAAAGGCTTGGAATCAGTGGGAAGGAATGCTTGAGTTAAGACAAGGGGATCTGCTAGCAGACAGCAGGCCACGGTATCCTCAAAGTGATCTGCTAAGCAAATTGGCCTGCAGACGTGACATAACCTCCGCCTTGCATGGCCTTAGGTCCTGTTTGTAATTATTCTAAACTCCAAAAAGGAGGGGATTGGTTATAAGGAGGTATGTCCAACCCTGCCCTTCATGGCCAGCAACTCAATTTTAAGGTTTTCCTGGGGTTCCCTTGGCCAAGTGGGGGTTTGTTTAGTCAGTGGGCAGGAGCTGGAAGGCTTGGGGTTTTATTTTTAGTTTACAACTGTATGCTCAAGAAATGAATTTGGCTCCACCCAAGTATGTTTTGTGTAAAACAGATTTTACGGACAATTAATGCAAGAGGCCACAGAGAGGGCTCTGTTACAGGCCACAGTAAAACTCAGCAAAACTGCAGTGACAGACCTAATTCTGCCCACAGATTTCCTTCCTCACTGGCTTCCAGGTACCCCTCCTCCTTGCCCTGTGTTTTTCCTACTCTTCCCTTTCTTATGCTAAGCAGGTTATCTCTTAGCTTTTCCAATCTGATTTCCTTAAGCTCAATATCCCTTTTAGCAAACAAAGGAGGCCTCTGGTGATCCGTCCTTTGCAGTTGGGGATTATAAACAACAAATGCCTTTTCCCCATCACAGATATTTATTTTTCAGTTTGCATATGTGTGTTGGCGCAGTCCTAATATTTGCATTTCATGATTGTGTTCTGAAGTAGAAGAAAAATCATCCAACCCGCCTTAACCAGGTCCATCCTGTGTCTGCCCTCAGAGTGCCTGATCTATGCTTCCTTTTTAATGTAGGTTCTTATCTTCATCATTTCAGGTGCTATAAGGAAATGCCATAGACTGAGTGGCTCATAGACAATAGAAATTTATTTTTCACAGTTCTGGAGGCTGGGAAGTCCAAGATCAAGGTTCCAGCGGATTCAGTGTCTGGTGAGGGCTGCTTCCTGGTTATAGATGGCTGTCTTCTTGCTATGTCCCTACATGGTTGAAGAGACCGGGGAGCTCTCTGGGGTCTCATTTATAAGAGCATTAATCCCATTCACGAGGGGTACACCCACATGACCCAGTCACTGCCCAGTGGCCCTACCTCCTAATACCATCACATTGGGAGTTAAGATTTCAATGTGTGCATTTTTGAGGGACACAAACATTCAGTTCATAACAGTTATTGTAGAAGATCTTTACTGAGCTCCCAAAGCAAACCATTAATGCAAAGCTTTTATGGACTTCTATCCAAGCCATCCTAATGGAGCATTAAAGGTCATTTAGCTGGCCATGACATTATGACAGTGTAGCACAATGGACCCTTGTGCCAAACTACTCTTCTTAACTGTGTAACTTTGGGCAAGACTCCTAACCTCTCTGAGACTCAATTTTATAATCTGTAAAATGGGAACAAATATAAGCACCTATCTCACAAGCTTGTTGTAAAGACTGAGTTAATATCAGTAAGATATAACCTTCAAAAAGGTAAAATCACGTCTCATGCAAATATAAAATGAAAACATGGAACATATTTTATTCATCTTATTTATAGGACAATCAGTAGGATGTTAAATGGAGTTCAAGTGAGAATTTAACTTACAGAAGTGTATTATTAATATTCTCTCCCAGAAAAAATCCATTCCAGGAATCATTTGCACTGCCCTCCGTTTTCCGCAACTTCACAGATAGCCCTGCAGTGGTCAGCTCAGTAATGCCCCCTCCTGAGATCTCCACATCCTAATCCTTGAACCTGTGAATGTTACCTTATAGGAAAAAAATGACTTTGTAGCTGTGATTAAAGATTTTGAGATGGGGAGATTATGCTGGATTATCAGGGGAGCACAGTGAAATCACAAATGTCCTTATAAATGAGAGACAGAGGAGGATCTGACACAGAGAGAAGAGGAGAAGGTGATATGACCACAGAGGCAGGGACTGGAGTGATGTGACCACCAGCCAAGGAAAGTTGGCGGCCACCAGAAGAAGCAAGGGGTGTCTTCTCCCCTAGAGCTTCCAGAGGGAGCACAGCCCTGCCAGCACCTTGACTTTGGCTGGGTGAAACTGATTCCAGACTTCCTGCCTCCAGAATGTGAGAGAATAAATGTCTGTTGCTTTAAGCCACCTAGTTTGTGTCATTTGTTACAGCAGCTGCAGGAATTGGCTACAGAGTTGCAAAAGGGCCTCGTACTTTACAGAAAGTTCATCAAACTTGCCTACCGTATCAAAACAGGCATTTCCAGTGGGTCCGCGAGACCACACCCAGGAATCTCCTACCCATTCCCAAGTTTGGACATTTTTTGCTGACAGTCTATAAAAAGTACTTGGGAGATACATATATATACATACACACACACACACACACATCTGATTCATAGTAAGCATTACTATGTAAGTGTTAATGATACCACTACTAATACTGATAATAATAATTAATTATCATCATCATCCCTTCTCTTTTATGCTCCTGGCCAATTCTTTCCACTTGGTAGGTTGTGTTGGTTGGGAACTCGCGATTCACTTGACTCACGGGGATCCCTGTCGGGTGGAAGAGAACGATGGGATTATGGGTGGGAAGGGAGGTTGACCTAGCTGGAGACCGGAGTGTTAACGGTTGGGTACGGAAGTGCAAAGGCGTGAGATGCCAGCAGCAGGAGGCAGAGGGGTCCGTGATGGGTTTTGGATTATCCAGGCTTCCCAATGGGATGTCTTGAGCTGGTGGGGTGATACAAACAGCAAAAAGGACAATTGAATGGAAAGATGTGTGGTTTCCATGAACAGAACTCATGGAGGGTGTGAACGGGATGTAAAAATGCTTTCTCACAGTCCCCTGAGCAGCAGAAGCAGGGGGCGTATTGCCAGCTGAACAGGACATTTGATTTTTTAAAAAAGTGAGCGAGGAAGAACCACAGGTTGACCAATTGCTGAAGGAATGAGTGTGGCATTTAGTACCATTCTAAATTAGCCTAGGACAGTGGTCCCCAATCGGGTAAGAGGATTTTGTCCTCCAGGGGACATTGTTGGTCACAACACTGGGGGTGCTGCTGCCATCGAGGTGGTAGAGGGCAGGGGTGCTGCTAGATCCCTTGCGGTGCACAGGACAGCTCCTGACAACAGAGCTACCCAGCCCCAAATGTCACCAGTGCCGAGGGCGAGAAACTCGGCTCTAGGGTGAGAGCTCCAGACTCCTGGAGTCAGAGTCCGGCAAGGGACCTTAGTGATTGTGAAGGTCAGTGGTTTTCAAATGACACCGTTGGATCCCTCAGGTGGGAGGGGCGGCCCCGGGAGCCCCGGGAGCAGAGGGGCAGTGGAGGGTGGGTCTCCAGGTGCTTCCACACCACAGGTACCTCTTCCCTCCGCAGGGGGCGTTGGTGCAGGGCTGAGCATTTCTGCCGGGTACTGCTGGTACACACACACACACACACACAAAAAGGCTTGAAAATACCTGAGGTGTTTTCGTCTTGCAGTTGAAGAATCCAAGTCTGACCGTTGTAGCCCAGGTCGGTGACAGTACCAGGGGGAGCCCAGTGTCCTGGCTGCTCCCACTGCCTGAGCTGACCCTTCCAAGTATTCGTTCTGACCTGGTCAGGAAAACCTGTGGGGTTGCGAACTCCAGTTCTGCACATCTTGCCAACGTGAACTGCTTTAATTTCTGACCGTAGTAAACACATCAAACTGGATACAGTAAAAGAGCTCTTTATTTACTAAGAATCTTATTGAGACAATTTACTGAGGCATTTACTATGTCTCTCCTGTACTTGGCCCTGAACGTCTGGAGGGTGTTGGATTTAGGGATAAAATGATCCTCACTCCGGTACATATTCTGGATGCCGGAGTTTCAAGTAAATCCATAGCTTATGTTTTAACCTCTGCTAAACATAGACGGTAAGGGCTGGAACCAAAGTGCTGGTACCAGGGAAAAAAAGTAAAGGGTCACTGGGTGTGAGGACATTCATCCTACTTGGTGGCTGGCAAACACCTGTGACCACCCCCTTTATGTCTGGGAGAGTTGGCACCCCATGAGTCCAGCCTGTCTAGTGGAAGCTTGCTGTGCCACCTCCCTTGCAGCGGGGCTTCTCTGGTCAGAGGACGTACCACGTGAAACCCATTCTGGTGACAGGGAGGAGAGACGTTACACTTTGAAAGGCAAACGCGATACCAGTCTTAGAGGCAGCATATGATCCCCAGCGGGACAAAGTGGCAGCTGGGTTTAGGAGGCCTCTTTTAATAAATTCCTGTTCTGCTAAACGAGCTCTAGTCAGTTCTGGAGAATGCAACTAAAAACGCTGCCTGATGCAGAAGGAGAAATGGTACCATGGAAATATGTCAGAGTCAAAATCACTTTGCATTTCTGCAGTTGTGTGAAATATTCACCGTGACCATGAAACAAACCTTCACCATCCCATCTCCTCTGAATGGTCCACCCTAACCAGGTAGCTTTTGGAAAAACTCACTGACAATCATAGCCTTTAAATAAACAGACCAGAAGTTGTCTTTTATCTTTTTTTTAATTTTTTTTTAAATTCAGCATATTATGGGAGTACAAATGTTTAGGTTACGTATATTGCCCTTGCCCCACCTGAGTCTTTTATAGTCAAATTCAAAATCAGTAGCTTTATAAGAGGGGCCTTGCCCAGCTCGTGGTGACAATATGTATGATTGAGTCCATCTGTATACCTGATTTAAAAAAAAAAACGTTTCAAGTAAAGGAAAAACAAAAAGTTAATTTTTTCCACCTGGTTTTGCGCTGTTGCTCAGCACATATGGTTTCAGGTAGGCTCTGTCTTAACAGACTCTGGGACGAGCCACAGAGAAGGGGCTGTGACAGGCTGAGACAGCTTCCTTGATTACAGCTCAGTACGCTTCACGTGACATGCAAATAGTTAATTGATTCAGACAGGAGAATTTGTGGACAGTAAACAGCACAAACCTTTTATTTTCAACTGGTCAGTGACAAAGAAGTTTCCCTAATGCAGTCTTAGAGAATGACTTTTTTTTTCCCTCTCGGGCTAGAATTCACTCATTTGCATATAGAAAGATATTTAAACCTGTGTAGAAATGCTCAGAGATTGTAAAATGTAAGATTATGTTTGCAGAGATGGCCTCAAGCTCCTTCTTGCTCAGACGGGTGAGAAAATCGCATTTGAACGGGCCCGGTCTTGAAGAGCAGCTGATGGCATCTGAGTCAAGGGCTGCTCTGCTTTTCTCAGGCCACAAGTCCACTTGGCGGCCACTCCGGCTGATTTTCTAGAAAGCGTTCCAGTGGAAACCACACCGCTGCTTTTGTGAGATGATGTCACATCTTCCACAACCTGGCGGAGCCGTGTTCTTTCTCCTTTGGAATAAGTTCAAAGGCTTTTCTCAGCCTCTGAAGTAAACCTCTTCTCAACAGAGCAGCTCTATCCTTGGAAAGATGTTTTTGCCATCTGGTGCTCCCCTGTCATTTGATGACTTTTACCTGTGTTTTCTAGGCCATGGTAACATCAGAAGGGCCCGAGGTTGAAACGTGGTCTGTAGCAACAGTCACGGGTCAGTGGCTCTTGGAGACCCCCTCTGAGGACTGCTGCAGCCCTTGCCTCCTCTCTCCTGGGCAGGGTCTCTGCAGTCAGTCCTCTTGGCCACCGGTTGGCTGCCCTCCACATTCCTGTCCTGCTCCCGTGTGACATCTGCTGATGCCCCAAACGGCCCATGTCGTGGGTAGTACAGTGCCTGTGACTGGCACATCTGTCCACACTCACTAAAGGGGTTTTGGTGACACATGTTGCTCACCAGTGCAGCCATTGGTGTCTGATGTCAAGGACCTTGACAGTGACCACTGTCATCATTGCCAAAGTGGCTGGTGCCAATCCCACTGCAGCCTTGCGCTTTCAAACCCAAGAGAGATGTTCCTGAACGAGCCCTTTCACGTGGCCCAGTCAGCACAGAGCTGCAGAGGGAGGGAGCCTTCGCAACCTGCGTGGGACCATAATGAGACAGACAGACTCACCCTGCGCTGGCAGTCACCTCCACCCTCTGAGTATTCTCCCCCATCCCCGCTTTGTACCAAACCGGGGCTCTCTCTCGGGAGGCAGCTTGGAATCCCTTCCAAGGCCACTTGTCACATCCTCCCAACAGACTGAGCTTAGAGGAAAGCTGGGTGTGGTGGCCTGGTCAGCTGTCCACTTGGCCTGGCTGAACTACACTTCCCAGAATTCTCTTCCTCGTGTGCTTTCCGGTAGGGTGGACCCCAGGAGGGGGGTCCAAGGGAGATGCGGAAGGCGGAGGTGAAGCAGCAGCCACCTGGCCGCTCACACGCGTTGTCGCTCCCCTGCTGGCTCCACCTGCTCTGTGGCCCCTTGAGCGTCTCCTGCCTGGGCCTGTGTGTGTTCAGCTCCACCGTGAAGGGCTCTGGCTTCCGCAAGACTCACAAAAGCCAGGGTCAGAGGCAGGAAGACACTTAGGTTTCATTCACCCCCCTGGGCTCCAGCTCGGCTTTGTGGGTTCCGGCTTGTTCTCGCTTTCCTGTTACGCTCGACAGCCATCGCCTCCCCTTCCCGACTGCCCCGCGGGCTCCGGTGCCAGCATCGAGTGTAAAGACAACAGCCGTCCAGAGCCTGCCTGACCAGCTCCCGTGGCTGCGTGAGGTCAAGTCCCTGCACTAAGCCGTGTATGTGTGTACGTATGTGCATAGATACGTGTGTGTTTATATAGTCGTGCATCACTTAACCACAGGGATGTGTTCTGAGAAATGCATCGCTAGGTGATTTGGTCATTGTGCGAACACCATGGAGTGTACTACTCTAGAGCCAGATGGTGTGGCCTGTCACACACCTAGGCCATACGGAGTCGTCTGTGGCTCCTGGGCTGCAACCTGTGCAGCTGTGACCGTGCTGAAAACCGCAGGCAGCGGTAACACAGTGCTTAAGTTTTTGTGTATGTAAACATAGAAAAGGGACAGTAAAAATATGGTATAGAAGACTTTAAAAAATGGTACACCTGTCTAGGGCACTTCCCGTGAACGGAGGCTGCTCTGGGTGAGCCAGCGGGTGAGGGACGAGCGGATGTGAAGCCTCGGACATCACTGTCCCCTGCTGCGGACTTTGCCAGCGCTGCACACTAGGCTGCACTAAGTCATAGCAAAAATGTTGTCTCCAGGAATAAATTAACCTTAGCTTACTGTAACTTTTTTACTTTATACACTTTTTACTTTTCTTAAACTCTTTGACTTTTTTTGTGATAACACTTAGCTTAAAACACAAATACATTGTATAGCTTTACCAAAAAAAGGTCTCTCTTTATATCCTTATGCAATAACTTTTTTCTATTTTTAAAATTATTTATTTTTATTTTTATTTTTTAAACTTTTTTTGTTAAAAACTAGGACCCAAATACACACACTGGCCTAGGGTGCCACAGGGTCAGGATCATCAGTGTCACTGTCTGCCACCTCCACATCTGGTCCCACTGGAAGGTCGTCCGGGGCAATCCCAGGCATGGGTGGCGCTGTCGTCTCCTGTGATAACAATGCCTTCTTCTGGATACCTCCCGAAGGACCTGCCTGAGGCTGCTTTATGGTTAACATTTTTAACAAAGAGAAGTACACGTTAAAATAACTATAAAAAGTATAGTACAGGAAATGCATAAATCTGTAACATAGTCATTTACTGTCATCATCAAGTATTATGTACTCTACATAATCACGTGAGATACTTTCATATAACTGGCAGCGCAGTAGCTTTGTTTACACCAGCATCACCGTGGACGTGTGAGTCACGCATTGCATGATGTTGTGACAGCCATCATGGTCTTATGGGGCCACTGTCGTGTATGTGGTCTGTCATTGACTAAAATGTGACTCTGCAATGCATGACTGTATATATGGACTTCCCAGTGATTCTGCTTCTCAGGTCAAACCCTGACTTAAACACTGGGCGCCCAGCTTCGGGCCTTTTTGTTCCTCTAGTTCACTAATCTTAGGTCTTCAGCCTCTGCTTTCAGTTTGACCACAGGTGTGACAGTCCTAGCTTCTGACCGCACATCCCGATTCAGACTTTGTTCTTTAGAAGGTGCCTCATAGCCGGCGCTTCCCTCGTGGTGCCGTCCCTGGAAGGCAGCCTGGCTGCCTTTCACCTGGACTCTCTCATGGCTTAGCGGAGCCAGTCCTTAGAATATCCACTGTATCTATTCCAGTTTTGTGCCCCCCAAACACCTCCCGTTCTACAGTTAAGGAGCAGATAGAGCTAAGACACGGTCCCTGGCCTTGTCACTCGCTGTCATTGTGGTGCCCTGGAACCCCCATGGCTTCTGACAGTTTTAGGTTCGTTGTAATCCATTCTCTGTTCTGCAAAAGCCAGATGAGCATTTTCTTTGTCCACCAGAAATTAGGTGGGCTGTGTGGTCACACACAATGAGGCGTGGTCCCTCCTCTTAAGCAATTCATAATCTAATTGTCACCTTTCCCTGGTTGGAGCAAAATGGCATTTCACTGACCCAGATTTTATGTTAGTAGAACAAATAAAGCCCCGGCTACCAATAGAACTGGTGGACTTAAGGTGCATTTAATGTATGTCCTCCCTGGTCTTGACTTCACTTGTGGTGACAGATTTGCATGACTTCCTGGATTGTTGAGACCTTGCAGTGTGAACCACAGCTCACAGCTTCTCACAACTGCAGAAGCCCCTTTTTGCACAGCAGTGCTGCACGGAGGCCGTGACACATCCCCAACATGTCCCTTCAACACCAAGGTTCCTGTTCCTCCAGCTGGTAGTAATGTTGACTGCTGGCAGCTCACAGCCCAGTCCCTCTCTGGGCATCGCGATGACTCACTGGTGCTACCTTGCCCAAGATCATGCCTTTCCCAAGCATGTCCCCATCTCCTGACTGCTCAGCGTGGCACACACAGGTCCAGCCCCTGGACCTCATTCAGGACGTCTCTAAATGGCAGCTCTGCCCAGGGGATCGGCTGAGGCCTCCGTTGCAGCTGCATCGTGGTTCAACTTCTCTCCTGCTCAATCTGCCTCCCTCCCTCCCTGCGCCCAAATGTCCATTTCAGAGCCTGCTCCCAAGGACGTGACATATGAGTCAGGGTGCCGAAGCTTCTTCCCCTTCGGCATTTCCCAGTCTTTTGCCAAGTTTCCTAGAGGACGGACGACATGGGTTTGTTAACAGCATACTTCACTGGCCATGCTTACCTGATGTGGAATGGAGTAGACCAGGAGCAGCTGGAATCGGGAAACTGGAGCAGATGGCTCAGAAATCTGGAGACGGGAACCAAAAGCCCATGAGGGGTCCAGGGAATAACTGGGGGATAAGCACCAAGAAGAGTTGAGGCAAGAGGCGAGCCTCAGGCCGTGTGGACAAGGAACAGCAAGCAGGGTGAGGGAGGAGCCTGGGGACATGCCGGGTGACAATGTAGGGTGGCGGGGCGGACAAGCTGATGAGAACTCGCAGCAAAGAGCAAGAGCCAGCACCCCACCCGGCGGGACTTCAGGGGAGGCCTTATGGTCTGTGCTGCGGGACATGGGAAGAAACTTTGCAGACAAAAGCATGTTCCGCGCAGTGAGCAGAACAGGCCCAGTTAGGACACAAGTGGAGCCGAGTCAGGATCGCCTCGAGGGCTGGCTGCGGCCTGGTTCCCAGCCGCACCCCTAGATTTTCAGCACGTCAGGTGGGGTGGAGGGGCCCAGATCTGCCTTTTAAGCACGTTGCCATATGCTGCTGGCCCGGGGGCCACACTCTGAGAACCCCGACATAGAACCGGCCTCCGCTGGACACGGACACCTGAATATTCACACCCCCTCACACAGGTGAGGACAGAATTCGGCCTGGAAGCCTGAAATAAGGTCAGGAGATTGAGACAAAACAGACAAATCGGTACGACCAACAGGCTTTGGAGCCAGAGGCTCACTGTGGTCAGCGACGTAACTGCTCTGAGCCGCGTCTTCATCTGTGCAAGGATGGCGGCAGCGGTCACGCAGGGTCGTTGCAAGAGCTGGATGAGAGAGCAGGTACGCCCGGAGTTGGTATGACGTTAAGCCCCTTCCAAGTGCTTGTCGTGCACGCTGGGCACACACAGGCAGGGGGAGCAGAGGGTCAAGCGAGGCCGGGGGGTTGGTGCTCCCTGGGCGGGGGGTGGTGGGGGGAGCCCGTCGCTCCAAAATGCTGCCCTCCAGCGCCCTGGGCTCTGTCTCATGCGCCCTGGGCTCTGTCTCATGCTCATTCTGGGGCTTCTTGGTAACACTGAGCAGCTGGGGGTGAGGGGTGAAGGGGTGGGGATCGTACAAGCGGCCTTCATTTTCTCTTAGGCGGGGACTGTGAGAAGCTGACGCTCGTGATTTGTAGTGCGGTCCCCCGCGGCGGTGAGGCACACACTGTTATTTATATGTTTGTACCCTGCCTCGTTCCAAGGAAGATTTAAGGCCGCTGCAGACCCCAGTGAATGAATCCACTATCTGTGCCTGTGGGGAGAAGCAGTGTGCCTTATCAGCCCAGGCGGGTCAGCTTGCTTAAGTGGCCGTAGGCAGATCCCAGCCCACCCTGATGCCATCCAGAGAAGAAGGTTCTTTTTTTTTTTTTTGAGACAGAGTCTCACTCTGTTGCCCGGGCTAGAGTGAGTGCCGTGGCGTCAGCCTAGCTCACAGCAACCTCAAACTCCTGGGCTCAAGCGATCCTACTGCCTCAGCCTCCCGGGTAGCTGGGACTACAGGCATGCGCCACCATGCCCGGCTAATTTTTTTGTATATATATATTTTAGTTGTCCATATAATTTCTTTCTATTTTTAGTAGAGACGGGGTCTCACTCTTGCTCAGGCTGGTCTCGAACTCCTGACCTCGAGCGATCCACCCGCCTCGGCCTCCCAGAGTGCTAGGATTACAGGCGTGAGCCACCGCGCCCGGCCAGAAGAAGGTTCTGACCCAGACTAGCTGTTCTCAAACTCGAGAGAATATTGCATCACCTGGAGGGCTTGTTCAGGCACAGATTGCCGAGCCCAGCCCAGAGTTTCTGGTTCAGTAGGTCGGGGGTAGGCCTGAGAATGTTCATTGCTGACAAGCTACCACTTGATGCTGCTGTTGCTGGTCTGAGAGCCTCACTTTGAGAAGCTGTGACCTACAGAAACCCATGCTGAGATCGCCCTTCTAGAAGCATGAGCTGGAACACAAGTGTTTCTGGCCTAGAAATCTCCGGGCCTGTTTGAGTTTCTCTCCCCACCCCTAGAGCTGCCAGGAGCCTCTCACTTGCACCCACCTTGCTGAGATGCATCCAGTGCTCGAATATTCCAGCCCTGGCACCCACAGAAGCCCTCTGTCCTTTGGCTGCCACACTCAGGCCTTGCAAGGAGCTGGCATCCTAATTCAACCGTGTTTTCACTGAGGCGTCCGATGGGCAGTTCTTCCCTAGCAGAGCAGAAGACAGAGCTTAGGTGGCAGCTGGACTTGGATTCAAGAAGTAAAGTGGCTGGAAACTGGGCAGGTTGCTCCAGTTCTCTCAGCTTATTAATCTGTAAAATGGAGACAATATGATCTCATAGAACTGTGTGAGAATTCAACTTGATAATACAAGGTAGTTGACACACAGCGTCATCTGCCATCCTTCCCCTTCCTTCCATTCCCACCGGAGCCTTATCTTGAGGGAGTGACCTGGAGGGAGAGATTGGGGGGTTACGATGGGCCGCAGCAGTGGTGTGGGGAGATTTAGGGGCCAGGGGTCCCCGCTTTAGCATTCCTTAGTTCACATGCTATGGGTGGGTCTCAGCCCCCAGACGTCCACTTGTATCCAAATAAATTGCATGACTAAAACAAATACATATTTTAGTTGAAAGGGTCAGTTTCCAGAGTGAATAGTGCTTCAGTTCAGGCAGGCCAGGCTGGTTGCTGGCGCAGAGGTGAACACAGCTTGGCCTTGTCACCCAGGACCAGCCAGTGCCTCTCGGGGCCCTCTGGGGCTTGTCCCCGGGGGCAGTGAGTGTAGAAATGGTCTCTTCAAGCCAGCACGGCTGTTCCAAGTCACCTGCGTCATTGCCCAAATTGTCGGGATGTTCTTGGCTGGGCCCCAGTTTGCCTTCACCTTGAAGAATTCTGCTCACCTGGTAAAGACAGGAAATTAGCTTTGATCAGCCTCCTCCCTCTCCATCTCTCCCATCCTTCCCATCCGTCCCTGCTCCTGCCTTTGCCTTTGCTCTGAATAAGGCACATATTTCCACTTAAATCTATCAGGTTTCCCCCCCGCCCACCTCATATATATATACACACACACAGACACACACACACACACACACACAGACCTTACCGTTGACACACAGATGAATGATTCTGGCTGTTAACTCGCAGAGACGAACAAAGCCCATCAGATTTTTGATAAAGCAGAAAGAGGCCAAGGAAAGGCTGTACCCTGTACCTTGTGCCCTGTGGGACAGTAGTGGTGACAGTGACAATGATAATGTTGTCTTTATTGAGCACTTACTTGTGCCAGGCACTGTGCTGACCTCTTTTGATTGATCAGTGACTCATTATTACTCAAAACCAGCCAGTGAGAACCATAATCGTTCTTACCATCATCTTGATTTTACAGGTGAGAACGAAGAGGCTAAGTAGCTTGCCCAGGGCCAGCAGGTGGCGGAGCTGGATTTAAGGGCAGTGCCCGGGTCTCAACCCCGGAGGCCGGGCCCGTCACCACCGAGCCCCTGCCGGGCCTGGAAAGGGGGCGTGTACCTTGCACATCCCCAGTAACCCAAGGGTGCCGATGGTCAGGCGCTTGAATGGGACATAATAATAATGTCTTTCTTGGGTTGGGAGGAGAGAGTTGTAGGGGCGTCTACTTATGGCCCAGAGGCTGATTAAAAACAAGCAGCCTAGTGGCTAGCGAGTGTCACTGGGGCAGAAGGGATCCCGTACCGTGTTGGGAAACAATAGTGGGAGCCTGTCCCAGTTGCCACATCTGTAGAGCACAGGGAAGAGGACTTCAGCGGCTTGTGGGACTTGAGTGTGAGGGGCCCCGAGGTGGGCAGGGCCAGGGCTCATGGGAATGCCCAGGGGGCTGCAGGGCCAGCGGCCCAGAGCCTGACCCAGAGTGTTTGCCAGCCAGAAGCGCCGATGGGCCAGTGGGGGGCGCGGCTGTCTCTCTCTGTGGGGTGTGGCGGATGGGAGGGATCTTAGCACTGGAGGGAGCATCTTCCTAGAAAAACTGCCTGGCACATGAGCTGCTTACGGGCCACACATTGGTGAGGACACTGGAGGCCACTAGCCACAGCTTGAACCAAAGGGAGCTTAAGCTAGGACAGGACAGTCCCCAGCACAGACATCATCCAGTGACAGAAACCCATCTGCGCTTTCCTGCCCTGCTGCTCCCAATCCCCCTCCGAGGAGTGGAGCACTTAGGCCATGAAGGAGGGGCGGGAAGAGGCGTGTCAGAGCCGGACAGCGCCCTCTTTCCTGTCGCCTCCAGCCGCACCAGGGAGGGCCAGGGCTCTGAAGCAGAGTGAGGTCCGCATTCTCAGCTGATCAGCCAAGTGACAACCGCTGAAAATGACCTGAAATTTGGGGGACTGGCCCAGAGAGCGAGACGCAGACCCACACCCTCCAGCTGGGAGCAGGACTGGCTGCGCCGAGTCACCTGGCGTCTCCATCTGCAGGGAGCCGACCTTCCTCCACGCACTAGTCTGCTCCGGCCCGTGACCCCTGGAGCACACATTGGGTGCCGCAGCACAGACTGAGCGGTTGAAGCCACAGAAATTTATTCTTTCACGACTCTGGAGGCTAGAGCTCTGAGATCAAAGTGTCAGTGGGGCTGGTTTCTCTCTGCTTAGCTTGTAGGTGGCCGTCTTCTCTCTGGGTCCTCAGACGGCGAGTCCCCTGTGTGTGTCTGTGTCCTAGTCTCCCCTCATAAGGACACCAGTCATATTGGATTGGGGCCCACCTTAATGACCTCCTTTTAACTCAATTACCTCTCTAAGGACCCTATATCCAAATACTTTCACACTTTGAAGTACTGGGGGTTAGGACTTCAACATATGAATTTGCAGGGGACATGATTTAGCCCATAACAGTTCATCACACGTGAACCCCCCGTAGCCCCTGGAGAAGAGTGCTGCTCCCCCAGAGCTCACGCTGTGCACAGCCTGCCGAGGCTGGTGACATCTGCCGCTGCCCACTGCTGCTGTCATTGCTGACCTTGGATGGCAGGGCGGGAATTCACAGAAGCACCACCTGCAGGGACTCCAGCAGGGACAGGAAGCCCTGGGAACCCAGGTGCGCTTTGCATTCATCCTGCAGATGGCTGGGACTTGGGGGAAGAACATCCACAACATACTGTCATTCCGTGAAAAGGACAGTTTGCAAAACAGAAAGCACAGCCTGATTTGATTTTAAGAGAACGTGTGTATGCGCGTGCATGTGACATCGTGACTGTTATCTGTGCAAGCAAAGAACTCTGAGGTGACGGACCACGGTATGGTGGC